>NW_025407939.1:392669-729385 GCF_008403515.1 Naegleria fowleri | reverse complement strand
TCAAAACAGAAAAAATACCTCATCATCGGTACGGCGTTCTCACAACATGGCTATTGAATTTGTTCTTCTCGTAAACAAACAGGGACAAACAAGACTTGCTCAATACACCAAATTTAAAACCATCAATGAGAGAACGGCATTGGAAGGAGAAATTGTAAGAAAGTGTTTGAGTAGGAACGAAGATCAAGTATGTATCTATAACATTGGAGAATTTTATAATTTTGAACTGATGCATGTTTAACATAATGTTGCAAATATACGCTCGGGTGATGTCATATAATGCACGGAACTATTTGTACAAATACGATTTAATTTGTTGTGGGTTATGTTTCATCAAAACATATTTGGACTAACCGTTGAACACACACGATCATTTGAATAATTCTACTTAGTGCTCCTTTATTGAACATATGGGATACAAATTAATTTACCGGCGTTACGCTTCTCTATTCTTTATTGTCGGAGTGGATAGTCATGAGAATGAGCTCGCTATTTTGGAATTTATTCATTGTCTAGTTGAAACTTTTGATAAATACTTTGAAAATGTGGTATGTTTGGATCATGATTGCGTTATGGGGAACAGATGATGAATATTAATTATTAATTGATGAATATTTTCATTTTGTGATCTTTCGTTGAACAATAATTTTCCCATGTTCCACTATTCGACTTCTTCAATGTCAACTTTCAAAATTTCATTTTGAAACCTTGAATCTGTTGGAATTATATAATATTATGATTTTTCTAAAATTTTGAATGCATGATATTGAAACAATAGTGTGAATTGGACGTCATGTTTAACTTGGAAAAGGCACACTTTATTGTTGAAGAAATGGTTGCAAATGGTTGTATCGTTGAAACCAACAGAACTAACATTTTAGAAACTGTACAAATGATGGACAAACATACTCAACAATAATTGCTACTAATTATGTGTAAACTAAATATCTCAATTTCCCCTTTTTTCTATCATTGCCAAATTTAAAAAGGAAATGGATGACATTGGACAACAATTCCTTTCTTCTTTCCCTGAGCTCTTTGCATTCTTCATGTCTTTCCTCTTGTCCACAATGCATAACTCTTTCAAATTCAGTATTACGCATTCGTCGTCCTTCTTGGAATAAATCCTTTCTGATTCTATTTAAAAAATCTAAAAAAATGTCTTCCAGCAATTCCAACACGGGTACCAACCGGCCCAAACAACCACCGTCTACGCAAACAACGAACACTTCCTCTACAAGTATGAAACGATCCAATACATCAACGAACGCATCATTGGCACAATCATCAAATACATCATCGGGAAGTACCGGAAGCAAACTATCATCAGGATTAAATAGTGCTTGGAATATGGTCAAGAAGGGGATTGAAGGTTCATCCAGCTCTAGTAATTCCTCTTCATCACAAGCATCATCATCAAATAATCAAAATGCAGCCTCTGCTTCTTCGGGAGTCACAATATCGGTGGAAGAATTTCAAGTATTAAATCAACAAATACTGGAATTAAAGAAAGCAAAATACGAACAAATGCAGCAAATTAAATCCTTTGAAAAACAAATTGCTAATGGAAATGAAATGATGAAATTGCAAAATGAGCAAATGGAAGCATTAAAATTAAATTTAAAGAATATTTATTTGGAAAAGGAACAATTAGAGAAAGAAAAGGTCGAGTTGACGAATCAACTCAAAGATGCGCTAAAAATCAATCAAGAAAAGAATGATGAGGTAGAGAGACTGAAAAATCAAATTGAGCTTCAACAACAGACTATTCAAACATTGACCATTAGTTACGATCTCATGATATCCAATGTTAAAAGCGACTCGGAAAAGGAAAACGTAGAACCTAACAATGATAATATTGCCACAAGTGCCTCATCCAGCAAAGAAATTACCAACATTACAGAGGATCAACAGGTTCCTCCCACCGAAGAAGTTGCCATTGCTGACAATGAACAAAAGGATCAAGTTTCATCTCAAAACGAAGATGGAACAGTAGCAACTTCAACTGAGCCATCATCACCTCAACATCATTTGGATTTAATCGCCAAAGATAAGAGAATATCAGAATTGGAAACTCTCAATCAACAACTGAATGTACAGGTGTCACAGCAGTCACACAAAATTCAACAGTTACAACTAGTTCAACAACAATTTTTGCAACAAACTCAACAACTACAACTGCAAATTCAGAACCATACATTGACCATTCAACAACACAATCAAAAAGCACAAGAACAAGAAAATCTTTTGAAAGAGGAGAAGAATATCACGTCACAACTAACAAAAGACCTTTCAGATATTAAGGAACAGCTGCGAATGACCACAGATGAACTTCTACAAGCCCGATATCATTTACAGGTCCAAACAACACAACTTGTACAACATGAAGAAAAATCAAAGCAGCTGGAAAAAGAAAAGAGCATTTTACAAGGACAACTGGAAGAGTGTAAAATAGAGTTGGACAATTGCAAGATTGATCTCACTACCGAACGAAACGACCATCAAAAACAGATTGAACAATTCAAAATTGAAAACGATATTTACAAACATCAGCTTGAACAGTCCAGGAACGAGTACAAACATGTTACCGCCGAGATGGAACAAGTTCAATCTCAATCACAAGGATGGAAGGAAAAATTCACCAAAAAACAAGAATTGGTTATTGATTTACAAATGAAAATTCAAGAAAAGAAGGAGCAAACTGAAAAAATGATGGCTCAATTTGAAAAGGTAGAATCCCAATACAAGGAAAAAATAGCTAATTTAGACAATCAATTATTTCAAGCCAATCAAGCAAAAGAACAACTCAAGAAAGAATGTCTTGAGCTTCAAAGAAGAATTAAGCATGATTATGAACCATACCAGGAGAAGGGTAAAATATATGACGAGACGAAAAAGCAATTAGATCAACTTAAAAATGATTATTTGGAGTTGGAAAGAAAATACGATACGATCAAAACAAAGAATATTGATTTAAATGTGAAAAATAATTCTCTGGAAGAACAAATTGCAAAACACTCGGAATATATTTCGAGTTTGGAACAACGAAACAAGGAACAACACCAAGAAATCAAAACTCTGACCAAACTCAACGACAAACTCTATCAAAAATTCGAACAGTTGGATCGAAAATTTATTTCATTCTTTGTCAATGACATTTTCAACAATCTTTGCACCACAGATTTCAAGTCAAGATATGAAAATGCACGCGATACACTCTCTCAACTTTCACACCTTCAAGACGAATATGACGAATTGAAACAAAAATATCAAGACGAGAAGCTCGAGCTCCAACTTCAACTGAAAAAATTGAAAAATCTCAATACGGATCTCAAGAAACAGCTCGAAGAAACACTCAGAGTGAAAATTTCAACCCCTTCGACACCTCGTGATTTGCAAGAGTATGTCCAATCGAATCCATCTCCCACCTCTCTTAACAGTGCATCACCTCAATTGGAGGAAGTACCCTCTGCTGAAACAGAAGCGCTGTTAAGTCAATTACAGAGTGACAATGCAGTGCTATTGGAACGAATTGGAGTTTTGCAACAAACGAATTGGGATTTGCAAGAGAAACTTCGACTCATCAATGACCGACAAATTGCTCTAGTGGATGACTTGGAAAAAAAGCAATCGCTTTTGGAACACTTTTATTCACAAATACCACTTGGAAGATTTACATCACCAGAGCAAGAGAATGTTAATAGTAAGAGCTTGCTGTCTTCCTTCTTTTCGTCCTCAAACTCATCAAAGAAGGAAGCAAGTCCTCACAAGGCCTCTCTTTCGAATCAAGGATTGGATCCTATTTCATTAGAAGCCTATCACCACATGCAACAAGTCATGCAAGATACCCTTTTACACAACATAACACTTCAAAAGCACATTGAAATGCTAGGAGAAGAAGTGGACAGGTTATCTAAAAAACTGGTGAATACATCTAAGCCTTAATTGAATGTATGCAAAGACCTGCAATTATTATTTATTTGTAAAGCCTATCACCTGATGATTCATTATTCTAAGAGATTATTATTTCACCAAATTTAGAAAACGACGGAAAAGAGGATATATAATTTATTGGAGTGGTTTGATCATGGAGGGGGAAAATTAGTCATTCTTGTTGAGCAGCAGCTTTTTCACTTTGGTCAAGTTTTCTTCGACTTTTTCATTGAGGGCAGCAATCGAAGGATGGGAAGCAACACGAGACAATTCCAATTCAATGCCTCCCTTTTCTCTCAAATTCTTGGCGCCATAAATCTTGTCCATATGAGGTTTTTCAACCAACTTGACAAACAAGTAAGTGGCAAATTGAGATAAAACAGCCAATCCAAAAACAGCCCACGACTTGGCAATCAAAGCCAAACCAAAGTATGCACAATAACCAAGAACAATTTCAGGATTGTTCAAATATCTGTAAATTCCAGTGTATGAAGGTTGTTTGCTTTGTTGTGTTTCCTGATAGAAAAAGTCTCCATAAAACCATCCATAGTCTCCTAAAACTTCATAGGTTGAAGTGGATTGGTAAATATTCAACAAAATCAAAATAATTCCAGCAATTAATTGTGTAGCATATTGCCATGTCATGAGTTGAGAAAATCCTTCATAGTAATAGTCGGTAATTGAAGATCCATTGCTATTGTAACCAGTCCATAAGAAGGTTGTAATAAATATCTTGAGTGTCAATGCAATCATGATTGCATGATTAATAGTCAATGAAAAGTTGTAAAGTCGTTTGAAGAAGCTAAATGCTTGTTGATTGGTACCACCACTCTTTGTGAATCTCTTGGTAAATGCTTGGTTCTTACTTTGACCAAATAAAATATATCCCATTCCCAAATGGTGAATCAATCTCCACAATACAGCGTGGCAAATAGCAACAAAGAAAGGAGCTGTCAAGGAAGTATACATAGCATATACGGTGATCACAACTAAGAGTAGGTCGTCAGGATGCTTGAAAGGATTCAAATTATAGAACAAAATTGGTTCACGGTCTGCCTTTGCATCTTTGGAAGTCTCTGGTGTGCTCATGCCTCCATAAATCTTTTCAATGTGAGGATTTTCAACAAAGACCAAGAAAATTAATTGCAACATGTGAGCACAAAATGACACAACCAATACAGTGTATGATCTTGACATGATGGAAACTCCGTAATAGAAACTATACCCAACGCTATACATTGGATGCGGGAACATTTGGAAAATACCATCAAACACTAGATTCTTGTCTAACAAGAAGAAAAAGTCACCCCAGTACCAAGCATAGTCTCCCAAAACACGGTGAGCATCGGACTTGGCCCAAATATTGAACAAACAGAGAGCAATACCAATAGCGTATGAAATTATTTCATAAAAACCAACACTGGTTGGAAGTTCAAAATATGCCAAGCAAAAAACAATGTAACCTGCCAAATCACTACTCAAAATAATGTCAACAACGGCACGGTAAACCATCCAAGCTGTGAAGTCCAATGGATATTCATCAACTTTATATTTCTCATGCTTTACTACGCCTTTCTTGCCACGAAGTGACAAATTGGCCTCCAAAAATGATTTGTGGTCCTTCACTAGCTTTTGGACATATTTGGTGAATTCCTTTCCGTTAGACTGCGTAGACAGTATATATCCGAGGCCACAGTTATAGGCCAATCTCCAAAATATATAATTCACCAAAAAGAACTATTTCATTGTTGAATGATGCCAGTAGTGTTACGGATGAATGATTTGCATTGGCATGTGTTGGTGATATGGAGAATAAAAGCGAGCACACAAAATGTCAGACACAAAGAGTTTCAGCAATGGTCATCACATCATAACAATTATTTCGGTATAAAAATAATAGAGCCATCGTGTGATGGTAACATTCAATGAATTTCATCAAGCGAAACGAGTTATTGATTTACGGAATAGTTGATGATGAGAAGCCAAATCAATACACAATAACAACCTACCCATTTAGGAAGTAATCCTGTCAGGAATGATATTGAATAAAAACCAATTAAAAGCAATTCAAGTATCACTGGAAGTTCAGTCCACTTTTGTGGATGAGTAAAAACATCGGTACAATCATACGTCAGTGGTACACTAAACCTCTCTTTCGTCGTTGTACAAATTCCCACAGCTTCTTCCTCCTTGTTTGTTGAATCATCCTTCCTTTTAGCAGCACTATCCGATGATGATGAGGTTGGTGATGATGATGAAGAACCATCCTGCTTATGATGATTATTCGTGTTGGACGGAGAGTTTTGGTGGGCGACGCTTACCGACATTTTTTGGGAAGGGAGAACTCTCTCACGTATTTGCGTGATTTCGAAGGGCACTCGTAATGATGACGTGGTGCGAGTGCATGGTGTCGAGTTGAGTGTGATGAAGGAACAGAATGGAAAATTATTTGAAGCTCGAGGAGGAACGCATTTCCAGAATTTCTCTCTTCTTGCAAAAAGGGAAATTTATTTCTGAGAGAGAATTCTTTCAAGAAGAAGATTCAAAATCTCGGAGTGGTGTTGTTGGTCCTTTTCTTTTTGGATCAGCTGGTGTAAATTATCAACCCCATATTTTCATCTCGTTTCATAATATCGTCATCATCCTCTCCTGACTATTAAGGTCAAGGATGATGATGGAAAATTTGGAGAGAAAAAGGAAAATAAAAAAATGAGCAAACAGCCCGAGAAGCATTCTCACGAAGATCATCATCAAGAAGATGATTGTTGTTGTGGGTGCCATCATCATGAGAAGCCTCTCCAACTCTTTAGAATGTATCCCGAGCTTGAAACCATCACTCCCAACGATGCTAAAAAATCCCGTCTTCATGAATTGTTGGTAGATGACAACAAATATTTATGGAGTGGATATCGAAAGCTACCAGTGAATGATTTCAATAGATCCTTCCTCTCAATGTTTACACTTCATAACGAAACTGTAAATATTTGGAATCATTTGCTACCATCTTTAATTTATTGCGTAGTAGCTTTCTATATTGACCACTACGTTACATCCGTAAATCCAAAGGCAAGGTGGACCGATAGAGCCAGTTTTATTTTCTACTGTGTCACTGGAATTTTCACATTCGGTTTTAGCGCCATGTATCACACTTTGAGAATGAATAGCGTGAATGATTATCATTTTTGCTTGTTATGTGACATTAGAGGAATTGTTGTATTGGTTTGCGGAGCCAATGCTCTCAGCATTACATTACAATTGAAAGACTACGAGTACTTGCAGTATATTTATTCTATTGTGAACATTACTTTGGTTATATTTTTCATATTTTGGATTAAGAAGATGGTTCGAGAGAGATTGACAAACCAGAGAACTCTCTACTTTACTCTTTACAGTTTAATTCCATTGATAACTCTAATTCATCGATTCGTTTTGCAATCAAGTACCACCAGGGACTTTGTGAATATGGTCATTTATTGCATTTTACCGAGATCTTTCCACGAACAATTTGGCATCTCACATGCTCACGTCAACATGAACATTAAGGATATTATGTGGCATAATAATCATTCCACCAACTTGCATTTTCCAAACGGAGTTCTTGATGTGAATCATGACTTGACTCAGTTATATATCATGAATTATTTCTTATTAGGTTTTGGAATGTTTATTAGAGGATACAAAGCTCCAGAACGTTGGGTACCATTCAAATTTGACTTGTTTGGAGCAAGTCATCAGATTTTCCACTTTTTATCAGTATACACAAGTTGGCTCATTGTTCATGGATTTTATGTCATGTACTCAAAAGGTGCTTTTCCAAATGAACATTTATAAACAAACCAATTAATGTTTTCCGTTGGATTGACCATTGGAATTGGACCAATCAACCATCATTGATTCTAATAAAGAGAGTTGGTTATTTTCCCTTACATCGGTCCAATTTGTTGCTTTCCTTTTTTTCTGAAAATCTAATAGATCCCTTATTTCTTTTTCACCTCAGACCTACAGGTCACTCCAATTTAGTCATGAAAGGTGACGCATCTCGTTTTCATCACAAAAAATTTTCAAAATTCTTTGCGTTTGGCTAGTCGTTCAAGTCACACAACAACAAGTCTCAACAATTTTCATCAACCGATTGTGTGCACGTGTGTGTGGTTTGATTCAATCACCATTGTTGTTATTCAATCATCATAAAGTGTTGTATTGATAACACTTCACTTCGGTGACCAATCTCTCACACGTGATTGATCCAACACCAATAATAATTGTCACTCGCTTTCAAAAAGCGCTTTCATTTTCTTTTCATCATCAACTATACAAGATGAAAATTCATTCATCATTCACCACACTCGTGGTTTTATTTCTAATTTTTGCTTCCGTATTCATGATGATGATGTTGTTGGTGACTCCAATCCAATCCAAGTCCACTCTGAGAGACGACAACGCACCGACAGATTCTTCTTCATCATCACTTGAACTCACAGTTGAGAATGTGGAACGAGCAGGAGACGACGATTCTTCTTCCAACACGACATGTTGCAACACTTGTCCAAAACCAGAGATCATTGTCGTTCCAAAATGCACAGTCGTCAAAGTGCCTGTTCGAATTCCTTATCCAGTATTTAAGCCAATTCCAAGACATGACGATGATGTCAAGTGTCCCAATGGCTATGAATTTGTGAAACCTAACAAGTGTAAAAAGACCATTGTGATCAAGAAGGAAGCAAGTTGTCCAATTGGATATGTTCGTCTCAGTGAAACGGAATGTTTACGTGTGGTGACCATGTGTGGCCATTCCAATGGAAATGACGATGATTCATGTCCATCTGGTTACATTCCATTCAAAGTAGAACAAGATTCCGATGAATATGACAAGTTAAAGGAACAAGAAGACAAAGACAAGTCCTCAGTGTTCTTTACCAAAGTAGTGGAAGGTTTGGCCTATGGATGTAAGAAAGAACATGATCATCATCACTTTACATGTCCTAAAGGATATTATTATCAAAATCCATATCATTGTGTCAAAGTTGTGAAATGTCCAAAGAAGGGAGGTTGGATCAAGACTAAAGATGGAAGATGTGTTCGTACCTTATTCAAATGTCCACCTGGTTACAAGAAGCTTGGAAGATTTGGTTTGAAATGCATCAAGATGAAATTGAAGTGTCCACCTGGTTATCGTCAATCCAAGAGATCACCACGTTTGTGTTTAAAGACAAAGATTGTGGTCAAGATTAAGTGTCCAAAGAGAATGTTTTATAGTGAGACCAAGAAGACTTGTATTTGGAACAAGTGTAGAAATGTCAAGTGTAAGACTGATTTGAAATGTCCACCAGGTCAAGTTCCAAAATTGAGATCGAGAAAGAGTTGTTGTCCAACTTGTTCTCGTTGTGAATGTGGATCTTCTTTCAATCCTGTTTGTACAAGAGAAGGTGTTATTGTATTCAATTTGTGTACTGCTAAATGTTTGGGATTGGAAGTTGTCCATGAAGGAGAATGTACCACGAGAGAAATTCAAAAGATTCTCAAGATTTGTCCACCATGTGAACAATGCAAGAATAAGAAGAGACGTCCAGTTTGTGGTGTAGATGGTGTCACTTATCCAAATATTTGTGTGGCTAAATGTGTGACAAGTGGTCAATTTGTTTTGAAGAGAAAGGGAGAATGTACCAAGGCTGATTGTGCCGAAGGAACTTCCCAAAAGATGGTTTCAGAATTTCTTCCATTCTTTGAAAGAGTATTGAAATCTCAAGCAATCAATAAGAAGAAAAGACAAGAAGAAGAAGAGGAGTAAACTCTTTTTTGAGAAATACATCACAACAATCATAAATCAAACACACTTGTGATTGTTTGTTGTCGACTTGTTTTTCATCACGAATTCGAAAGATCTTGTCGATTATTTCTTGAATGAAAGAAGTGTTAAAAACAACTTTGATGCACAGGGAAATATCAACCTTCAAAACATTCAATTGTTTAGCAAAACCCGTTCGTGGTCACTCCATGTGCCTGAAACTGTCGTTTATGGAGAAAGGCAGTCGAACCATTATCACTCGAAATCAAAATCAGAGTGAAATCATTGAAGTTCTTTCTGGCCGTTTGTTTCGAAAAGAACCTCTCTTCAAATCATGTCTTCTTGATGGTGTGAAATGTCATTGTCAGACATGGAACGCTGAATGTACTCTAACACTTGGAACCGTTCAAGAATGTGACACTTGGGCTAGGGTCAAAGAATGAACTCAAAGAGAAGCATCCTGTCATTCTATTCGAGAATTCATTCTTTACTTTGAAAGTAGAGAAGAGCCACCAGCAATGAAAGGACTGCCCAAGAAACCCAGTGAAAAAAGCACATGATGAATCATTAAGAGTATTCAGAGAAAAAGTTTACAATTCTCTGAGCATTGAAAGATTAGGTGTGAATTTACCACAAATGGATCTTTTTCAACAACAACATTTAACTCTCCAAAATGACTTGATCAACTACTCCCAATTGATTCGTTTGCGTGAAACTCTGAATCATTTCATTCGAAACCGAACCAGTAAGCAGCTACTGGCTCAGGATAGTTCACTCATTCAACAAATTGGACAATTTCTGACACGTTTCATTTGTTGCGGAGGACAATTACAAAGATCCAATGAGGTTGAAGCCATTAAGAACGATCAGGTCATTGTCATGTGGAGACACATCCTGTTCGACTCTGACAATGTCCAAATTCGTCTGAACATGTTTCCAGCAGAGTCAGAAACTTATATTCACAATCACCGAAATAATTTAATATCCATGTCTCTAAACGGCTCATATCAACACACCACTTGGACCGTTTTGACATCAAAGGAATTACCCAAAGATGACGGTAGTTGTTACATTGAAAGAGTTCGACATTCGAACGGTTCTCTGAGTCATGGAGAACTTTTAAAAGGAAAACTCCAAAAATCATGTACTTTTGAACATTATCCAAGTCATTTCTATTATTTAAATTGTCAAACACTGCACACTGTGAAAGTCAAAAAGCAAGGTGAGAGAATGATGAGTTTGTTTGTGAAAGATAAATATGTATTGAATAAGTATCATGAAACAAAGGTGATGGAACCATACGACCTTTATCAAAAATCAGATGAGGTTCTTTTTTCATGCCTCTCTAGACATACAAGTGTTCAACAGTCGTCAGAAGAAGTCTTGTCAGGTGATGAGAAAAATCTCGTGCTTGAGGAAATGGAATCACTGTTAAAAGAAGCTTTCTACTCGTTCATCAGTAGAGATGTCGTTGGGTCTAACAAGTATATCATTCCTCGATTCGAAACTCGTTGAATCACACTGCCAATCAAAGTCATCCTCTTCACCTTGCATTTATGAAATGAATTTCAAAATACTTGATCCTGTCATCACGACACACATCTATTCTTTGAGGTTCAACAAAAAAAAATGGTCAAACATCAACAACGTTCCTTGATGCGTCGTGGTCGACACAGAAAAGAGCACGAGAAGAAACGAAAGGGAACATCCTCTCGGAAGGCCCAACAATTAGAAAATATCGGAATTATGGCTGCTAAAGGTGTGGATGAATCTGCACGTGTTTATGAGATGCAATTTGAGCAAGGACATAACAAGCCAGTGAAAGGAAAGGAAGAAAAACACATTTCATCAAAAAACAAAGCTGTTCTTGCTTTTATGAATCAACAAAAGAATGAAAAAAAGAATGATGCAAATCTCAGTAGTACTTTTGTACAACAACAGCAGCAGCAACACAAACGCAGATTGAATATTGACACCGATTCAAAGCAACAACAACCTAAAAAACATGGCTCATCGGAATCACACCATTCACAACAAAATTCCAACAAGTTCCATGAACGGCAGTGATAATAATAATACCAAAATGTCACCATCAACGGAGGAAGGTGCCTCACGAGCGAAAGTGGGCTCTGTTAATTTGAATCGCCCAACAAGAGGAGCTCTTGTCACAGCAATTAAAACAGGAAATTTGGAACTTGTACCAGACACATTGAAAGGTCTGGCAAAAGATCATGAATTCACAAAAGCAAAACTAAAAAAGAAAGTCTATTGGAAAATGAAAAAGGAAAAAGAAATGCTCAAGAAATTAAAGAAGAATCTTAATAAGGAGCTTGCATTAGAAAAAAGCAAAGTGAAGAAACACAAGATGAAGAATGCCAAATTCGAAGATTTAGATGAATTCCTCGATGAAAAAGAATATATCAAAAATGAAAGAAAGAAGCGAGAAGCACTCATGACATTGGAGAAGGATGAAGTGGCCGATGAAGTCACCTATGATTCTGATGACTTGCTAGAACAAAAGAGAGATGAAGTTGCATTTGGAGAAGTGGCACAAGAGCCTCCTCGACTCACAAAATTAAGAAGTAATTTAGAAAAGAAAATTGAAAAGAAAAAGCAAGAAGATATTGAAATGGAAAGGAGGCGAGAGGCTGAACGAAAAAGAGTCGTGGAAAATTACAATAGAAATAGACTGTTACGACAACAACAAAAAGAGGCTGGTATTGCTCCATCCGATCAGAATCTCATGCTCGAAAAGTTAAAGAATTTGGCAGCTCTTCGGAGTATGAAATTAGAGGACAAGTAAGCATGGACTTTTAATACTTCAATTGAACTGCAGTGATGCATGACAACACAATGCATCTGAGAGGATGGTCATCACCCATATATTGGAGTAAGTTCGAATGAATGGATTCCATTCTTGTCCACTTTTTTCTTTGAGGATAGGAATAATGAACTATCAAAAGAAATTAAAAAATTTTGAAACCCACAAATGTGTGTTTCTATTTTCGAAAAATATTAAAGATGGAATTGGTGGTACTTGGACCAGCACTAACCAATCAAAAGTCTATGGTATGGAGTATTCTCATAGGACGAGAATGCAACTGTTCGCGTAGACGAAATTGAAATTGCGCCTTAGATATTTCAATGGATGTTTCAATCGCTCGAAATCAATACCGTCAACAATATCTTGCACAGTCGATTAATTTTTCATCCTGACCTGTATACATAATGGATAATAATTATCTCTTGCCGCGCCTTACGGACTTTTAGAAACAATCGCTTTGAAGATCTATTTGTCCTAAACCTCCTCAACGTTGAACTAGAGAGACAAACTGTGATGATTTCACCACGTGCACACACACGAACAAAATGTCTGCAACATCTCACAACAACCAATCAGAAGAATACGCCTTGTTAGGAGGTAAGTGTCGTCTTGTCTCGAAGCCATACAAAATCATAGCGACTCTTTTCCAAACACCATCATCATGGCAATATTATTGGAACATCAAACTATTACTTTCCAAACAGCCACACAAGGAATCGGAAAACAACTTCTCATGCTTCTTCTCGTCCGAGGAGTGAAAGTCCGTGTTTTGGCTCGAAATCCTTCTTCCTTATTGGAATTGTCCTCTCATCCTCTTCTCACCATTATCAAGGGAGATGCTACCAATGAACAAGATGTTGAAACACTCATTTGTTGCAATTCCAACACATCATCCAAATTAAAAGGTGTCTTTTGTGCATTGGGAACTCGTGCCAACACTCCAACCACTGTTGTGGAGGATGGAACAGTGAATGCCATTCAAGCCATGAAAAAGTTAAATGATCCAATACATTTTGTATTGATCACTTCAGTGGCATTGACAGACAGTAAGGAACATCCATGGTTCTATAGGAATGTGGTCAAAAAGTACTTGCTGAATCACATCTATGATGATTTGAGAAATGCTGAACACAAACTTGTTACATTATGTGAACATTCACATATCACTTATACCATTGTGAGACCTCCACGATTGGTGGACTCTTGTTTAACCCTCCATTATGGATACGCAAAGGGAAATGATATATTGAAAGGTGGCAAAGGAGTGATGTCGAGAGCAGATGTTGCTGCATTCATGCTTCAATGCATGTTTGACAAGGAGAATTCATCTCTTCTTCGGACCAATCAGGCATTCAACATGGACACGACAAAAGCAGTTCCTAAAGAGCATGACACCGTTGGATTAATGACCTTCTTGAGTTGGACTTTACCTCGTCATCAATATATCATGATTCGAATGGGAGTGCATTCTGTTCAGGTTGGTGCTTTGGCTGTGTTAGCATATTATTTATTTCCAGGACAAACGCGTGGATGGTGGAAGGCAATCACAGAGAGTGTGTCAAGATTTGTAGGAAGAGGTTCCTCTGGCCATAGAGTTTAACTGTCGCTCACCGTGTGGTTGAATGAACTTTGCCATATATTGCGTACACACGCATGTTTTTTCAAAAATGCTAATTTGTATTAAGGTTCAACACCTGCCTTCTCAGTTTGAATGCAAAACAACAATAAAACCTTGTATTGTTTTAGAATCATCATGTCGACGGATTGTTATCGAGAAAATGTTTCTCCGTCAAAAAGTAATTTCAAAGTTAATTTTAGATGAGAACCCGCCAATTTCTTTTACAAAACTTTAAAAAATGAAGAAAACCTCTTCCACTAACAACAGCTCTACAAGAACAACTACTGCAAAAACAAGTTCCTCTTCGCCCATGATGGGAAAGACTGTGGGAGGAACATTGTCGTCATCATCAAGTGCTTCATCAAGGAGTCGATCTCAATCCGTTGGGAAAACAACGCCTCATTCATCGAATCGGTCGGCAACATCATCATCCTCAGCGGTTCCTCAACAACCGCCAGAATCAAAACATCAGGTCAAGAGATTCACCCAGGAACGATACGACAAGCATAAAACAGCCAATCCATTTACAGCAAAAAACAAGTTCAAAACAACCTTCGGAGGAGTGTATGAAGCGGGAGGAATTCCCTGCAGAATACATCATACGGCCGCTAATATGCATTTGAAATGGGATCAAGACCCACAAGGCATGTTTTCCTATGACCCATTAATTATTACAATTGCAGATGGTCTGCGAGAAACCGATCATCCGTACATTATCATCGTTCAAAAGGCAATCGTGGATTTGTGCTCAGCGCCTGGGGCGAAAGAGAAAATCGAGCCTTTGTTAAGACAAATTGTTTCGTACATTCGATTAGCTCTACAAAGCAAGGAGGAAGTTGTCTTTGATAATGCTTTACTGGCAATCACCCACATTGTATCATGTGTTGGAAGCTCTCTCGCTCCTCATCTCTCTCAAATATTGGTGCAAATCAGCAAGAAAATATTTGATAAAAAGTACGCTCCTCGAATATCAGATCTGTTGAGGCACATTGACAGATGTTGCGAGAGCGACGAAGTTGTCAGATTAATCAAGGCGAAAGTGCCGACCTTCATCTCTGTGCGATAGAATGAAAATTTTTTTTTTTAAAAACGTTTTCGTGTCTCATTTTGTTTTTTCACTGAACTCATCTGTCATTAGTCACCTCACAAAAACATCAAAAAAATAGCACGTTCTTCATGATGAATTTCAAAAGTGGGGTCTCGCTCGGTCAACTCAACGACGACTACAATCAATTGAGCAGAACAAAAAGCAAGCTATCCAAGCGAAATATTTTAAAAACATCCAGCGATAACCCACTCGATTTCAAATCAACCATTCTAGATTCAAAATTGGGTGCTCTATCATTCTATGATTCGGGTTTATTCCCAGTCAATGTTGATGATCAGTTTACGTTTTTAGCAAGTGATGATGAGAAGGTTATTTTGCATGGTAAATTAGAACCATGCCGTTACAAAATGTCTCTTGAACGATCTCAAAATAATACAAATGAAGCAGTGACCATTCACGTTGAAGCTTTGGAATTGTCCTTAGATTTGGAAGCAGTCATGACTCAACGAGAGCAGAAATGGACCACTGAATTTAATTTATTCAGAAAAGATGGTGATGTACAACGTGTAAGTTTTTCGTATGAACTATTTCAACAACAGCAACAACAACAACAACAAATTCAACAATGATGAATGTATCACCTTGTGGTTACCGCATGATTTCATTCATTCATCAACTATTGCCGCCGCCACTTGTTTCAACACGAATCATCTCTCTTATTTTTCAATCATGTGACAGGATAATTTGATCACAGTATTGATAAAAGTATCTCGTTCTGTCACTGGAACTACTTCATCCTTCGGCTTTCAACTCTATAAAAAGAAGGATGTCGTTCATTCCATTAAATTGAACATGAAACAATTGAAGAAAATTCCAGTCTCAAATATTGAAGCAGGAATTTATGAAGTGGTCGTGCATCCCATTGTGACTGATGGGTTAAACCCATTAAATGTCAAAATTTCTGCATACGAAGAAAGAAGCTCAACATCAACAACGACTGGAACCGCTGGAACATTTTTAGAAGGATCTCAAGATCTTGTGGCACTCAGTTCAAGATCTTATCTTCATCACGAAGTTGCACAAGGAGTTGCACAAACCTCCGATTGGGTCTCTGATCGATTTATTATTTATGGTAGAAGTAATATGACCACTCCGATTACTGCTCACATCTCTGTGTCTGTTTCCTTGTCGAAACCACTCTCTCAAGATTCATACCTCAATGAGTACAAGGTATTTGTTTATCGTGTTGGTGACGATACACGTAAGTATGTTCTGATATCAATGAATGATCATATGAATATACATATGAAATCAATGAATGAATTATAATAATAACCTATGATTTATCAATGGATGATTATGAAAATAACCTACTAATGGATCAATGATTGACAAATTACAATACTTGTGTTTTCATTTTCTTCAATTCAATATTGAATTATTTTAAAAATCAATAGCGGTCATGGAAATTTCACAACATGAACTCGGTCAATTATGTACTCACTTGGTGACAAGAATTTTCTATGCATACAATGTTAAAAAAAGTGTAAAAGAATTGGATGATATTATTGCAGTTTGTGACAGTTATGGTACTGTTCAAGATAAATCAAAAAGTCAAAACGATCAAAACTCAATCTCTGTGAGACCTGAGCCAATGGTGAAAGTGAGAGAAATTGCCGTTAACAAAAAAGAACAATTGATTGACTATTTTAGACGGAACAAGGAAATTAAAAAGGGCATTGAAGAGAAGAATTTGACTCTACTTCTCAACTACATGAGAGACAAAAACACCTTCGATGAGGCATTACCTCTCACAAAAGAAGCTCAACAAGTCGTTCAGGAAATGGAAGCCAAAACCAAATTTGAAAATGAAATTTATGGAGTTTTACAACAAGAAGCACTTCGGTTTGCCAAAAAACATCCTCATTATGACATTCAAGAAATTTTCGCAGAACAAGATCAAACCTTGGAAAAGTATTACAAAAGTATTCTCAAAGAGGAGAAGGAAAATGGAGGCAAAAATTGTGGACCCATGTCCTATGTATTGAAAACATTGTATGAATCCATCAAATTAGTGAAAGATGAAATTATGAATAATCACTTGGAATCATCCAAGAAGGATCTCTTGACCAAACAAGTGGTTTGGAGAAGAATGGCTCAAACATCATCGGATGAGCAAGACCGTGACGAATGGAAAGTGAAATTGGATAACGATGAAGATGAAGTATTCTTCTTTGAAGAGGAATATGAAGATAGTGATGACGATTTGAATTTCGATTCGGATGACGAAAAGAAGAAGAAACCTGAAACACCAACCAAGAAGGGTGCTAATCCTCTCTTGGGTAAACTCTTCTCATCACTCTCAACAAAATCTTCCAGCAAATCAAATCTCAATTTAGGATTTATTGCATTGATGGGTTTCGCTTTGTATACCTCTGACCAAATTGTTAGAAAAGAAGGTGACAGTAACACAATGGTGAGCAAATTATCACAAGAACATTTCATGTCCATTTATAGAGTGGCTCGTTATGTCATTGTTTATGGTTTGAGACATGTCAAGAAAAACTCCATTGTTCAAGAAAAACTTACGGCTGCCATTGTCGATCAGCTCACCAGCAAGATTGAGTTCACAATTAATTCTCTTGAAAAATATTTACCAAAAGATGAAGTGACAAGAATGAGAAAAATCATTTATGCCATCAATGACAGAAATGATGCAAGATTTGAGTCATTGCTTACAAAGACTGAATTAGCCGCTTGGAAGGAAAAGAAACAACGAGAAGAGCGTTCCTTTACTTCGATTCTTCAAAGAAATTTGGATTCTCCGAAACCATCTGATAGTTCTGTTCGTAAAATTGAAGACAAACCATTACCATTGCCAGCAGTTGCAAAAATCACTAAGGACATGAGTGACTCTGATGACGACTCTTCGATTGATATCAGTGACAGTGACGAAGATTCTCCAAGAGAGAAACCAAAGAATGACACCAACCAAACTCAACCAATACAACCTCCACAACCACAAGTAATTGAAGAAGAAGCAGAAGATGAAATTGTTGTGAAATATGACATTAACGGTATCGATCAAATTCCTCATTTAAATTTGACTAATCCTGAAGAATTCATTCAACTCTTTGTCAATCAAGTCGATTTACTTGTATTTTATTTAGAGAATCAAGTCAAGCTCACTGGAGCATCTTTGGAATCTCTGTGTGACGAGCATAACAAGGAGAATTTAATTTCTGCTTACTTTAGAAAATCCATCCTGCCTGCATTTAGAGCACTTTTTATTGGACCGTTTGAAAATCCAGGAGATGTTTTCACCAATGAAGAATCTTACAATTTCAACTATTTACTCGATGTAGCAAGAAGTGGTGTACAAAATGCAAACATTACGACCATTATTGAAGGAATTTTCAAAGTTCAAAAAGAAATTACAATTAACGATTTATGGTTGGAAGATCCTGATCATTTCAAATCCACTCGATTCAATGCATTTTGGTGCCATCTCTTGAACACCAAGAAAGCTCTACAAGTTTTTGATGAAATTTGTTCACCTAATTATTACTCGAATTTCTACATCAAGAAGCCACCGAAATTTGCACATCCCAATGTGAGAGCAGCATTTGAAAAATTATGTCAACTTCCTCTCTCGTTGAGTGGTGATGCATTCTTGAATCAATATGATCCATGTGTATTGGAGGAAGGTGAAGAAACAATTCAAGAAGAATAAGAATATTACAATAATATCATTCTTTGAGTATGAAAATATATAAGAATATATATATTAATAATACACACATGTAAATGTCACAACTGCGTCATGGTGCACAAAACATTAAAGAGCAGCAATGTATATATTTGCTTTGTCAACAATGAATTTTGTTTTTTCTTTAAGTGAACTTGAATTATTTTTAACTTTAAAAAAATGTCAATTTCAGTGTTCTTGATTGGTCTTGTTGAAAATGTTAGGAATGAACACGATCATCATCAGGAACAGATCATTTCTCAATATTATTATTCTAAATTATGCAAAAAGATGAGGGATAGATCCATACATCTCCGAAAAGGATTTGGTGCAACATTTGAATCTATCTATTCCATTGATTTCATTCATGATGATGAAAATAGGAACAACACAAACCATTCCACTCTTGATTCTTCCACCAATCCATCCTCTGAATATTCCCCAATGAAATTGAGTCCCTACGTGATTAGAATTTGCTACACCTCCCACTTGATCCTCGTTGGTAACTCAGACAAGGAATTCCACTCGATTGAGTTTTTTGATTTAAACACAAAGAAACACTTGCATAGCTTTGCGATCGAGAGTGTTCCCTTTTACTTATGCGTGGAAGAAAACGATGTCTTTTGTAGTGGTCAGAAATCGAGAAGAGTATTGCGAGATGAGCCTTGTTTCTTGTTTTCGGAGGATTCCTATATTTGGAAATATAAATTGAAAAATATTCAGATACACTTTGGCAAACAAGGGAAAGATTCATCATCATCCACGACGACGACTACTTGTGAATGGAAACAGGAAATTCAAAATGCCACCTCATTGGCGATTCAATACTCAAAGGATCATGATCCTTATCAGAATTTACTTTATATTTGCTCAGGGCTTTCGATCCATGTATTGAATTCTGTGAGTGGTCAATTATTGGCAACGATGGATATGAGTTCATCTCTTACTAGTAATATCATTTGCTTGGAAGTGTTGGAAGCGAGCGAAGAGTTGATTCTATTTTCGAGAGACCGATTTTATAGAATGAGCAAAAAGATGTCAATGATATCAATAGCTGGGCCATTACCACGGAATTTGGTCATCAATCAGACCACTCTAATGTTGTCGATATTTCACATGATCGAATGAACCATCTATTGATTGCATGTGATTATGCATCTCCTGAAGAGCATTTGCTAGTTTTTAAAGATAATGAACAATTTGTGAGACGCTTTGATCAACCTGGAGCTGTGACATGCTGTCTGAATGAGAGAGATGGTATTTTGCTTGTGGGACAAAGAGGTTCAATCGTCTTTTATCGGTAGTTGTTTTTGTAACACATCATTTCAATACTATTGAAATTGGAACATTTAGTGATTCATGGAAGCTTACTGAAATACCACCTAAATTGAAAGGTAGTGTTTATTATTCATGATCTTTATATACTACCAACGATGACCTTTTCCACATTGATGAGGTCCATCATGACCAGCACTCTTGTTGCATCTGCAACGAAAACCGCAATCAGAACTCGATGGGTTTTCATGGCTGCACAAATTGCCACCTTCAAAAGAGGCAACCACACGATCTATGGCTTTAACTCCTTCGCCAACGACTGGAACGTTTCCCATTGTGATCTCTTTTGTGTTTTAAAGGGTTTTTATGTGAACCTTCTGAGAGGAGTATAGTTAGAGATGTTTTTTTGTTTTGGCATTCGGGTGGCATCAACATCAGTTCAATTTAAAACGTGTTGGTTTCACGTTCACGATTTTGGTGTTCAACAAGATTAAATCTTTTTCACAAAAGAGGAGATAATGGCTTTTTCTATGGCACTACCAATTTCAGGTCATTCCATTAAATTTTGTCGATACGGAATCGATGACTTTCCAACCCGCTCAAAAAAATCGTTATTCAATTTACTAAACCCTCAAAAAAATATTTCCGACTCTCATGTTGAGTACTTCATCTTCGCCAGCATCGGAAGTAGTGGATGGGTTAGCATCCACTGCCACCCTCAATGAATCCCTATCAATACGAACAACAGACGAAAAAGAAGAAATTAAAACTCTCAAGGCTTTGTTGAATGAAGCTATCGAGAGAATACGGACCTTAGAAGATGTGTGCGTTCACCTGAATAGTGAAATGGCAATATTGAAAAAATTAGTAACGGTCCAGGTTCAGGAGGTGAACAACACGATTGATTGTAAATTTAAGGAAATTATCAAGAATGTAGATTCAAAAATTATGCAAACAGAGCAACGGGTGGATCAGGTGTTGTGTCGATTTGAAACTGCTCAAGAAGAATTCAACAAGTCAAGGGCCGAATCAGTAAAAAAGATGCATCATTCAGTACTAGTAACACCTAAGAAAGCATCCCTTGATACGAGTCATAATCGCTCGGATCTTAGTCTCCCTCCGTTCTCACCAATCTTTAGAAATTCTGGAATTGAAACACCCCGAAGCACCTCAAGTAAGGACCGACCTGGACCTTCAAAGCATGACACAACAGATATTGAACACTTCATTACATTTTCAGATGACACAATTGTTAAAGTGCTAGAAAGTGAAATGTTCGAAAACTATAAGGGTATGTTTCAGTGGTTGAATTCTCATACACAGCAGACAAGATTGCCAACACTGTTATTAATGTTGTAGAGATGGCTTTGAAAATATTCAAATATTGCATAAGCCAACTGGCAGAGCTTCAAAAAGGAGAAGTGAGGAAAACTATGGGAAAAAAGCATTTCATGAAATTCTTCACAGAGGGTAGATTGTCAAGTGTGCTCAATGAAAAGAGCTGGAATTTGGAATTGGTGTGGGTGTCCGTCCTCAAACGTCTCCGTATCGTTGACGTTTATTCTCCCTCTGGAAAGTATCATTTGAACTATGAAAATTTCGAAAAGGCCCTCTTTTTGATGGCTCAAGAATTGAAAGACTCACAATTAATGAATCCCTCACAACGATTGGAATCGTTGATGTTGCATATAATTCCTCTCTTTTCGGAATTAATTCAACAGAAAGAAGCACAATCAAGCTCTTCACATGACCCCAACTCCTCCTATCAAGAAGATAGTATAGACTTGGAGCGTGACATGGAGCAGCTCGAAAGTACGTTCAGAAAGCATAGAAAACAGTTGAAAGCAATGTGGTCCTTCTATAGCAGTGCTAAAAAACCAAAAACCAAACTCAAAACTCACCTTCATGGGCTCAACATTAAGGACCTGCTTGACTTGTGTCAGGTCTATGGGTTGAAGAGCCTGATCACAAAAGGAGACTTGGTTCATGTAAGTGTGTGTTGTTAACAACGATAGCGAGATGATCCATAACATTCATATTTTCAGATATTTGAACAACGAATGGACATGAAAAAAACAGAGAGTTTAGAAGATAGACTCTCCTATTGTGCATTCGAGCAAGTGTTGGTAGATATTGCCAACAAAATCTACGGCGAAAAACCATTTTCTAACATTTACCAAACCACAGAATCACGACTAGAAAAGTTGCTAAGCAAATTGATCATGGCCTACGATGATCACAGGCTAGATAAGAGCATACAAGGTCTTTCATTAAGGTAAGTCCATTCACTTGTTTGGAATATCCAAAATTACATGATCATCAAATCAGAGAATATTAAACTATTTCGTCACCACTTGAACCTTCAGAAATTACATTCTCACAACTAGGAAATAACAACATGATTCAACGTGTACAGTTCAAAATTGTTTGATTTATAGATAGTACTAATAATTAGAGAGGTGTTATTGACATGTCAAATAAACGCTATTATTATTATTATTGGACTACACATCCTTCTGACTCGGCTCTTTCGGGTGCCTGTTGTAACCGTTTTGAAATCATTAGGTGGTGAATATCTGCGAAAATGATCGTCTCAAACAATAAAACGTACCTTCAATGGATTGATTTGTGAGAGGAAAACTAAAATCCACATGGTCCAACAACACAAGGCAGACAAGAAAGTCATAGTTCTTATCAAACTGTTCAACAACAATCATCATAGCCATTCGGTGGATATCCATGAATAACAACAAATCATTACATTTCGGAACAACAAATTCGAATACAAAACGATTTCATCATCATCATCACGGTACGTACCCAGCTTGTTTACCGCACAAAATGGTGAAAGGCATGATAAAGATGCACAAACCCCAAAACACACAGGTACCGATAATAATCGTTTTTGCGTCTTCGCTCAAAGCCATTGTTGTTGTGGAGTTGTCAATATTTTTTATGCGATATTTTTTTAAAAATTAAAATTTCGAAACCAATTTCCAAATTCGAGCATCATGCTCTTGCTGGTAGATTTTTTTGAAATTATTGAAAGTTGTTCTCTCTTGAAAGAGCTAACTCTTCTTTTTCAAAGTATTTAACCTCATCAAGCTCGGTAATTTTTTAGTTAAGAAGGTTTTCACATTGATCATGACTTTTGTTTGAGTAGTCCTGATGAGGTTCAGAGAGAGGAGAGTCTGTGTGAACATGGGGTCTATTAATATCACCATCACCACAGCAAAAAATTTTTGCGTTTCGTTTCGCTTGAATTTTTTAATCTCGTTCTCCCTCAACATCATCCTTTGTGTTGGTGTGCATTGAATCATCTCGTGTTGCAACAACAACAACAACATCAATCTAACTAAGATCGATATTACTCCTATTGAGATCGGATTGATCTTCATCAAGAATTTTTCTCTAAAATATTATTCTCCATCATATCAAGAAACTTTTGTTGTTGTTGTATTTATCATTGCCATCATCAATCTTTGAACAAGGTTCAAACCCACAATCAGTCATCACATAATAATAGTATCATACTACCATGGTTCATGATCAAGATTATGATCTTTCAGATAGCGATGATGAAAGAATGGAAGATGCTTACGATGAAGAATTGAACATGGCTCAATTCAGAGTGAATAAAGCCGATGAAGAAAAGAAATCAATTCAAAAGCAACAGGAGCTGGAAGAAGCAGCACTTTACTACGAACCTATTGACCCTACAAAAGAAGGTGTTTATCATGTCAAGTCTTTTGATGCAAACACTGAAAAGTGGAGATGGAAGGTTGATTTCTCAACATTGCCTGCAAAGCATTACTCACCGGAATTTACGGCGGGTCCTCACAAGTTTAGATTACTTGTCTTTCCGCACGGTAACAATGTCAATTTTGTGAGCGTATATTTGGATACTTGCCAATCCACTGATGTAAAGCTTGTACGATTCCAAATCACTATTTTGAATCAAAAGGACATTAGAGAATCATTTTCACAAGGTTTGTTTTCATATGGTCATATTATATTTACATCATTATATTTCAATTTGTACCATTTACACACCATTTACAACCACAACAACTGTTGACACTTTTTTCCTAATGAACAGAGGCTGAAAAGAAATTTGGACCTGCTGATAATGATTGGGGTTTTAAGGAATTTTTAGATCTCAAACGACTCAATAGCGATACAGGTTTTAAGGTCGATAATATTGTATATTTCGAAATGGTTGTCCATATCTGTACTCAACCATACTTGGTTGATCCAATCTCTTACGATTCAAGAAAGGAGACAGGATTTGTTGGTTTGCAAAATCAAGGAGCTACATGCTATATGGTAAGTACTTACTTTTGGAAAATGTTAAAGATTAGCGAAAACATTTTTTCACTGTTTTTAGAACTCACTTTTACAAACGTTGTACCTTTTAACTTATTTCAGAAAAGCTGTCTACAAGATGCCTATCGATGAGAATGAGAAACCACAGGATAGTATTCCACTTGCTTTGATGAGAGTTTTTTATAGATTGCAATTTGATAAAACTGCTGTCGATACAAAAGAGTTAACTAAATCATTTGGATGGGATACAATCGATTCTTTTTTGCAACATGATGTCCAAGAGCTGGCAAGAGTATTAATTGACAATTTGGAAAAGAAAATGGAAAAGACCGATCAAAAAGAGGTGATGAGACAATTGTTTGAAGGAATGTGCAAAAATTATATCAAGTGCATTAATGTTGACTATGAATCATCAAGAAAAGAACCATTCTATGATTTGCAACTCAACGTCAAAGGATGTAGAAATGTCTATGAATCCTTTGATCAATATATCTTGGAGGAAACTCTACAGGGAGAGAATCAGTATCAAGCCGAAGGTTTTGGATTGCAAGATGCCAAAAAGGGAACAATATTTTTGAAATTTCCACCAGTACTAATGCTTCACTTGAAGAGATTTGAATATGATTTCCAAAGAGATCTCATGTACAAGATTAACGATCGATATGAATTTCCACCAGAAATTGATTTAGGGAAGTATTTAAGCGAGGACTCTGAACAAAAGAAGGAAGACAATACTTTTGTATTGTTTGCCGTTCTTGTCCACAGTGGAGACGTGTCAGGAGGTCACTACTACAACTTTGCGAAGCCATTTGTAAACCAAGAGCGCTGGTTCAAGTTTGATGACGAGAAGGTTTATGAGGTCAATGAAAATCTTGCTGTTCATGATAACTATGGAGGGGAAGTTAAGAAGAGCAAATTTTTCTGGTTGAATTCCAACACAAACTCCATCTACAAAAAGTTTACCAATGCCTACATGTTGCTTTATATTAGAAAATCTCAAATTACTCAAATGCTCTCTCCCGTTGAAGCTGAAGATATTCCACAACACTTGGAGGAAAGATTCCAAAAGGACAGAGATGAAAAGGAAAGAAAGAAGAGAGAAAAGCTTGAGGCCGCCAAGTATTGCAACGTAAAAATTGTGAGAGACGAAAACATCAAACAATCAGTCGAGAAACATGGAACAGGTCTCACAGATATTGATGAAGTTGACCCAATCAAATTCCTAAAAGAAGGCACTTTTGGAGAATTGAAAGAACGTCTTCATTTCATTTATGGAATCAAACCGGAATGTCAAAGATTTTGGAGATGGACCAAGAGACAAAATCATACATATCGTCCTGGTGATCTTCCAATGAAAATTACTGACGACGAGGTTTCTTTGGAGAGAAGATATCCGCAAATCAAACAACTGGGGGGCTGTGTAGAGTTATATCTTGAAGTCGCCAATGAGCCATTTGGTGTTGTGAAGAATGAAGAAGAGGTTGAACACACTCTCTGGTTCCCTGAACCTTTCAGCAAATATTTACTACTTTTTATCAAGGAATACGATCCACAACAAAAGAAACTTATTTATCGTAAATCAGTGTATGCAGAAGTTAACCAAACAATTAGTAGCTTTATTCCTAATCTGAAAAAGCTTGTCAATGCATCTGAAGAGGATGACCTTGTAATTGTCGAGGAAATCAAACCCAAGATGATCGAGAATGTCAATATTGATTGCACTTTTAAGGAGGCCCAACTCCAAAATGGAGACATTTTGACTGTTCAAAGAGTTCCACCAAATTTCAATATGGAGCAATTTGAAATTCCAACAGCTAAAGAATTTTATGAATATTTGAGCAATCGTGTCTCTGTTGAAATTAGAAAGTTGGAGGATCCCTCAAAGACTGTCATGACAGTAGAGTTATTGAAAAATATGGAATATCCGGAAGTAAGCCAAGCTTTGGGCCGTGTTCTACAAGTGGATGGCCAACATATAAGACTCACCGGCCACAATCCATACAGTGGACACCCATTAGATCAACCTTTTAGAACTAATGCCAACTCAACCTTAAAGGATATGATTCAAATTGCACAAACAGGATCACCCTCCAAAATTTTGTATTATGAGGTTTTGAATGAACCAATTCACGATGTCGAAAACAAGAAGGAGTTGTTAGTCACTTGGATGAATACAAAGGGTCAAGATGTTGAAAAGTTCAAATTCCTTCTTTATCCTGAACAAAAGATGGGCGAACTTCGACAAATGCTAGAATCCAAGCTATCTGAACGCAAAGAAATGCAGAACTCTGTCATTGTATTGCTTGTCATTTCAGGCTCCAAGATTACCAAATTGGTCAATGACGAAGACCTTGTTAAATCAGCCCCATCTGGAAAAGGCGAATATCTCAGAGCTGAGGAAATGTCTCTCGCTGATTATAACATTTGGTTTGGACAAGACACCAACATTGATGACCATCGTTTGTTGCAAGTTCAACACATCTGTAAAGAGACATCTGGTTATCGTTTGTTTGGAAATCCCATGCTTCTTATTGCTAGAAAAGAAGAAACACTGGGAGATGTCAAAAAGAGACTTCAAGAGAAGTTACAAGTCAAAGATATTGATTACAAGAGATACAAGTTTGTGTTTATTGTTAATATGAAAGTTACGGATCCTCTCGAAGATGTTGATGACACACCTTTCTTTGAATTGTATGACAAGGAAAAGAGTTTCACTCAGGGCGACGTCGTTTTTGCAATGGAACACAAGGACCCAACACCAAAAACAAGGTGGTACGAGAAACCCATTGTCATTAAGAATTAATGTTGCATCTCTTTCTTCCAGCAAATAAATTTGTTTTGAAATTCGGAATGTCGAGAAGAGAACTCAAGTTTTAAAAAAAGCCTTCAAGCTTACCTTTAAACAAATTACAACAACAACGGTGTTCGATTTCATCAAATCATCAACAACAACGCCAACAACTGCAACATGGCCCAACGAAGAATCATGAAAGATCTGACTCAACTTCAACAAAATCCGTTGGAGGGCATACGGGCAGGACCAGTCGGAGAGGATATTTTTAATTGGAATGCCTACATTGATGGTCCCGTAAGTTTGTATTTCGAATACACCATTGTTGTTGTTCATTCTAATAATAATAATAATAACAATTGATGCCATGGTCTTGTTGATCGGTTCTGATCGTCCTTTCATACTTCTATTAAACAATAATATATCATTGGTTTTTTGTAATGCCACATTCGGAACACTAAAGGCCGATTCACCCTATGAAGGAGGAGTCTTCAAATTAAAAATCAACTTTCCAGTAGACTATCCCTTCACCTCTCCTAAAGTACACTTTGGTAGGTTCATTGAAATGCAGCAGTATTTATCTTTAAATTTGATGACCATGTCAACAATTTTTGAAATTGGTTTTTTTGATATAAGTTACACCTATTTATCATCCCAATGTAAATACTGATGGAAAGATTTGTCTAACTATATTAGATAAGGAATGGAATCCAGCAGTCAATATTTCTCAGGTTTTGATGAGTATGTTGAATGAATATTTGGTACAATTTTTGAATCAAAATTATGACAACACTATTTGAATTTTAATTGTAATACCATTGATTTATTGGAAACAACTTGTGGATAACATTAAAATCTGAATTAATATT
The DNA here is from genome assembly GCF_008403515.1 of Naegleria fowleri. Classification (NCBI taxonomy): domain Eukaryota; phylum Heterolobosea; class Eutetramitea; order Acrasida; family Naegleriidae; genus Naegleria; species Naegleria fowleri. The sequence continues at coordinate 701,168 of NW_025407939.1, read as the reverse complement.
CCACTATTTTCATTGAAATAATCCATATTAATTCATAATCATTATTAATTATTTGAATGAAAGCAATTCAATTACTAATGAAAGAACCCAATCCAGAAAGCGCCGTTCTTCCAAGTATTGGAAAACAGTACGAAAATGACAGAGAGACATTCAACAAGGAAGCAAGAAAACATACCCAAGAGAATGCTTTCAATACCGTTGAAGAATAAAAGAGTCTAAAATCTTCTTCGAGAGCCCGAATACTCTTGCTAAAGGGATGACCCAAGATGAAAATGGATTATTCGTGAGATGGAGAACCCTTAGTTGATGGGGATGATCGATTTCTCAACGAGCCATTCTTTGTTATCTACACGTGTATTTTCATGAAACCAACTTGGCTCCACATCATCGAATCTCAAACCAATTACAATCGAGTACCGTCTTTGCAAGAATACCCTCATTGACTCGTTTCATCTGTCAAACTCAATATCGCAATCAGTCAGTGAAAAAAATTGTTTCGAGCTCTCTCCGAGTCAGTTGAACATCACGTCCTATCTCAAAACTTTTGAATCACCATCATACAGAAGAACATCAAAAACATACGTAATTATATTGCTGAGAGAGCCTCTTCTTTTGTATACACTGCGGCTCGTGTAGTTTTTGATTATTCAACAACAACAACAACATTGAGCGAGTTCTACATTTTGATTTTCATTTTCGGTTTATTTTCTTCCATACCTATTTATATTCTCAATTTATTTATTTATTGTTGAATCTCAGACCTTGTACCTTCCTATCATCATCATCATCATCATCATCGCTGTAGTAGTAGTTTCTATTCTGTTCTTATTCCGATCTTCAAATTTGAGAAATTCTTGAGCCAACCAATCTCGAATCATCCAGACAATTCCTCTTCTTCTCATACATTCTCCCCACACACACTCAACACGCAATGATTTCCTCCATCCATAGATTTTTCAATGGACACTCCTTTCTCTTGTCTCTTGTTTTATTTGCTGCACTACACGTTGCAGGAGTGCAACCCATAGCGGGACAAACTACAGCTCCCGGAACCAACAACAACAACAACACGACAATAACTCTTCCTTTTGAAAAGACCAATGAATCCATGATGGTCTTTTTAGCCATTGGAGTTTCTCAATGGGTTTCTTGTTATGTCATTTCAATACTCTTGTTCAATCCTAAAGTCGTTCAACCCAATTACAAATTTGTACAAACCAGTGAGAAAATGACCGTTTCGTTTATTGAAATTTTGAGACACGCCTACAGTGAACAACCATTATTCATGAGAAGAATTATTGATGCGTTTTTTGTCAAGGCATTGTTTTACTTTATTGCATTTTCTGCTGGATTTTATTCAGGTAGGTTGATGAGCACTGAGGGTGAAATGAAAATTGGACGATTGATTGTTCTTTTTATATGGTGTTTGATTATATTATTTATGTGGTGGTGTTTGGTGATTCTTGTTGTTAATGAATGACATGGTGGATGGATGATGCACACATGTTGTTGATGTGATGGCGGTGAATGTTGTTGATGTGGCAAATTGTAATTTTGTATCACAACATCTTGAAAATGCATGATCCATCACCATGGTATAATATTTGAATTTGTGGCATTATTATCAAAATGTGGATATTACAACACATGGTGCTATGAACACATAAAGCCATTCAATTGTGGTTTGTCACTGATTCCAATAACTTGTCCAAATTGACCAGTGTCCACATTTTCCATATTGAGTTTAACAGAGGAGTATTAATTGGTGGTGCCTCTCTCTACTTTTTGGAATTGATCTACAGATCTCGAACTCAACTGTTGATGATTGCTCACCATTTGGTTGCAATTGTCAACATTGTTTGGATGATTGAATATGAAAAGACCAACTTGGCCTACATGAAGATTTTCATGGTCTATGTTTATTTTGTATTTTTGGGTACGTAACTATTGTTGTTGAGAATCGTCATTGTTGTGAAAATTCAATTCTTCTTTTATTTCTATTGTTATTTTATTACATTTATGAATACTCCATTGACACTGATGATGACTAATACTAAATGTGGTAATGATGATTTGAAAACGATCTATTTGGTGGATACAATCATCGTGTCACACACAACATGTGAAATTCTTCTGTTGTGACGATCATATGGAATGATCTGAATCGTGTGCGCTGACTCTTCCAAACAAACAGAATTCCCAGAATGCTTCATCATGATTGGTTATCGTCTCTTCTGTAACTGGGTTCCAGAATCAAAGGTGCCTCTCAAAATTAGAGTCGTTTATCGAAGACGTATGAAATACTCATTGCTTGCTCTTGCTTGGATTGATATTTTCTTCAAAATTATTGGAAATATTCTTGTTCTAGCCATGTTCATTGTCATGTGGAATGATTTCCCTGTGGAGTTGAGAATTGTCTTTTTAATCAGTTTTACTGTGTTTTTCATTGCTCAAGCTTATGGACCTTATATTTTCTTTAGAATGTATTTCAAATTGAAGAAGGCCATTGAGGATGATTTGCAAAAGGAACATCAAGCATTGTTACAAAGTGATGAATCGGATGACAATTCAAATTTGAATCCATACAAGCCAGTGAATAATTCGAATGAAGTTCAATTAGAGAATAGAGTGTAATAACAATGATTCAGATCAATATAAAAAACATATGACTTGGTTTTTAAAAACCATTTGACCAGTTGTATTTTGTAGTACAATTTTTGTTATTTTTGGTGATAACATGGAGTTAGATACAAACACTCCCATCGACTTGATCTGATCATAGATGACAACATCCTTTCGAGGTCTAAATTGAAAATCTCTTGCTTGTCCTAACGATATGGAAACAATCGAACAGCCCTCTTTCAATGATTTTTCCTTATCCGCGTGCCACATGATGGAATCTTGTCCATTGACATAGCGATTCACTAACACTCCATTGAACTCTTCTCCAGTATATTTTTCGACGCGTTCTTTCAATTGAACAAGTTCTGGAATGAAAAATTGTGGACTTTCTCGTGTGAGAAAGGTGTATTTTCGTGGTGAGGTCACAATTTTTCCACCAAAGTTATAATCCTTGGTTTGGAAGGTGCACGTTTCCAACAATTTGTTGAATAATCTTTTCGAATCTTGCGGTGAGACAAAATTCGAAATGTATTTCACTTGAGTGCCTGTAATCTTATCGTTAATGAGGAACGTCTCAACTAGTGCTCTTTGTGGTTTTGAACGGATACATGTATTATTATTTGTATTATTTATATTATTATTTAAATGATTAGTATTATTATTTAAATTATTATCAGGAGAGCAAGAGGAAAGAGAAACTGAGTCACAGTCATCACCACCACTCAGTACTGGGGATTGTTGATGAACATGCTTGTTGTGACTCTTTCTGGGAAGTCACTTGTCGTCCTTTTACAGAAAAGGAAAGAAGTGTACTTTGTCTCCACACTTTTGGTTTCTTAGTTGGAAGACCCTCATGATTCAATCTTGCATCATCATGATGATTGTCACCACGTGTCTTTTCTTCATGATTCTCAAAGTAATTTCGTTTCATTTTTTTAACTTGAAAATTCCAAACATTTTTTAAAACGGTTTGCAACGATTTTGTGCGACTTCTTGCAAATGCTCGAACTGATTGAACAACATGTTCAACACACACTCGAGCGAGTCAAAGACAAGATCTGTATTATGGGGTGAAAATCATACAATTAATTAATTTAAACGTTCAGAATTGATTTCATCAATAAAAGGATCATTTCTTTTCCATATTTTCCTCTCGTTTCACAAGAACTTGCTCCGTTCGTTTCACTGGAACAATGGTCACCATCTTGGATTTTTAAAAACAATTTCACACAAAATCATATCAATCATATTAATAATAATAGACACAAGTCATCATGTCATTTCAATAGTAATAATAGTTACAATAGTAATAAAATTAATAATAGTAATAATAATAATAATAATAAATAATAATCAAAATTATCAAAATAAATGTCAATATTACGATAAATTCTTCTTACCTTTCCAACTTGTTGCCAATCTGAAAGACTCTCCTCTTCAACTTCAAAGATTGTTTTTGGAGGTTCTCTTTCATCATCTCTCTCTGTAAATGTAAATTTAAAGGGTGTGGCCAATCGCTTCAAATGTCCAAAAGTTCCTTTTTCTTGTTCACTTTGAGGTCGAACAAAGGCAGAATGAGAACGTGGCATTCGACTAGTAGTGCTAGGATTTCCACTATTTACCATATTTGGAGTGAGTGAATAGTTGTGAGAGTTCGAGTAAGAGGAACCAATTTGTGAATGGAGTTGTGTGGTGAGTGTGTTTTTAGAGTCTCTTTCCATTGGTGTTTTTGTGGATAAGGTCACACTGTTCAAATTTGTGGTAGAAATTGATGGAATTGAAATGGAATTTGCACCAAAGGTCACATCACTTGTCATGACTTGAGGAGAATTCAATGTTGAACTATTTTGTGAAGAATTTGTCATGTTTGGAATAGAAACTACAGGAGAAGTAGGAGGTGTACTTGTGGAATTGGTTTCTTCCATATCAATTCCTAAAAAAGATGACATTTTAGACTTGTTGGATTGAATCAGGGAAGTTGTTTGAATTTCTGGACTTGTTGTTGAGGTAGTTCTTGTTGGTGAGAATGATGTGATTGATTGTTGATGAGACTGAGAAGGAAGAGATGTTGCTGATGGTATGTGAACAACAGTGTCACAAATTGGGGATGGTGTTTTTGTTGTGTTAATCGAAGAAGAAGAAGAAGGAGTATTCAAATCGGAAGAAAAAGACACTCCCGACACGTATGGATCATCTTTGAAAAGATTTGAAGAGTGTTCATGTCCATTCTTCTTCTTCTTCTCAATAAATGCATGACTAATGACTTGCAATAATGAAAATAATGATCGAGCTTGCATGATTCGATGTTCATCATCAAAATGTAACCAATGAATAATGACTTGTAAAAATTGTGAACAAGTTGGAAGGGTCAAGTCGTGATGATTTTCATGATTTTGACAGGTATTCGTGTTGGTATTTCTGGTGGTATTGGTGGTGATATTTCTGGTGGTGTTTCTGGTGGTAGCAATGACTTGTAGAATCATGGATTGCATTCTCTCAAAAGATAAATTTAAAAATTCAGATCGAGCACAAAGTGATGAAAAATTAAATGTTAAAGATTGAAGAGCTTTTTCTCTCAATTCTTGAACATGTTTCTTCCATAATGGATGCATGTCATTTGATCCTCCATATTTGTCAATAAATGAAGGATGAGATGAATTGGTTGATGAATCTGAGATGGATGATGAATGGGATGAATTGGTTGATGATGACCATTCTTTAAAAGTGAATGGTTGATAGGTATTTTGATGTTGAGCTAAATGTTTGGAAAAGAGACAAGTGTAGTCTGTTTGTTGTAGTTGCTCGTGGTGTTGGAGAATGGCATTTTCATACCATGAATCCATTGAAGAAATGATTGTGTTTTGACAGGGTGTTTGTGATGTCATGTGAAAGAGAGAAAGAATGTTCAAACAATCGGAAAGTGTGAAATCTTGAACTGTTTTCAATAGTGTGCAGTTTAAATAGTGCACAAGTGATAATACAATCTCGGGTGCAAAGTAAATGTGAGCGAGAAGGAGAAGAGATGAAACGTGTTCTCTTCGATTTAATTCCAATCGTCCAGTGTAGTAGAAGGAAAGAAGGGATTGGATGCATTCTTTTTGATGAATGAGAGGAATTGGAATTTCACTACATGAAAGGCCAAGTTGAATTTTGGCTTTGATGGAAGAGTGATGATGGTGATGTTGTGAACGAGGTCCTGTCACATGAGGAGGAGTAGTTGTGATGTTGTTGGTCACTAAAGAGTTATTTTGGAGTTGAAACAAGTGTCTCAACACTTGATTCTTTGCTGAGAGAATCATTCGATGGACAAGGAAATAATTCTTCTGATAATCAGAAGAATTAGTAGTGTTATCACTCAAGGATGAAGTGGAATTGGGTGTTGTCGTCACATTGTGATTCTTGTTGTGGAATGCAAGAGGCCAAATCTCTACCATCGCATCCGGATAACTCTCCTCCTTGTCAAAACAATCATCCGCAACATGTTGAGAGTGAAAAAACTTGATTGATTTAAACATTTTTTTGTATTAATTTATTTAAAACTTCATTTCGTGTGGCTTGTCACCGTTGTGAAGTCTGAAAGGAGTTTGGAGGTATTCCTTCAACAATTCAACCTTGCTGACGGCAGCTACAACTTGTTGATCAACAGCATCAAAGACCTTCTTATTCTCTTCTGAAATAGCTCCGTTCTTTCCGGCTCTGAACCAGGACTTCTTTCCAGTTTCGTCCATTCTTGTCTTGTGTTCCTTAGCAAAAGTGGCATCGGTGACTGATTCTGGGACATTGACACCAGAGACATCAACCTTAGTAGATGTGGCAATAACATATCTTTGATTGACTCTTCTCAATGGGACACCGTTGAATTGATATGGTCCAGTAACCAACAAGAGACCTGATGGCAATTGCTTCAAGAAGACAACTCTCTTACCAGAGTATTTACCAGCCAACAAGATCAAGACTGTACCTGGTGTGATGGATGCTCTGAGTTTGGTTGGCTTTTGAACCTTGGTGCTCTTTGTTCTGACAGTGGAGAGAGAGAAGTTGTTAGCAATTCTGTCATCAGCAACTTCGACCTTTTGCTTATTTTTGACGACCTTGATCTTTTGTTGTTTAACAACCTTCTTGGTTCTCTTATCAGCACTCTTGACATAGGCAAAAGTACCCTTCTTCCAGAACAAAGCATTTGGGCTCAATCTTGGCACGGATTGGGCCAAAGAAGCCAAAGACTTCTCCTTGTTTGGGTTCTCCTTTCTAACTCTTTTACCTGGCATCTGTTAGAGGGAAAATGTTGTGCAGTGAAGAATCGCGATGAAAATTAGCTGAACAACAAGTAAGATGAAATACGTACGATAGTTTTTGTGGCGTATTTTTTTTCAACAAATTTTTTCAAAAATTCTGGGCAACCAGAAATTGGAGTTTACAATGAGCAAGATAAATTAAATGTATTGTGCTTTGTTGAGAAAAGATATTGAAACTTATTCATCGTTCATGAATTCATCAATCATGCCATCATCATTGCCCTCCAAATTGAACGTATGATCCTCCATGGGAACGTTCGATTCGGAATGGATGGCATCTTGAGGTGTTTCATGAAGCTCCGTGTTGGCATGCTCTCCACTGATGGTGTCTGAGTGTTCCTCTTTATGTTGCTGTTCCTGCTGCTGATGGTTGGTTTGCTCATTGCTTGAGGGATTTATTGTAATGTCCTTATTGGCAGATGATGAGCTTGCATCCAATTCCGAGGAGGGAATCCCTTCTGTTGTTGTTGCTTGTTGTGGTGTGGTTGATTTAGATTGTAAAAGTTGTTGTTGTTGCCTCTCTCTCTCCATGGCTAATTGTTGAAAATGTGGTATCACAACATGCTCCTTTGCTTTCTTCTCCTTTTCCTCTTGCCATTGTTTTAGTTCTTCGGATGTTACTAGTAGCAAGAGGAAAACAATCATTGAAAACCATTATTGTTATTCCGAAATCCGAAAAAATTCATCATAAATTGAAATAAGATCATGTATGATCGCGTTCCAATATTAATCATTCAAATGCATGTTGTTCCGATATTAATGAAAATATAATCGTGTCAAATATTCATCATCAAAATTCCAATCAAATCATCATCACAATATATAATTCATGACAATAATCCAAATACATAATAATTCCTAAATAATTATTGTCCTGTACTTACGCTGTACATATCCAATTCGTGAGATGGACTCTCCGACTTTTACCATAGAACGTTTCCAAGGTTTCACTTTAATTTGGTTTTGTTCTTCAATCCAACCACTTTTACCTCTAGATCGGGATGTAGTCACTTGAACACTTTCATGGGTACTTTCTTCATCTTCCATCGATTCATCAGAATCATTACTTGCTTCGTTCTGTATGATTTCTTTCTGGGAGGTCGATCGGGTCACTCGAGACATTTTTTGGATTGTTTCTTGGAATGAGAGAGTCTGCTGAAAAACGATCCTTTCGTGTGGGGTGAGCAGAACACCTTCGTATTCTTATTCGCTGAATAGAGTGGAAGTGCTGTGGCCAGTGTAACATTTGAGATCATTACACCGCTTTGGCAAGCATGTCAACTTCTTCCGGAATGACAAACTCTGCATTTCAAACTCAATGCCGTCATCTTCAAAGTGTGCATCCAACTATTCATTCAAACCAAATTTTATGCCTCTCAATGAATTGAGTTGGATCCAATAAAATATATTATAATATATTGGCATAAGAGGTGAAAATTTATTACATTGTCTCGTTGGCATATTTAGGATCATATTCAAGATGAGGAATTTCCAATTCGAGATTCATTGGATAAGTCTTGAAAAATGCAAGATATTTCAAAAGCTCTTTTTGGTTATTCTTATTGTGCAAAAGGTAGGTTGGTTTGTGAGTTTCATTCAGAACAGAAGAGGAAACAATCTTTGGCATAAAGTCTGGATTCTTTCCATTGGTGACAAAGGCAGTCAAAAAGTATTTAAATTTCACACGGTGAATGAGATCCTTCTTCTTGGATGAGAGAAGAGAAGATCGTTTGGAAACGAATTGATTGGTGGCTTGAATGGCCTCCTCTAACTCGGTGTCGTAGCTTGCAATTTTTTCGAGGAAGGTCCACAAATCATATTCTGGCTTCATATCCTCAAGGAAGAGAGCCATAAACACAGGAATCATTCTCTTTCTCATCAGTTGGCCAATGCATGAGTGGTTGTTCTTTTCATCTCTCATGAATGGATCTTTCAAGTCCAAAGTCTGTAAAATCCATGAATGTGACAAGATTAACAAATGTGACAAATAATATAATATTAAGAAATGTCAAAATGTTGGCACATTTTCAAAGCAAATGTAATATTACAACAAATATACTTACCCTATTAATTAACTTCATTTCATTCTTGATGGTGTCCAAAATCTTGTCGTATGGAATGCTTTCATAATCGACCAATGGTTCCACATCGACCGATCCTCTCCATTCCAAATCTACAACTCCTCCCTGCATAGAAATTTCCGAGTGAGAATTTTCTTCAGGTAGATTTGATATTTTTCTATCAACCCAAGCGACTTGTGACAATTCATTTTGGAATGCTTGTTTTTCCTTTTCTCCAAAATGTGATACAATCAAAGAAAAATTAGGAACGTTTTTAGAGAGCTCGGAATGAATGAATCTGTACTTGTCAATATCTTTCTCCAACATTTCATGTTTGTTGTCACCAATGTACACCAAAAGACCACTCAAATCTCTGTTGCATACCAATGAAGTGAGTTCAGGTTGGTGCTTTTTTAAATATTTTTCACAAAATGCCCTCGTAGCCTTTAAGTAACTGTGCATATGCTTGTAAATGGAGGGAAAAACCCAATTAAAAACATCAATCCCAAACTCTTTTTGTGATTTTTCAAAGAAGAGAAAGAGATGATTTTTTAGGAAAATTTCCTCAGTGTTAATTTCAGACATGGTCTGACTTCTTCGTTTCATTGCATTTTCTAACTTTCTATTCAATGCATTATCGATGGTTTGAGTCTCTGTAAATTTTGCTTGAATTTCATCATTAATAGTCCCAATTTCTTTGTAAGTGGAGATTAGTGTTGAGGTGAGTTTGTTAATATTATCCATCACTTTATCCAAGTAAACGCTCATTTGATCTTTTATCACAATGTCAAGAATTCTACGAAGAATAGATGATTCATGTTTTGGAATTGGAAAAAAGTAAATAGTTGAGTAACGCAGATATTAAATGTTCAAGTTCCAGACCCATAACATGCATGGTCAATTTGCATTAGAAAAAGATCAAAAAACATGCATTAGAATCCACTTACTTGACCCATTTTCTGAAAGATCCATCTTCTAAACCCTCCAAATTGATATCTTTTTGATTTTCAATAATATCAATAACTTCCATTACTTCCTTACAATTTGAACTATAAACCATTGAGAAAAACTTGTCAATCACATTGTACCATACATTGAGAGCAAAGCACACGGTGGACTTGGAAAATAAATCTGGCAACTCGAGCATGATGGACACAATACGGTCTTTCTTTTCACGTTGGCGAGTTTTTTCAAGACTCAAGAAGGTAGTATCTGAGAGAAAGGAAGAGTTCACTGTGATTGATTCAACTTCTTCACCGTGTTTTTTGAGAAGTCTCATGATTTGATCGATGGCAAACTTTTCAGTTTTTAAAATCTCTAATTTCGATCGAGCATAAACGAGACCTTCTTTGATGCAGTCTTTATAGTTGCTTTCTCTGCCAATGAGTCTCTTCATTTCTTCTAGGTCTTTAACTTCTGCTGCCTTGTTTACATTTTTCTTTAAAAGTTCGAATCGCTTCAGTGGCTCTAAATATGAGGTTTCGATTTTGGATTTGATGTGATGTATTCTCTTGTCACTTGGGAAGAAATTGAACACGTAATTGGCGTACTGATAATCCTGTGCTCTATAGGCGTCATGCATGATTTTAAGGAAATGAACTAAGCCATCGTTGAGTGATTCTTCAGATTCAAACAATTTGAATGCTGTCACGTTCACGTGAATGCAACATGAATTTTAAATTGAAATGGTTCAAATAGAAAGATGATAGTGATCATGAGGAGAGGAAATCAATATGGATATGAAAATCTCAGAAAACCTACCGTCTTCAGAGGAGGTCTTCAAAAAGTAAAAATCATAATTTCCTCCTTCAAGAGCAAAGTTGGTCGAAGATTGACCTGCTTGAACAGTGAGAGTAACAACTCTTTTTGTTGGAATAAAGAATGGTTTGGAGCACCAAAAAGTGGAGATTTCATCACAATACGAAACATCCACTCCATTCTATCTCACACACATGTAAAGATTAGACACCATATTCATGATGAACCTATTTTCACTTACCACTTGGAATGAACACCAAAGCGAGAATTCATCCTTCGATTCTAAAAGAATACACAAATCGTTTTTCTTGACAATTGCAAAGTATGAACCTGGCTCGAGTGTTAGATCTGTGCTTGTGTTGACAAATTTTTTGCTCTTGTATTCTCCGTCATCGTAGGACGATAAATCATCTTCTCCTAATCCCAACATGCGATAGGTGAGGCAACGAATGTCATGTTGTTCCTTTAAAGGATTTTCAAGATAAATAAAAGTCTCTTTCTGCCAAACTTGAATATCAAACTCCACAGCATGGGCTGTGTTGACAATGATTCTAATGTAGTATGATGTATTAAGAGAATCTAACTTTTGATCTTCGAACAGGTCTGCCTTCTCGGAGGATGTTTTCAAAATACTTTCAAAGTGACATCCACATTGTGAGCTAGATTTTGATTCTGAACTGATAGTATTCCAACAAGGTTGTACATCATCGATTTTATACATTCCAAATGAAAAGGTCACATTTCTTATAAAGTCAGCATGTGACGATTTGTTTTCAACGATCATTTTGAACTCTCCATCTCCAATCAATGGAACATCCAAGATTGTTTCGCTGTGACCTTTCGCGTGATAACTTCTCGAAATCATTAGTTGAGAAAAATCAGCGATTTTGGAAGCTTCTTCCTGAGAGACAGGATGTTGTGTCTCAACAAAATCCATGGCCTTTTTTTGCCTTGGTTTTGGTTTTAGGAATTCATCATCATCGCCACTTCGGGAGACTCCAATTAATTTTTTCATGATGATTGTTGTCTCTTGATTTGAATATGTAATTAGTTTGATGAGTCTATTGAATGATGATGATGTTGACGACGACCAATAATGAGATCTTTTCAAAATAATGATGAGGCCAACCTCTCTTCACTTTTTTTTTAATAAAATTTACAGAGTTCAAGTGACATTGATGACATGATCTCTCTCTTTCCTCCATCCTTGTTCCTAATTTAAACCCGATTCCAACCTCTGCCATCATCAAGCATTGCATGATTATTGTTACTACTGATCATTGTAGTAGTATTATTAGTAGAATCAACCATGGCACGAATTTCAGTTTTCATCGATGAGAGAGTAGTGGTGGTTGTGGTGGTATTGGTGGTATTGGTGGTATTTGTAGTGGTGGTATTGCTAAGAATAGTAGCAGTAGTAGTGGAACTCTCAGTGGTTGTTGCAGTTTCTGTACTGGTTAACAATGCTGAAGAGGGTGCAGTGGGATCATCAATCATGAAGGATCCTTCGTGTTGATTTTCAGGTGAAAGAGAAGGCATGTGGAAGGAATCTTCATCCTCGTTAACGAGGTTGGATGGTGTGATCATTCGAGAGGAGGTGTGGTTCATCGATGTTGTTGTTGTCATCGATGTCGTCGTATTACTTTGATCATCAAAAATGGAATCCTTAGTGCTGTTGCTTCTGCTGTTTGGCATCTTTTTGAAAATCAACCGTTTGGTGAGTGGTGATTTCTTAAAAAGTGTAATAAAATTAATGGATGGATAGGAATAGTATTCATCGGATGGATTACTGGTTTGATTTCTTCTTGGAAATGTGCAAAATAATGCATGTGCTAAAAGGCAACATATTTGTTTTCTACTTAAATGAACAATCGCATCCGATTGTTGTTTCAAAAGTGGAATTGAGGATTTGTCAAATAAATTAGGTAATTCTAGAGCTAGAGATTGAATACAAGGTAATGTTTTGTTGAAAAATCTTTCTTTTTCACTTTCATTATATACATCTTCAAAGAGTGTTTGAAGTGATGAAAAAGTTGATGAATTGAATGTCCAACTTGAATTAATCGAACGTATCACTTGAATGAGATCATTGACATTTCTAATTTTTTGTTGTAAAAGTGTTTTGATTAGATACCATTTCGACAATTGTCTATTGTTTTCAAAATATACATTATTTTCATGACATGGAAGTTTTACATGATTGGAATTCCATCCCTCAATGACTTTCTTTTTGGAAGAATAGTTACTTTTTGTTGGAGGTGTAGAGGATTTGTGATACTGAGATGGAGTGGCAGCATGATGTTGTTCACTTGAAGAAGAAGAACTTTTTGAAGGTTTAACTCTGAATGGAGGTGGAGAAGTGGGTGCTTGATGGATGGTGTTGTTTTTGTTGGTTGTTGTTTGAGAGCTGTCAGCCAATTTTCGCATTTTTTCAATCCATGAATCATTTCTTCTCTTTTTCTTTTGTGATCGAGATCATTGTCTTGGTGATGATGGTGTACATAGTCAAGCATGGATTTTTGCTTTTTCGATGACACGAGTGGAGAGTTCAAGGATTCCCGATTAGCATCATTAGAATTTTCAGTGTTAGAGGAAGAGTGTTGAGGCATTTTTTGTTTGGAAAATGTTCTGACCGTGAAGATGCGCTGAAAGAATTCTGCTGGTGTGTCGAAACGATGACATTGTGATCACACCCAACACCATCACAAACCAATTAATTATAAATATTATTTATAGATAATAAAAACATAAACGCAATGTAATCAAAACACCCAATAGTAGTAATTGTTAGTCCGTTTAATGATGACCGCTACCACCATGTTGCTTTCTATCTTTTGCAATTTGTTGAGCAACAAACTGAAGTAAATCGTCATTGGAGAATGTTCCAGCCTTGAATTTTTCATAATTTCCATTCATGAGAGTCTTGCAAACACCAGGGTCCAATTGCTTGGAGCAGACAGTCTCAACAACTTGAGATTGGTTGTCCAATGTGTTTCCGGTCTTTTTCAATTCATCGAGTTGAGATAAAATGTCCTTGAAAGCTGGAGAATTGAAGAATCACGACAAAGAAGAGGAAACCAAAACCACGAACACGTTGAAACATACAAAACATGATTCAATATATTCTTCTTCTTGGTTGTACTTACAATTCTTTAATGTCTTGTACATTGGTGAGTCAGAAATAACACCAGCCATTTCTGACTTTGGGCTTCCTGAAAAAATGTGGGAGCCAAAAAGAACACCACCAGTACCGATAAAGAGAGGGAGAAGAAAACGTCTAGCCATTTTTTTGAGTGCTTGAAAATTACATGTTTTATTTCATTCGTTTCTTCTCTCAATTAACGTTGTTGTATGAAGCTCTTTTTTTGCATGGAGGAAAGCCTCAACAGACATTAAAAAATGAGTTTCTATGCTATGCCTTTCCTCATCTTCAACCTTGGAGGTGAGATGATGTATATTTTGAATCAGAGATTGGAGGCTCAGAAGATTGCACCAGAGAAGAGTAAGAAGGTACTACAGGATGTGGTGAAACACATGTTTGATGAGAAATTTGTTGGAGAGTTGGCCAAGCCTCAAAAGATTTATTCGGATGCTTCGATTAGGGAGATTTTTGATAAGTTGGCACACTCATCCATCATGAGGCTTTCAACGAGTAGTATGAGCAAGGTAGGTGTTTTAATGTGATAATGCCGTTGGAAACAAGAGCATTGGATGGCACCACTGTCGGAATTGGAATGTTGTATTTCCATGAATTATTATTGTTTGTGTTGTACGAATGTGTGGCTCTTTACAGCTCTATGACCTGATGATCATGGGAATCAAGTATTCATTCCTTTCATGCTCTCATCCTCACGAGATGCTTCAATTTACTCTAAATCACCTCGATGAAATTGAGAATATCATTGGAAAGCATGACAGTGATCAGACGGCCCAAGAGGCAAAAAAGTGTGTTCAAAAGGCTATGAATGAGGTGATTGAGGTAGGTTTCAAGTAATATTCTATTCTTCCAAATTCCATCCTCTATTTATTCATGGTATTTAGATTTCCAAAAAGATGAATATCCATGATTTTATGAAATGTAGATTTACTATTTGCAATTTCTTAAAGGATCGGAACATTAAAGTTTCGATATTCCTTTCGAACAAAATTCAATACCGAAGCACAGGATTTTTCAAAATCCCTAACAACAAGCAATATCCAGTGGGGTTCGACAAGCCGGGAACATGTAGATATTTCGACAATGAAGGGAATCTTAAAGATACATCTCTTCTTCAAAATCATCCAATGAAAGAATATGCTCACAACACTGCTATTCATTCTGACACTAATCAAAGAACATCCAAATTGGGACAAAATTTGTAAGTACAATGGAAGCCTGGCAAGAATGTCGATTTCGAATAATTTCCCTTCTTTAAATAGCTATGCTTCAGACAAGACGAAAAACACTGACGAAGATCAACAAGAGGAAGAGGAGGATGAATCAGCGTTTTCATTCTCAGCAAAGAAGACCTTTGACACCACCAAAGATTTGAATAATTTAGCTAGCATGATTGCAGGGCCAAGAGAAAGTAAGGAAACATTTAAGGTGAACTTGTTCGCCAAATTTGATGTATTTGATGAGACTGGTGGAGGTGACGAAGAAGATATCGATGATATGGATAAGAAATTTGAACAATTAACATTTGACTGCCGAACATCAAAGAAATCGACCATTGATTTTGACATTGGCTCGATTCAACAAACAACCTCACTAGAACAAGATGATTTATTAGACTTAATGGACTCATAAACCAAAATATTTATTGTCATCAATGATTTGTATTTGTAAAAACGCTCTCCAAAGAATCATTGATGTTTATTGAGAAGTGAAACTGCTCAATCGTAGTAATGAATTCATCACTCTACTTGTTAAATTGTTCAATAAATTTAAAGGATAGTTTGAGTTGTTTCAATAGTTCAATAGTGGCTCCAAGTTCATCCCTATAGCTCGTATTGAGCAAGAGAGACTTTTCAGGATCATAAAACTTTTTCAAATAATTAAGAGTCGAAAAATGTACTAATTGCAACAGCAATGTCGTCATAGCATCCTTATGGAAACAAAATTGAATTAAGAGATGAGTTAAATTCGAGTCCTTATTTGGATCGTTGGGAAGCTTTTTCTTAACTCCTGAAACCTCAATAAATTTGTTAAATTCTTTCACAATGGCATCACCTTGAGGACTCAGACCTTTCAGAATCTGTACAGGTGATTCCTTATAGGGTTTGTTGGTGAGAAATTGTTTCTTTTCCAATCTGTGATCAATCAGTAAATTTTCAATCGAAACGCAAATACGTTCCATATGTTCGTCAAAAGGATGTTCATTGGTGCAATTAAATTTAAAGAATACTTCATCATTGACACCTGTAACTGTTGAGATGGTTGATTGTGACTTTTGAGAGGCCAAAAAGATCAATTGTTTTACATTTTCACGCAATGATTGAACAACTTCGGTTGGAGTTTCAGTGACTGGTGTTTGATCTTGTGAGCCATAATTGATGATTTTGATAAAGCCAGGCTTTTCTTCTTCTATCGTATTAGCAGCAGTACAAGACGAGTTAGTTGTTGCAGTCACATTGGAGGAACTAGGATCAGAATGTATTCCACTCTGAGAAGAAGGAAGTATCAGTTTTGGAAAATCTGAAGAAGAGCCACTACTACTTGATCCATTCGATACCTCAGGAAACATTTCAATAATTTGTGTTTGAGTCAAGTCTGTCTTTTTCTTTGGCTTTTTTTTCTTATCTGACTTTTTCTTTCGTTCTACAATTAAACCTCCACTATTTTCAATCGATACTGTGGTTGAGGGATGTGGAGGACTATTCTCCTTATGAATGGATTTACTCTTCTTACGAGAGGAAGTTTTTGGTTGTTTGGTTTGAGGTGTTTCTGAAGAAGCACTCAAAGTGTTTTCTTTCTGAGAATGTGAGGATAGACTATTGGAAGAGGAGGATAATTCATCATGACTCAACACGTCGTCATCTTTGTCTTCAACGAGAGATGGATTGGAGGTGACATCATTGAAGGTCATGAGTGTATCATTATGTGTTTCATTCAAATCAGAAAGGTCTTGAGTGATGATATCCGTAGAAGTGGTAGGTTCATATTTCTGTTCAACAGAAATGACATGATGGTCAGATGTTTGATTTGTGACAGTAGGTGGAGAAGGACAAGAACTTGCCTCGATCGGCTCCTTATTCCAGGCAGTAAATTTCACACCAGCATTCACTTGTTCCCCAACTTGTTGTGGGGAGGACAAGTCGTGACTGTTTGAGTCCTTTTCTGATGGAATCGAAACACTATTCACATGATGACATGCTTGACCCTTATCCACTACCAATTCTGAAGAGGTCGATGTCTTCACAGAAATTGAGCTTGTTGTAGGTGCAGGTTCTTCTTCTAATGGTTGTTGTTGGTGTGATGTTGTTACTACTGGTTGTTGATGTTCATGTTTTTTCTTCACTAATTCATCGAGCTTTCGCTGCTGTTCTTCAAGAATTTTGTGTTCAAGTTTTTTTCTTTCCTCTTCCTCTCTGCGTCGTTTTTCTTCTTCTTGTCTTCGTTTTTCTTCTTCCATTTTCTTTCGTTTGAGCTCCAATTCTTTCTTCTTTCTTTCTTCTTCTTGTTGTCGTAACAGTTTCTCTTTTCGAATTTCCTCTTCAATATAATTCACACACTCTACATACTTGACATAAGAATCTTTCGTTAGAATTGTACCCTTTTCATCCCAAAATGATCGAATTTCAGAGAGATTCTTTTCTCTCTTTGCTTTAGAAATTAAGTTAGAAAATTCAGTTTGTAATTCTCGTTGGTGTCGAATAATGGTAATGAATTGATCGAGACGTTTCATGTCGAGTTGGGTGTCACCCTTAGACTCAACAAGATTTTCAAGTATTTTTCGTGCTCGTTTTCTGAAATCGACTGCATCTTGATAAACTCTGGAAAGTTCTTGTTCTGAGTCTACTTTGGAGCAATTCCTCACAAAAAGGTCATTAGTTAAAGAGCTTGTTGATGAGGAAGTGGCAGATAGAACGTTCTCTTCCAAATATTTGATTTTGTCCTTCACTTCAGTCTTCATGTTATACTCATTATCCATTTTAGAAATGTGATCAGCCGCTTCCTGAATTAGTTCTGTTAATTTGTTAGATTTCAAGCAATAATTTTCAGATTTGCTCTTCAATTGTTTGATATTCTCCAGAGAAATGTCGCTCAAAATAAACCGTGTTTGAAGAGCTCTGTTAAATTCTTCTTCGAGTCGATGGAGATCTTCAAGCATGGCTTTTGCATTTTCAAAATATTCTTGAATTGCTATTTGTAAATATCTGGAGTCAAACTTTAAAATGTTCACTCGGAATGTTGCTTCATACTCTTCCTCTTGCTTCTCTTCAGAGGGGTGAGAGTGTTCGTCTGTGTTTTCTAATCGCCAAGTCTCTTTTCTTTTTGGAATTTTAACAATCCCTGACTCAATTTCATTCACAATTGATTGTATTAAATCTCCATCTTTTGAGTTCATGGCTTGTGTTAATTTTTCTCCCATATTGAAAATATGATCACATATAGCAACTTCCCAATTACTTTTTTGGATATATCCAATGAGTATTCTGAACTTGAGAGCTCCCGGGCTTGGATTATTTGGTCTATTTGCCAATGCATGATGTTGTACCTTGATCACAAAATCCATTGGAATAATTGAGGGATAGCATGGAAATGGATCACTCATGTACAGACTCACTTGTTTAGCTTGCTGATTATTACCATCTTGATTTTCCTCGTACAGCTCATAGTACTGTAATAATTGCTTGAAAATATCATTCTTGCTCGTGCCTATATATGTAATTGGAGAGATATCTTCTTTAAATTGATTTAAAAATCCAGACAATACTGTCACATCAAAATTATAGTTCGTAGATCCCATTCCAGTAAGACCTTGCAATGTGGCTAAACTCGAAACATGTGAAATATTCTCAATAAAAAGCTTGTACACTCCGACAGAGTTAAATTGTGTTTTAAATTCTCCCAAACCTCCTAGCTCAGGAGCCACACTATCTTCACGCAAAATCATTTGTTCAAATTCTTCAAAGATATCCACCTGATAATAGACATATCTCAAACCAATAGAGACACCACTTATTAATTGAATCTCAATGTCATCCTTTCCGACTTTGTGTAAGAGCCCAAAAAACGGTGAGTAAGGATCTGATAAATCCATTCGAATTTCCCAAGTTTCGGAGGCCTTCAATTGTTTGTATTGTTTTTTTAATTCCTTCTTATCCTTATTCTTAACGTCTGTCATTTCAACTTTGTGAAAATCATGATCATCTTCATCCGTATGATGGTGTGACTTGGGAGAAGAAGAATTCGTTTCTCGTGAACTTGAAATATTTTCAAAATCAATACTCTTATTTCTTATTTTAATATTTACAAAAAACTCCATTCCAATACCTCCAAGAACATTTGTGTTTTTTACCTTGATAATATAGACACCTCGATGGTCAGGCACAAAGCTCACGTGATCTTCTTTTCCTTTTCCAAGACTTCCTTTTTTACTGTAAACCATCACTTGAACTGTTTTGATTGTTATCATTTTCATCAGTACAGATCAAAATTATCACATGACAAGTAGTTCCATATCACGCACGCATGTATGTAAAGATCAACCACAATAGATCGAGTATGGAATTGTAAATTGCGTTTTTCAATACCATCATTCATGATTTTTACAATTAAATCACATGAATGAAACATGCATATTACGTACAGTATGAGGCTTGATTTGGTACGTGATCATCAACCAACACAAATCCGTCGTCCTCATCATCGTTCAGATCATTATTGAAATGTTGGTTTCCGGAAGCTCCTGCTACCGACTTTACAGGAATGATGTTTTTCAAAATATTCATGATGAGTTCTTTAACAACTGTTGTTCGGGTTGTTGTTATTGAATAGGATTTCGATTCTTCGAGAATGGTGATGATGATGTATGTGGTTGCCACAGTTCGTTCGTTTTTTTATAATATTAAACTACTTGTGAATGAAAAAATAGTAATTTGAATTTCTCCTCTCAGAGGAAGCTCCACCGAAAGAGAAAGTCGAGAGATTTTTTCGAACAATTGGTTTTGAAGGGTTTTCGCCTCGCTGGGTGCGTGTTTGTGCAAGGAAGGATCACTTTCATGCAAGGTTACATCTTTCCCAATGAATTCAAATAGGAATGATGAGGGGGCACACACGAATCGTCATCATCACAAAATAATGTGCTCTTGTTCTCAATCAAGTCTTTATCTATTACGATGGACAAATCTTCGTTGTCCCTTGTACTCTAAATCTTTTCGTTGACACATAATGAAGATGGCCTTTTCAATTAAGTGTCGTTTGTGACCCATGTTTTCGAGATTGGCCACAATGGCTTCAACTTGAGAGGTGTGACCAATGGGTGTAATTTTGAGAATATCATTTTCGATGGCTTGAATTTCTTTGGACATGGAAGCCAGTGCAAGCTCACCTCCAAGACCGTGTGTGTTAATGGCCTCCACTGTTGAGCTCTTGAATAAGCGAACAGCTTCCTCTGCATGTTTCAAAGTAGCAACATCCGACAATTCCATTTTGGCCAGAGATTCAGAAATACGAATTAGGGCCTCCAATTGTCTCACTGTGATTGGAATGATGGACTCTTCAGTTTTGCTTGATTCTCTCTGTTGAACGTAAAAATTAAGCAAGTACTCAGATGCCTCATCTGATAATCGTGGAGAACATACTGCTCGACAGTAGGCAATGTACTTTTTAAGTTTTTGAATTGCACTGTCATCAGTTTTGTTTTTGTTGGTACCACTATTGTTGTCACGTTTGTGATTCAGAACGTGATTTGCAATACGTTGATCTCTATCCTTGTCCACCAAATCTCTCACAATAAAAATCATGTCAAATCTTGACAAGATGGTAGTCTGGAAATCAATTTGTTCGGCAGGAGACCTAAAATCATCGTATCGACCAAATAATGGATTGGCTGCTGCAAGCACAGATGTTCGACTATTCAACACTGTGGTAATACCAGCTTTTGCAACTGAAATGGTTTGTTGTTCCATGGCTTCGTGAATGGCCACTCTGTCTTGTTCCCTCATCTTGTCAAATTCGTCAATACACACAATTCCACCATCAGCCAAAACCATTGACCCTCCCTCTAAATAAAACTCTCCAGTACCTGGCTCCTTAATGACACATGCTGTTAAACCAGCAGCACTGCTACCTTTACCACTTGTGTAGACTCCAATAGGTGCCACCTTTTCAACAAATTTTAGTAATTGAGACTTGGCAGTAGATGGGTCACCGAGTAATAAAACATTGATGTCACCTCTTCTTCGAATTCCATCGTTGAGAACTTTTGATGAACCTCCAAACAGTTGACATGCAAGTGCTTTCTTAATATCTTCACAGCCATAAATGGCTGGATCAATGGATTCAGCAATGATTTTGTAGAGATTCTTTTGTTTGGAGAATTGTCGCATTTCATTCTCTTCGGTTCTGCTAAATTCCATCTTAGATCGTCCCGAACCATCATTCGTAATTTCAAAGCCAATAACTCTTAAATAGGGTTGAGAAACATTAGAATTGGACTTTTTCCCTCCAGCTGACTGGAATGTGCTCATAATGGCTACAACATTGACTCTGGTTCCAGGAGGTGTTTTTTCAACTAAATTTCTATCACTGTACATGAGAATAGTTCTTGGCATATCACCTGTTGTTACAGTTTCTGGACTTTCCTGTAATTTCAATGTTTGTTGATCATAGTATTTGCACTTCTCAGGAACAATGCGATAGGAACCTTTACATCCAGCCTCATTGTTACATTTTGTGGGTAAATTAATTCCAGAAAAACCTAAATTATTTGTAAATGGTGAATAATGATTTTTAGAGAGACAAGCCAGGATGATTACCTACCAGGATTGACATGAATAATTTCTTCTTTTGGGCATAGTGAACACCGAATGTATGCCTTCTCGATTTTTACACTCACTCTTGAATTATTAATAATAATGCCTCTCACACAAACGACACGTCCCACATCTTCAGCTTTCAAATCCCTAATATTCACTGGAGTTGCAACAGACCATTTAAATGTGAGTTGAAATGGAATATCTTTCAGAAACTCTTTGAATTCTTCGAGTGACTGCTTCTCATAGGACGGTTTGCATATACTCGAAATTACATTTTCTTTTACAGATTTTTCCAGCTGAAAAGAGCCACATAAAACATGAAATCACAATTTCGAATGATGACGGATATGAAAATCGTATTCAATGAGATTAATTTCATTTAAATTCATCACGATGATGATGTCATTATTATGATCAGTATTGGGCACTCTTCATATCTCATTACTGCTCTTCACTTACCAATGGTATAAATGTATTCGGAGTATTTATAATAGCATTATGTAAACTATCATTAAAGGCCGCAATGTGCAACAATTCCACTTCCAAAAAATAACTTCCGTTCGTAAAATTCGATCTCAATTGATCTTTATAAATATATCTATTTTCGTGTTTAAAGTTGTTAATAAATAAAGTGAAAACATTTCCAGCATTGCTCTCCGTAATATTATTCAAATGAGAGAGTCCCGATAGTGAAGAATCGCTGCGAGGGACAAAAATCTGATTCGTAGAGAATTCTGTCATTTTTTTTATTATTTCAAATAATTTAGTAAAGTGTTAAAGTTAACGGTTTTGAGCGGGAAAATAGATTTTTGCAAACCAACCCTCACTCGCTTTGAATGAGCAATTCAGCAGGATCAGTATGTCGACAACCCTAATTAATTCATTGGGTCCTGTCGGCCTCACCTATCAGTGTTAAGTAAGGCACGAACAAGCGATGAACAAGTGATTTTCCACTCGTTGCTTGAAAAAAAATGACACGACACGAACACAAGCCAAAACACAGTCCCTATCAATACATTAAAAAGAATTCCCAGTTAGGTGTAGCAGTCGGATGGGCCGAGGATATAGATTCAACGACAAAGTAGGTGGATTTATGAATCCCGAAATGAACATGCCTATCATTTTGAATATCGTGAAGAAAACTTTCTAATCAGAGGTTATTCAGCCACAATTCCTATTGCACTCATTTGGAAGAAATTACAAACCACAGAGGATGATGATGAGAGAGTTGATTCAGAAACTATTGAAAAGTCTCACAATTATATCTTGACCAACTTCAATCATTTTTGTGATGACAACGAGAAAGAACACAAACGAGTGAACCTTGCAAAACATTACCGTCCATGTTATTTACTTGTAGTTTTAAGAGAGCCTTGGAAGCGCAATAGTTATGTGAGTAATGGATGGATTGGGTTATTGAAATTGAACAAATTGGGATTTCGAATGGATACCCTCAACCAGAGATTACACATCCTAGGCAAGACAAGTGTTTATTTTCCACTTTCGATTTTTATCAACGAATGGACCAAAGAATATTTCAATTTTTTTATGTTGGGAACACAATCAAATGTTAATGTCATGTTTGAAATTAATCAGGAATGTTTGACAGAATCCAAGTTACAAATTGAACGCATGAAACAAGATGAATTTGTCTACTGCAGTTTTAAGGGTCAAGTATTTTGGCCAACCATAGGTTCAAGCAAACGTTGTTGGACTTTTACTAATAAGTATTATTATGAAGAACTGCAATTGAGGAGAATATATCTCAAAGATAATTTTCAATTGGCTGAGGAAAAGAAATGGAGTATCAAACTACCCCTCACGAACAAAGATCAATTCATGTACTTGGAATATCAACATTTAAACGAAAATGAACAAAATGATGTAATTGAAAGGTATCTCCTTGTCTCAGTCAGCCAGAGTAAGAGATGGATACACTCTTTACTTCAAATGCAACTAGGCGAAAGTCAAGCATTTTTAACACCAACAAATTTTTTAAATTTCGACAAATTGTTCAATAATGACATACAGCGCCATGCAAAGAATAATGTCAAACTTCTCTCACATTGCAAGTTAACCAATTCCAAGTACTTGATCATGTGCTGGCTAATAACGTCAAAACAAGGTCACACTCGATACAAACTAAAATCATTTCAAGATCTGTTCATCCATTCAACTGCTTGGATGTTGATTGATTTTGAGAGCAAACTTGTTAAACGAGTATTTCCAAGAGTTTATCGTCTATCTAAAAAGATAAATGAGGATGGTTTCAAACAAGTTTCGAGTAAAAAGAAACTGTACTCTGGTAAGAGGTTGCCCAAGAAAAGCTATTTTCAAGATGGAGATTTAAATGGTGGATATTCTGATGTGCATTTACTACAATTAATAAGGACAAAAAACGACACAAATAGTCCATGCGAGGAAGAGGATGTCGTTCCAGAAGAACGGAATGATATTATGTTGTTTGGAACAAATTCCAAAAAAGACATCCAAACGATTGCTTTTCGACCATTTCTTTCAAACCCTGACCTCTTTCAAGTAATGGTATTTTTCACATCTGATGTGGTCACAGATTGTAGAAAAGATGTGTGCCACTCTTCAGATTACGGAAAGATGTTTAGATTCTATTTCAAGTTACGAGATGAATGCAGCACTCGTTTGACCAGCACATTCAAACATTATCATGATATTACTCTTGTGACATTGCAATGAGTGTCATTTTAACTCTGAACTATTATTATTATAACTATTATTATTTCAATTAATTATCGCTTTTTACATGATCTTGGCCACTTTTCGTGATTCCTTTGCATTTGTTTTTGTGCATACCATGGTCGTCCAGTCAACTGGAATCATTGGAAATCCAAAACTACTCGTAGCATAAACTACTCCCAATTCATTTCTGGCTGTAGATATGTAATAACTTCTGGAGTCACCTAACGAAATGACTTCTGCTTTGATGACATCTCCGGGCCTCAAACAATCGTATAAAATTACTTTGTCCACTTCTGTTGCTCGAATATCTTGCACTCGGAGCAGTCCGCTGATCGCTGAACCTGACTTGATGACTGGCTTTCCATCCACACACAAAATATCCACTTTGGCAAAGGCTTTTGTCGTTTTAATCACTTTTGCAATGACAATAGATCCAATATTCGGAACAATTGTTTCATGTTTGTTTTCTTGAATAACATGAATAAAAGGTAAATCCGAAACGTCTTTTGATGAAAAACTTTTGCTCATTGGTGAGGGTAGCGTTCCGGAGTGTTCTTGTTCATCCATCATATTCTCTTTTGATATATACACTCGTCCAACAAGGCTTGCATGTATCCGGTTATCTCTCACATATGTTCCTTTTCCTGGCCGATAATTATCGGTCTGAGCAATTCTTGTTCCAGGGACCACGTGTTGACCTGAAAGGGATGAATCTTGTTGTTGTGAAGTCATTTTTTTTTTGTAATTTTCTTCATTAATGTCGAACTCGTGTTTTTAAGAGTATGAGTTTATTTAACGAAAAATTATTTGGTGTTGAAGGTGAATTTGATTTGTTCCTCAATTTCTTTGAAAGGTAATTCCAAAAAGCTACGAAGAAAATTCTGCAAACGTTCGTGATAGGAATGATCTTCATGAACATCATTGAAACTCTCAAAAAGTGTGCTTAGAAAATTGAACGGTGCTTTGAGCTCGTTAATGAGATTCATCTTTTGAGTGTCATCTTCAAATTCTATGGCGTTTTCGAGGATAATCTTGAGTGACAAAATTTTTGAAGCAATGTCGTAAATTTTGTCCAGCAATTTGCTATCGGTCATGATGACACTTTTCCTTTCCTCACTAAATGTTTCATCAATGACACTTTCAATGAACTTCATAATTGCTTGTTGTTCCATGATGCTAAGTGATTCATTATTTGAGATGAAAATGTTTCTCTTGTGTTGATATTTGGGAAATGCGAGCTGTAGCATGTGATACATCCTCAAAGGTAATTCTTTCCAACGATGAATGTAAATATTTCTCAAACTTGAACTTTGATTTCTTAAAAGAACATGAGGCACGGTGAGTACAAGTGGTGAGTAAATATTTAGAGTGACAAGTGTACGTCCAAACTTGGCTACATGATAAAACAACATGCTCGAGACTTGAATGCTATCTAATGAGAACGCAGTTAAACAGCTAAAGATACAACATATTACCTTAACATCTTCATCAGTGATTGTTTTGCTCCGAACAATTAAACTTCGCACAAGAGGTAATCTAATCGCTGATATATCCAATTCAAAAAATTTCAATGTTCTTGAAGTAATTGTTAGGTAATAAAGAAGTGGAGCGTTTTGAAGGTGAAGCACAAATGAGCCAGACAAATTATCACTCTTCAACGACATGTACTCTAACTTGGGACAATAGGTAACAATTTGCTGCAATTCATCATCTGTAAGATCGGTTCCAGATCTGGCATTCAAAATATTCGATGCACTTCCAGAATTACTCGAAACATTTGAAGAATGAGCGCTCAAATTAGAAGTTTCAGTGTCACCCATGTAAGGAGGAGTTTCCTCTTCATCATCATCGACTCCACTTCGATCTAGCATTAAAAACTCATGAGACTTGTTTGAAACCACTAATTGTACCAAGTGAGGGCATTGTTTTAGAACTTGCAACAATGTACTAGATGGAATAAATGTTCCAACGAGCTTAAGTACTGTTAGATTCGGTTTAGGTGAGTTAAAACTATGGAGAAGAGAAGAACAATCTGTAAGACTTATCTTACACAACTCAATAACTGTCAAATCTGAACCTGATAAACAATACTTGACAATTAGATGGTTATTGTCTGAATAAAGTCTATACTTGTCATCAACATGAAGTCTTAAAGTTTGTAGTCGATTCAAAGGTCGAAAATATTCTTCTTGTTGTGCCAGTGCATGATGTTCCTTCTCATTCTTGGGAGGCGTTGTGTATAAATCAATTGCCAAGTGTCGCAAGGCAAATCCATACGAAAAGATATTAATGAACGTTTTGATGGAACATGCAACTCCCTCCAAAGAAAGACGAAGTAATGGCACCTTTTTGACGAGTAGTGATTGAACCAAATTATCGACAATGAGTGCTGAGTTATTGCTATCGTGACGATTGGTTTGTGTGAAATCATGGGCAAATAGAGGGAAAGCAATATCCAAATATTCTAGCTCAGCTAATTTGTTGGTAATGGAGCTCATATGGCTCAAGTTAATAGAGCTGGCAGGTGGTCTAGCAATTTTTAACTCTCTCAGATGTGGCATGTAATTTTCAGCAATTAATTGTAAAAGTGCAGCCGAAGATTGGAAATTGGATAAACAAAGGCGAGTCAATAAAAGTGGTTTCTTATTTTGTAGTGCCCACGAAAACTGGTTGGTTGAGTCTCTTGTCAAAGAAGTTCTAAAGCCCGTTGCGAATGAAGATGCTGAAATGGAAGAACAGGACTGTACTTCTAATTGTTTCAACAATGGTGCCTTGTTGAGAAGAATAGAAATTGATGAATCATGAAACTGGCGACAGTCTCTAATGACCACATTCTCCAATGCAATGCATGTCTTGAACAGATTTTCAAAGAAGGTTTTGGTCAAAAAATTTTGTTTGAAAAAGACAACCTTTTTCCACACTTGTGGTTTTCTTTTTTTGATCAAGAGGTTGTTGAAACTCTCATCGGTGAGAGCAATTTGTGAATGTAATGGCATTTCAAATCCAATAACAGCCCATAACTGGCTGCTATCTTGATTGACAATTCGAAAAAACCTTTTGCAAACAAGTTGCACAATTGACACAATTTCAAATGTGTTGAAAAAGTGAAATATTGATGAAATCAGCTCATCTGCTAAATGAAATAGATGAGTGCTTGGAATGCTCATCTGCAAGGATAAAGAAGGTTGAGCTCCCTTATTCTTTTTCATAGGTTGTGATTGCGTTGCTGTACTGTCAGTATTGATTCCTATCGGAAAATGCATTCCATCATTGTCTGTCGTGACGATCACATCCCTTGCCTGATTTTTCGATTGAGACATAAAATCCTCCTTTGAGCGTTTTTTTGGCAAGATTAACAAACTTCTCTTACCCAAGTGAGAGTTACCATCATCACCATGGAGAATGTTATCATGTGATGCACTTTTCACAAGAATTGGATGAGAAAATTGCAATGTTGTGCCTGTTGGTGGGAAGAAATGCACATCTTCTGCTGTATGTGAATGGATGCGTTCTTCTTGGAGTGAGGATGTGAGTGGTTCCCGTTGTGTTGAGACAACCTCGATCACCTCTCCACTTTGATGATTGTTATTCGAGTTGTTGCTGTTGTAATCACTAGAGTTGGTGGTTGACGATGAATTGTTGTTTTGAAAATCAATAGTACGGATGGATGGTTGAGGAGGAGTGGAGAGGGTTGAAAAACTCGTGTGGCCATGCACATTGTTTTCTGAAGTGCTGTTGGGTGTTGGATTGTCCTTGTTCATTCAACAATCTCTCCTTTTCTGGCAAATAGAGAGAATGTGGTGGTTGAACAATCTCTCTCGGTTTTTATGGTAATAACAACTCCAAGCAACCTTGTGGAGTTGATTCAGACCAAAGGACAGGGTTGATGTGTTGTTGTTGTGGTGATGTTGTTGTTACTTCTGAGAAGATATTGCGAGTAGAAATAACAAGTCAGGGTGATGATGGTATTTGAAAAAACGTTATTATTGTTTCAACGATGATGCAATCTTATGCTACTTCATAAGGATGTGAGGTATAGCAGTTGTTGTTTGTGCGCACAAGAAATCACAAATATTATTATTATTGTTCGTTGTGGTGGCGATGATGTCGTAGTAGACTGACTCTTTGAAATAAAAATTGTAAACCGACAATAACAAACACTGATTGCGAATACTACTCCTGTACTCAATAGTGGAAATAATCAAGAAGAAGACTCAGATGGATGCATGAACGGATGATGCACAACCCGATCTTCAAGTTTGACCAACGAACCAAAAACGTTTTTTTTTAAGAGTTAAAACTTCCACTTCTTTGCCTTCCGTAAGGTCTGACCAGAATCTCAGCCTTCGAGATTGTGGACTCGGTGTCCTTCACAAAATTGGGTACATATCTTGAGAGGTTGAGGTTCAACAATCCACTTGCTGCCTATACTGTACAGCAATAATAGTGGTTCAAATTGATGAGAAGGAGGAGGACGAGGATTCTTGAATCATCATCATTGAAAAGCTCTAACTTTCCTTGTAAATCCGTCGGCATTTCGAATGATTTTAGAAATCAAATGAAACATTAACGCCCAACAATGCCGAAGTTTCAATGACAAGAATTCCATGGCGAATAGCGAGAGTGAATAATGCATCTCGATCGATTTTCCACACCGCACGAGGTAAATCACACATGGTTAAACACAGACGAACTGCTCTGCGTTTCACAAGTTTTGGAATCTTATTGAAAATTTCTGTCAGTTCTCTCTCAACATCTCCTTCAAACAATACAGACAAACACAAGATCACTTTTCCAACAGAGTCATTAATTGGTGAAGATTTCGTCAGTACTCCACAGTGCAAAATGGGCCCATAATAAATTCCATCTTTTTGATAGAGAGTAGAGTTGTCAAATTTTTTGTGAGCTCGTTGATAGAGCAATCGATTGGCTCCAGATTTTGTTCCAATACCATAACACACTATTCGATATTCCTCATAACTTCTATAATAGTTCTTTTGTACAGTAGCTGAAGGAGAACACGTCGATTGTAAAGTAAAGTCTTCCACACGCTCGTTCTTTTTCATTTCTTCAGGAACGGCCCAATCTTGTGCATTGGCAAAATTTTGTCTATAAATTTCCTTATAATAGCAATATAGAACGGTATAGATCTTAATAAGCTCAAATGCTCGAATGTGTTCAAACGATTTCGCTAAATCGTAGATGGTTTTTGCCTCCTCGATGGATGTAATATTCTTCTTAATGACATGAGCACATCGATTCGAAAGATGTTTGAATCCAACCATATCACAATACATTAACAACTCAATAGCAATAGACTCATTCGTAAATGATCCTGTATATACAAAATTAAACATATTTTTCATAACTTCGATGGAGCATTCAAGTCCAATCACATGTTGTTGAGATTCACTCATTCCACTTGAAATCATTGTGTTAAAAAAGTTGGATCGACACAAGACAAGATCCTTGACGACAGAGATGGTTGTCTCGATTTCTGATTGACCTTCTAAATTGGAGGAAAATGTAATGAGTTCCTCACGACAGGGAGCCATTTCCATTATCATTGATGTAGAGGGTGTGGAGTTGTCTGTTTCACCTGTGCCTACGTGCACCAACGATTCCAACATTACATGTTCCCAACTCTGCAACAAATCATCCGTTCTGTTCTTTCCCTGCCTCATCAATTCAAATCGCAGATACTCGTTAAAGACATTTAAATGTTTCAGTTTGACCAACTCAAACAGTTGCATCAAGTCCTTAATGTAAAAATCCTTGTCATAAATATCCCCTCCCACTTCAAGTACTTCGTCCAATCTTGCAAATATACAAAATTCAATAAATAAATATGGACAGTAAATGGCAAGAGCCAACAAGTCAATTAAATTGGTGAGATATAATTTTTTCTGATTGGCAGAATTTGCTCGCTGGAACATGGAGAGTCCACTCAAAGAATTTCCATCAAGTTTTAGGGATATTGAAAAGGAATTGGAGTTTACGGATACACCTTCATAAATGACTTGTTCAAAGACCTCACTAAAAGAGCTCATAATGGATGCATGTAAATGTTTGGTAATTCTAAATGATTGATTACAGTCCAAGAGTTGAATGTTAAACTCAAAAGTAGAGCAGGTGAATTCGATTCCACTCGACACGGATGCACCACTGTTGCTTTCCATTTTTGCACCCAGATCATCTTCAACATTTTCTCGAGAGAGAGCCAATTTCTTGACCCAGAGTTGTTTTCTCTTTTCGTTGCGCTCCAAACTTTGAGAAAGCCATTTCAACTCTCGATTCTCTAATTGCAGAGACATTTCACAGAGCATTCTTGTGTAGTCATCTCCGATTTGGACGATACCATTCAACCACTTTTCAGTCACATATGAAGAAGATTTGTGGGATTTGATCGGAACATCTGTTGGAAAACAATCATAAAAGAAATGTTCTACTGCATCAAAGGCTTGAACTTGAGAGAGTTGGCTTTTGGAGAGTTGCAGTGGTGGACATGATTGGTTGTTTCGTTGCGAGTTGAAATTGTTGCCCATTTTTTTTATTGAACAATGAACTTTGGGAACTTGTTGCACACTAAATTCATTTATTACAATCGAACCCAGCTTCGGTCAGATTTGAATTCACTGAATTCTTCGAAATTTTTACATTAGCCTTCACTTATTGCTGTTTGACACCACCGACCAAGTTAGCTGGCAAGGCTACATCGAGATATCTTGGTTTTGCTAATTTCAAATTGTTCATAATTTCAACAAAACCTTCTCTGGTTTGTGTGGCGAAAATTCTTGGGTTGAATTTCTTCTCCTCTCCAATAGTTGAGCAGAGCATTCCCTTGTAGTCGTGACCAGGATAAACAAGACAAGTGTCTGGCAATAAGGAGTAAATCTTCATGATACTATCGTACAATCTGCTAGCACTTCCTTGTTGGAAATCGGTACGGCCACAACCTCTAATGAACAATGCATCACCGGTGAAGACCATGGATTTGTCATCCAAATAATAGGTAATACATCCATCGGTATGTCCTGGAGTTTCAAGAACATGAATTTTGACAGTATCGCCAATTTGGATGACATCACCCTCTTTGACTAAGGTCAAACCTTCAGTAAAAGTTACACCCGAATGAATAGAGTAGCAGTGAGTGGCTCCTGGGAATTTCTTCTTCAACTCCATACCACCAGTGATGTGATCAGCATGCACGTGAGTATCCAAAATATGAGTCACAGTGAGTCCAAGCTCATTAATCAATTTGGCATCTCTTTCACATTCTTCAATCACTGGATCAATGATGGCAGCTTTTCCTGTAACTTCGCAGCCCAAAATGAAAGTATAAGTGGAGGTATCAGCAGAGATGAGTTGTCTAAAGATCATTTTACAGTTTCGGAATCAAGATGATGATGATAAGGATAATGATGATTACCAACAAGTATTGTTGTACTCAGAAATGTTGTATTTTTTTTGTTGTTGGAAGACGGTAGTGGTATCGAAAGGCCTCTTTTTATCCATTTTTGAGGACCAAATCAACACCCAAAACAAATAAAATCTTGATCGGCGAATTAAAATTACTCCCCGTCGACGATGGGGAGATACTCGGTGGCTGACATTACAATGTCCTAGCTCAATAACTGTAAGGCTTGTTGCTCCAAGGGTTTCATCAAAACCTATTCGCTGATATCTTCAACTTTTTGAATTGTCGTCGTTGTATAAATACTCACGCTCTAGTCGAACAATTTTCCCAAATAACCATAATGCAATCTCCATTTAAATCATTTTCATGGCCATCATTTCATGTGTGTGCTGTCTCTTGGTCATTTCTCTTCATCCATCATTATTTCACCCACCATGAACCTTTCCTAACCAAGACGTAAGCCTAAAATTTCGGTTTGAAAAAAAATTAAAATCGAATTTGTGAGAGAGAGACGATTCTTCTCTGAGAGTGTGTTTTTGCTGCTGCATTTCAAAATATTTCTTGCAAGTGGATAATTGTTGTCTTTGATTGCACAATCAATAACATCATCTTCATTAGAGTGGTGAGTCCAAGGCCGGCGATCAGACTTTTCTCAAAAATACTTTTTTTAATAGACACATCGTCTCACTGATGAGAAAGATCTTTACGAATTTAGAGCTTTGAATTTTTGGTCCAGACAACTCTCTCTTTGAATCGTTTCTACATCCTTTCAGTCTCGCTCATCAACTTGTTGCAATTTTCCAACATTTCAATTTTTGCATTTGCAGTTTGACATTTTCCTGTCAGTAATTGTCCTTTGCAATCCAAAAGTCCTTTCACAAAATATATAGAGTCCACACTCTCCAAACACTCAATCAACACCCAAAGAACAATTTTGAAAAACTAAAAGCCGGTCATTCCAATAACCATCTCAGTTTCAACCGAAGAATTCGATTTCAGAAAAATAATGGCGACCACACTCACGCGAACCATCTCTCAGAAGCGAATCACTTCCGTCACGGCTTCCGCGTTCAACACTTCATGCTCTGATCCCGACGACCAACGATTGAAATCACCCAGATTATCCACAATCACAACAACCATGTCGTCGTCAACGCCAACCACACTTGTTGATCCAGCCTCTGACTCAGTGGTCAGTGGTGATCACAATCTCACATCTTTATCAATCAAATACCATGCTGATCTAGATCGATTTTACGAAGATTTTCGTTGCTTTTTAATGGGTGATGATGAAGATGGATTGTTTTCATCATCCAACAATTCTCCCAAATCTAGTCGTGACACTGCTGGGATGTCACCTCTTTCTCCAAGAAGGTCCATTTCATCGTCAGCAAACACAATTCTAAAGAAGAAGAAGAAACAACTGGTTGATTTTACAGAGATTTGCATTAGAAAGAGAAATATTTCTTCAGAGTTTTTAATTGATCTTGCAGTTAAGTTTCATCAACAGATCATACCAA
The DNA here is from genome assembly GCF_008403515.1 of Naegleria fowleri. NCBI lineage: Eukaryota > Heterolobosea > Eutetramitea > Acrasida > Naegleriidae > Naegleria > Naegleria fowleri. Next base: position 667,816 of record NW_025407939.1, on the reverse strand, counting down.
AAGACAACCGACACTTGCTCAAGTCTTTCAAAGACAGTTTTACGGGTCGTGAAGCTGTCACACTCGTGTGTCAATTGATAAATGCCGAACGAATAGTGAATTCTCATGAAGCTCTTCAAGGAATTTCTTCTCAAGAAGAAGTCAGACTCCTCTCACAGTCTCTTTGTCACTTGATGCTTCACTTTAGATTTATCTTTCACATGACACACAAAAAACACTTCAAAGACTCTGGCTACTCTTTCTATGGATTATGCAAGAATTTAAAGAAAGCTCAAACAGATTTTGTTTCCAATTTTTCAATCTCTCCAAAAAAGAACACATCAAACGAGCAACAAGCAACAAGCATTTCTTCCACTGCCACATCTATTGCTCCACTGACAAAGAGAAAATCCTTTTGTTTAGGACTCACTCTCAACTTGAAGAAATTGCAAGAGAACACGAAAGAAAGCAACACCAGCACAGTGGACAGTGACGATGAAGATTGTTGCGGCGGTGTCATTGATACTTCAAACGTTCAACCATTCGTACATTCAAAAAACACTTCTTTGACTCATTCCAATCGATCATCAGTGAGCTCTTCCACAGACACACCAAAAACACCCACAGGAAGTTTCTCTTCGAAGAAAAACAAACGAAACACTCTAATGATCCCCAAGTTAAATTTGAATCATATTCTTCACTTGAATCACAACAACAACAACAACCATGATCCAACATGTGACGATCCCAAGTCTGAAGTGATTGAAATTAGTAAGCCATTTGACTTGGAATTTTCAATTTTGCAGAGGAAAGAAAACATTCCAGCATCATCTAACTCCACTACTGATTCTTCCGATGAGGAAAATCACAATGATGATCATTCCTGTACGAAAGGAATCAGCACCACCAAGAGGCCATCACCTCAAAAAACCAGTTCTGCTGACATGACAGCAGTGCCCTTAAATACAAGGTCACGAAGATCATCACTTTCACAACTATTAAGTGACAATTATATGAGAGAACAATTTAAATTGTACTCACGAGATGAACTCTCTTCAGAGAATGTTATTTTCTACGAAGAAGTTCTTAAATTTTTGAATTCGCTCTTTCTTTCTGAGGAAGAGCAACGAAAAGTTGCAGTGAATCTTTATGAATTGTTTATTCCAGCAACATCATTGTATCAGTTGAATCTTCCAAGCAAACTGATATTGAAATTTAATAAGGAATATGAAACTAACTTTGCTAACACTGCGAATGTGGTGTTACTTTTCAAAGAGGCATTAACTGAAACAGAACATTCCATGCATGACACATACAAGAGATTTCAATTCACAAAGGAATATCAACAATACAAATTGAGAAAGCTTTTACATGAAAAGGATGAAAGAAGTGATGGTTTCAACACTTCAAGATATTAAAATTTATTTTTCACAATTTGGAGATAAATACTTCTAAGTTTTCATTTCGTGTGAAGATTTCATCACAATTCAAAATGAATCATTATTTTAATGAAATATTTAATTTTTGCTGTCAACTGTGAAACAAGTAATGGTTCTAAAAACATGAAGGATCATTTTAGATCAATTATTTAAAATTTTAAATAATGGTTTTGAAAAGTGTGGAATGAAAGCAAATGATTATTTTGTGGTTCCTTTTATGTTGCAAACTGGTGAAGGCCTTGTGAATGAAAAAGAACGCTGGCCTCATCCAAAATTTCCAAAACAAACTCTTGTTCAAGTATTGTCACACGTTCACTAGTCATTGAGATGAAAAAGAAGGAAGAAAAAAATCATGAATTAAGAGCTTGTATCATGAATGTTCACAGGATTGGAGGAATTGGAACAGTGGTTGAATGTAAGATTTTATCAGGTCGACTTGAAGCTTCTGATCAAGTGCATCTCGTTCTTTCTTCAGGACATGTTGTTAAAAAACAAGCAAATTCCATCGAACAATTTCATGAATCCATTAAAAGTGCCAATGCACGAGATTATTGTGGTATTCATCTGAAAGGAATATCAACGAAGGATCTACACAAAGGTATCGTGTTTGGAAGTGGTACAAATATAGTGACCTATTTTGAAGCCAACATTATCGTGTGGAAGCTCCAAAAAAGGGATACAAAGTTGGATTGACATGCATGTTATTTGTGCATGCAGCTCATGTGACATGTCAACTCGAAGATATTATTTGCAAATTGGATCGAAATATGAAACCAGTTGGATCCATCGATGAATTGACACGCGGTATACGAGCTCGTGTAAAAATTCGTCCATTTTCATTGTTGCAAGTGGAAGAATGTTCCAAATGTCCACCTCTTGGAAAAATCATTTTGGTGAATGGTAGAGAAATGATCGCTGCTGGTGCTGTGGTATTTTGCAAAAAAGCAGCCCACAGTTTTGACCATGAATTGCAATTTTAAATGTGTTTAGAGTTAATGTGAGATCAGAGTTCAACTGAATTCAGGAGATTTTGACAAATAGTCCAATCAATGAAAAAACTTGTGATACATGTTCGAAAGTGTTGTCGTCACAAAAGAAAAGTCAGGTCGGTGTTGTGATTTTCCACTCCAACATTGGACCATCAATTGTAAATATTCACTCGTTAATTCTAGAATACTCGTATTGTCCATGAAAGGTTCTCGTGGCCTTTTTTACTCTGAAATCCAAATTCGTTGTTCTTCCTCATTTGAAAATGGAATTTTAGGTCTGAAACCCTTAATCACTTTTGCTGGAATATTGAAACATGATGACTTGTCGGAATTATCTGCTGGAGTAAATCGATGAATCTTTTCTGAATGAGCATCCAAATAAGGATTCTCCTCAAAAAACAATTCATACATGATAATGGCAAAACTATAAACATCCAATTTGGTGGTGATGGAATTTTCATTCGAATCACCTAAAATTTCAGGACTCATATAAAACAAGGTACCTAAATTAGTGGTCATGGTGGCTGTAGCATTGGTTGACACGAGTTTGGATAAGCCAAAATCTGAGACTTTAGCATTCATGGCTCCATCTTTGGTCACAACATAAAAATGTTAATAATTATAATTTCAAAAAATGTTAATTATTAATAATAATATTAAAAATGTTAATAATTAAAAATAATAATTATAAAAATCGAGATTGGTAACATTCACGCGTCACATACCTAACAAAATGTTGGCAGGTTTCAAATCTCTATGAATAATGGCATAGGGCTTTAAGGAATGCAGATAACTCATTCCTGATGCAACACTTTTCAGAATTAAAATTTTAGTTTCCAATGTCAAAATTTCTTTTCCCATTTTTGAATTATAAATTGCCTTATCTAAAGATCCTTTTGAGAGATATTCCACAACCATGTACTTGACAGATTTACTCATGGCAACTCCATAAAAGTAAACAATGGAAGGATGTCTCAAATCACTAAGAAGAGCGGCTTCTGTCTCAAACTCTTCGTTGTCTTGACTCGAATCATCGTTCGAATCGAATTTTAAACTCTTTAAGGCAACCTCTGTTCCGGACCATTTGCCTAAATACACAATTCCTGTGTACACAATGTGGAACATTATTTGTTGTGTAAAATCGTCGACTCGATGGCCAGTAGATTCTATACACTTACCATTAGCACCTTCTCCAATCTTTTTAATCACATCAATTGTGTCAATTGGAATGATAAATGTATCTTTTTTAGCGAGTTTCTTGTCTTTCTTATTAATAGATCCAGTAGAATCCATCATAGAATCATCAAGCAATTTGGTCTGTAAATCATAATTTGATAATTCAATGTGATCTCCTGAAAAGATAAACTTCTTGTCCAATAATTTCTTTTCCAGTTTTTTCTCAGCTTTTTCTCTTTGATTCAATTGTCTCAATCGAGTCACAATACGCCATCCAAAATACAGAACCACAATTCCAATAAATATTCCAAAAGAAAAAACTAACAATGATCCCAAAACGATGAGAGGAATGATCACAGGCCATGGAAGATCTTTTTGACAAATATGACGACGAGATGCAGAAGAAATGGTTGAAAGATAGAAACCAGGTGGACAATCCTGTACATGCACTTCAAATGTTGGTGCACTCATGCTGGTTCCAGGGAATGAAATTGAGAAATTAAAATATTTCACAGATGCATCTCTAATTTCAAAGTATAATCTTTCAACACTATTATTGTTTTTGGAAAAATCAACAGTTGGAAGAATCATGTCGTCATCATCTGCAGAGAGTATTGGCTGTTGTTGAAGTCGAGAAATGTTTTGCCCAAAATAGTCAACAATTCCAAATGAGATGGAAATGACTTGTCCTGGAAATAGATAAATCTTGGACTCTCTTGTTTGTTGGGCATTGTTGAAAGACCATCCAGTGATTGAAGTAAAAGATGTAGAAATTTGATAATTTCCAACCTCAGCACCACGAATCTTGTTGAAATTCAAATATCCAAAAAGATCAACCGATTGGTCTGAGTAAAAACAATGTCCGAAATAAATGGCTGTGTTGTCAACACAATCCAGATTGAATTGGAGAGCTAGAAATAGTAAATCCTTCTTTTTCAACATGAAAATTGCTCCTCCCTTAGTGGCTTGATTTTGAATAAAATTAGAACTGTGAATATTGATTTCGTACATGTCATTCAAATATACTGCTCCTCCATTTCCAGTAGTTCCAATACTGTCTCTTGATAGAGCCACATTATTTGAAAATGTACAATTTGAAATTTCTCCAAAACCATGAGACATAAAAATTGCTCCTCCATTTCGTGCCACATTATTCAAAAAGATAGAATCAAAAATCTCAATTCCATCTGCTTTTGGAATATTGACTGCTCCTCCATCTCCTGAATGAGTATTGTTCACAAATTGACAGTTCCATATTTTTACAACATTCCTATCTAATCCTGACGAAAATCGTACCACTTTGTTAATGAATATTCCTCCTTGATTGTTCACAAAATTACTCTCTCTGACAAAAATAGAGTTGGCTTCATCAATGTAAATGGCTTTCTTGGAGCTGCCTCTAATATTCGTTCGATACACATACACAAAATCAGAGAGTACAATATCAAAAATTGCTCGACTATCCGTGTCAAGAGGCATAAAATTGTCATAAATTTCATTATATTGAATGGTGACACTCACAACTCCCTTAACAGTGAATAAACTACTGGAACTTGTGGCACGGCTGAATTGAATGACAGCAGACTCTCCAAAACTGGCCGTAATACGTGTGTTTGTGAGCGAGCATCCATGTATGGTCATAAAATTGAATTTCTCAACTAGGAATTCAGGAATATTATTGAATGTGCAATCTTGTGCTTGAATCATTAAGGTCTCTGTGACAATGAATGTTCGTTGTTCGAAATGAATCGACCGAATAATATGGAAACACTTGAACTTCATACGTAAAATTGTCATCAGAATTCTCAATAATGGAATTACCACAATAATAGGAAGAAGAGAGGTTCGACATGAGATGGAATTGAATGCGCACGAGAGGTGCTGCTCCTGTTGGTTCAACTTGCTTCATGGTTGAGTTTTTGACAAATGACAATGCATGGTCCATCCGAAAGCATGGATCCAGTGAAGAATTGCAATTTTTCAAATCCTCCTCGTAGCGCACATGTTCATCAATGTAAAACTTGAAAAACAGAACATTGGGAACATTGAGGGGTGTATTGGCAGTTTGTACCGAACGAGAGGATGATGTGTCAAAAGTCATTGATGATGAATGTCTTTCATTCAAAAGTTTTGGCGGAACATTGGGAACATTGAGTGGTGGTATTGAAAGAGAGGATCTTTCATTATAGAATGATGATGTTTGTTGTTGTTCCTGTTGTTGAATGGAATCATCACTGGTTTTAGCCTTTCACCAACAACAACGAGTTTGAAACTTCTCCTCCAATCTCCGTGGTCAAAATAAACTTGATGAGGATTGGAAATAGAAGAAGACACACACCCATCGATAATAATGATGAAGCAGCAGAAACATGAGTGTGTGACTTCCTTCTTGATCGAGTCATGACGGTGATGACAATGGTGTTTGGTGGTGGACCATTCATCATTGTGTGGTCATGATTTTTTAGAGTGTGGACGTGTGTCAGCACTGGATTTCAAATGAACCTAAATGAACCTTCTTGTAGGTTGAACGTTTGGATGGAAATGAGAAGGAAAAGAGTTCTCTATTGTGGATTTGATATCAAAATAGGAAAACCCAACTAAAAAAATGTCGAACAAGAAACATGATCTCGCCATCATCACTAGTACCACCACTAGGATCACAGCTGTGGTGGACACATCAAGGAAACACAGCACCGAGAATGATGAAGGTGGTGGTAGTGGTGGTGGTGGTAGTGATCATCGTCGACCTCACAATGACAACGATGAAAATGATCGGAATTCTATGAGTTCTGGATCGGAAGAATTGATCACTTCCGACCCTCCTCATGATCAAAATCATTCCACCATGTCCATGATGGACCACAAGATTTCTTCGACACAACAAGATTCAACAATTCAATTTCTATCTTGTCCTTCCAATCTTGATAATCCTTCACCACCACAAGATAAATATCATCTTGTCACAATTATTTTCTTCTTACAGGGAATGGGTGAATTATTTCCATGGAATGCAATGTTGTCTGCAGTCGATTATTTATTGAAATTATATCATGCTCAAAGAATTATGCTTTGGATGACCTCTGTTTATTCTCTTTCCACATTAATTTCTTTATTTGTTTTAATCAAATATGGAACCTATATTCGATATTTATTTAGAATCTACATTCCTTATTTTATACTCACTATATTGTTAATCATTGTACCATTATTATATGTTGTGATTAATCATCGAGAAATTGAATTTTATATCATTTTGGGATTGGTTGTCTTGATGGCAATTTGTACTGGAAGTATTCAAAGCTCTATTTATGGATTATCAAGTAAATTACCTCATCATTATATGAATACTGTTGTGTCAGGTAAGTGAAATGTTTCTTTATCAAATGATTTACATTCATGACATGTACATTTATGAATTGTTGGATATAATGATTAAATTACTTCATGCATGGTGTGACTCTCATAATGTCTCAGGAAGTGCATTTGCTGGATTATTTATTACTTGTTTAAGAATATTGACAAAAATCACTATTGAGAGAGGATACGATGGAGATGTTCCTATTCGTATTCTCTCCATGTCGACCATTATTTATTTTGCATGTTGTGCATGTTTGAATGTGGTGTGTTTAATTACTTTTTATTTCTTGACAAAAACTCGAGTGGTGAAATATTACACAAATGACATGAAGAATACTGGTGACATGACCACTACGACAAATGATCCTGGTGATTTTAATAATATCATTACTAATAACAATAATATTAATAATATCCATATTAATATTAATAGTAATAACAATAATAATAACAATAGTAATATTGAATTAAATGCAACTACTGCACCAACTACTACGATTTTCACACAAAAAAGTCATCATGAAATAACTTCGATTAAGAATATTGTGACTAATATTGGAAAGAAAATATGGATTTATGCATTGAGTGTGTTTTTAGACTTTTTTGTAACACTTACTGTATTCCCTGGTTTGAGTAGTAGTGTTGAAACTATTTATGTTGGAACATCTATGGAAACATGGTTACCAGTGTGGACAAATTTAACATTTCAAATTTATGACTTTGTTGGAAGAATTGCCTATTATTGGATTGATTTCTTTCCTATTCAACATGGAAATTATTCAGAAACAATGTTGGATTCTAAGAATACTCCTACTCCTACTCAGATCAGTATTTCTAATGACTTCATGAATCATTTAATGGATTCTTCTATTGACAATCCTTCTCAATTCAAGAAATTCAATCTATGGAATGCATGTCAAGTTGAAAAAATGGAAATAGTGTTGTTTTTGATTATTGCATTAAGAATTTTGTTTATTCCTCTCTTTATATTTTGTTTAAATCCAAAGATATTCAATCATGACAGTATTCCTTTGATTTTGGTATTTTTATTGTCTTTATCTGGGGGATATCTAAATAGGTAAGTAGAATTAAAGTGTGATTTTTAAGACATGAAATTATTACTAACATTGATTTGTTTACTACTAATATTGAATTGCCTATCATAATCATTTGCGAATGCATGATTGTAGTGTCTTAATGTCGAATGCACCAAAGAAATTTACAAATTTGCATGAAAAGGAAATTACTGCAACCATGATGACCTTCTTTTTATTATTTGGAATTACTGTGGGTTCAAATACAGGTCTTGGTATAGGATTACTGGTATTGAAATAATAAGAATAACAAAGAATTCTACTGTACTTAGTACAGCTCGTTGTGGTCGTTTCATATAAACCATATAGGAGAAAAACCCTTTTGGAGTCTTTTTGATTATTCAGAAAAAAATTATTACTTCTCGAATACAAATACACAATCTGTGAAAAAGTTCTTGCCATGCAATTCTTCATGATCCTCCCAATGAACAAGCATTCTTAATCGAGTTTTCAAATATTTTTCATAAAGAAATCCACCATGCTGATTTCTATTATAGGCAATGCAATAAAACCAACCACCAGGAACAACTTCATTCGGAAGTGCATGATGACTTATAAAATCAAAACTTTTCAATTCATTTTCAAGAGCTTCCCAATCAATAACGTAAACAGCAGGAGAAGTACTGTAAAGTTTGTCAACATTAAAGGATTTAACCACATCTCCAATAATGTATGTTTGTTTTGTTTTTTTAGTGTCCAATGTCGTGAAATAGGTTCCAATGGAGGTGCATCCCATGTCAATAATTTCCTTATTTTCGTTGTGTTTCCACGGTAATGAAAATTTAGTGAGGCCAGGGTTTCCATGTGACTTTGTTGAACCGGTTGCTTGGCCATTGCAATTGTATCCACATCTGTCACAAATGTCATATATTGTAATAATGATTATAATTATAATATAATCAAAAAAGAGGTAGAAAAAGAGATCAATTTAAAATTAAAGAGTAATCTTGTGATTATCACAACGTACCCATACACAGATCCATCCTCTAAGAGAAACACATTTGTGTAAAATCCGCTCTTCATATTTTTCACAGCTTTAGGAAATTGAAAATGCACATGGTAAATACTAGTTGATCCTTCTTCTGGTAGCGTATACTTTGAAGGATTGCTTTCTTGTTCAGCAATTCCAAACAAGTTACTTGTTGCATTTCCAAGTCCGTAAAACTGGCCACTCTTTGAAAAGAAACTAATGGCAGGATTGCAACAACTAATGTATTTCATTGGAATGCCTGACAAGAAACTATTCTTATGTATTCCATTGATTAAAATGGATCCATCTGAAAGCTCAACGACAAATCGTTCAGCGATTGGACTTGTTGCAACTCTTACAATTGTATGCTTGTATGTAATGGTACACATGTTTTTACCTATTTCTATCACCACAAGTTTCTTTCCATCACGTGAAGTAACAATCACAAAATCCATACTCGCAAAATATTCATGAGGCTCAAAATTATGAGCTCTTAAATCTAAGGATCTGTAAGACACCTCACTTTGCACCACTTGTTCATAAAAAAGACTGATTGACAAAATGCAAGACTTTTCTAACTTGGCGTTGGTTTCATTCATTTGACAATCAAGAACAGAATCAGATCTTTCAAGACTAAGAATTTTGCTTTGAATCCCACTTTGGTTGTAGTCGGCTCTAGGCAAAAACATAACACGTCCATGTTCTTTGTCGAGCGAGCCGTGGTAAGTGTGTCAAAATGATGATAGGATCGATTTTAAAGATGCACCAAATACGAGAAAAATAGGTTTAAAATATGATCATCAGTTTTCATCAACGAGATCAATCATATATATTGGTTCATCCATAACATCCAACAATAAGAAAAACACCATCCGTAGCACACACATCTCTCTTGTTCATCATTTAAAGCACATACCATCAATTGGAATTAATGATTTTCCGACACCAAGTATTTGTTTATATCTAAACTCAAACACCAAGATATGAAATTCATCCGTTGAAGGCAATGTGTAAGAAATGTTACTCCATGAAAAAGTAGAGGCCATCACACAAACATTGGACGCATCGGATGATGAACCGCCACCACCACCACTTGAACTCCTCCTCTTGAATGATAATCCTTCCAATTTCAATCGTGTCTTCTCAGCAGCACACATTTTTTCGTTGGTGTTCCTTTGGATTAGGACGATGAGAGAACCCTAGGAATTTGTGTTCCGAATCCGAAATCGACTTTCGGTCTTTCTCATAATTATGACAAGAGGAACGCCCTGGTACTACTGCCTATACGCTCGAACTAACATCATCAATCTCATGTGATCATGTCCTTAAAAAAAAGAGAGTATTTGAGAATTAATTTTTAATGAGATAAGGTTGTGTTTCTTTTCGAGAATAATGTCCTCAAGAGTCTTTTCTCTCGAGTTGAGTTGCTAATAATAATCATCGATCGGTGGAAACCATGCTTTTTCCAGCAATTTCTACTGCCAATGAGAGGAGCATTTCATTTGCTTGTTCAATGTAATTGAGTAACTCGAGTCGTTCCGATGATGATCTGAAACTCTTCATTGGATGATGTCTGCATTCACAATAGACACTACGACTGCTGCTGTCGTCTTGAGCAACTGTTTCTTGATCAAGAAACTCCTTCAAAATGTCGAGACTCCCACCGATGGCCATACTTGCAGTTCGAAGTTGGTGTGAAACATGATGTTGCATGGTCGTGATGGCATCTTCATCGAGTAGTATTCCATTCTCAACCAAAGACGAACGAGGATGATGATGATGATCGTCGAACAGTTCCAATGCACAATTATCAGCAACAGTACTACTACTACAAGAACTGAACAGAGAAGCACACCATTTCTGCGAATCATACACTGGATTTAAACAAACATTGAAAAAGCAGCACTTCATGTGTGGTGAGAATGACAAAGTGGACCATCGCATCATCAAGACAATCAAAACAATCAAAACGAACACAATGAATAAGATTGCCAAGAGACACCATAGTGATGCGTCATCGATACACACTTGCAACAATTGCTTATCGCCGTTGGATACTATCTTTCTGCTATCAAACGATAGAGAAAGTAAACATGGCACTTCCGTATCGTTTCCTGTCTGGTCTTCCATTCGTCACAGCACTTCTTCTAATGTTTCACAACTTTGTTTTTATTTCGATGAGTGTGTACGCGTGGTCAATAAAAGTTTCACAACTGTTCAGAGGAACAAGTTTCACCCCGAGAGTGGACGATGATCGCAACAATTCACAAGATTATTCGTCCATCCGTATCCAATACAAACAGAACCCCAAGTGAAACGATTTTGTCATCATCTGACCATTAAGGTAATGAGTGGTCTTCTAAAAAGTATCCGCTCAACAAAAGGAAAAATGAAAACAGGTGATGCATTTGTGATCTCGTTCCTTAATTGCATTTTGATATATAATTGAAAGTCCGATAGTAAATCTTTAAATCTTCATCCAAAAGAGTTTTGGCAAAGGATCACTCAAGGACATGAGACGAATTAGTGTCGACTTGTAGTTGCATGAACGTAGAGATGTCGTTGTGAGTCAACCTTTCAGATTTGAACCAATAAATTTGAAATGGTGTTGCAACCAATGAATTTTCAACCACTGCAACCTATTGGTGGTGCATGCTGAGACTTTACCATTCGAAACAACAACAAACTCTCTACTTGCCATTTTTACTGATGTTCACCCAAAATAGCATTGGTAATTCCAAATGGCCAAATTTTGATGTTGCAATAAAATAATCCGGTCGGTATACAAAAACAGAACTTGGGCAGTGCATCAATCCTCAGGTCTGTCCGAGAACCATACAGACTGCAAGGCTTTTAAACCATAACAACAAAACCATAATAATCATTACACCTGGTGTGAAAAAGAACAAGGCGATTCAGGGAATCGAACCCTGGACCCTCAGTTTACAAGACTGATGCACTGCCCCTGTGCTAAACCGCCTTACAGTAATATTACTCATGTGATATTTATTAATGTAAGTTGGTTGTTTTCTTTTAACTTTGGAAACTTTTTTTGCATCTCAAACGCATCGTTGAGTGACGAAAAATGTATACCAATTTCAGCCCTTGCCAGAGCATCACCATATCTGGTACCAACTGATACAAGACTTAGCCATTTGCCAACTACCATAACACTTGTTTTTCATTTGAATCCAGGTTTGACAAACGTATCTCTCTTACCACTCCCTTTAGCCTTTTTTCTCTCCTCTACCAATTAAGGTGATGGATGACAGAACAAATAAATCGAAAAAGTATGACAAGATTCGACACCAAAGTTCCATCGTATTTTGGTACCATGAGTGGATACTTTCTTTTCTTCCACGTTGTACATTTTGGTGCCCTAGATTGGCGAAATAAATTCCAAAGAGAGATTGTGAGCCTGCACGTGGGTATTGCAGATGACGAACGGTTCGAACAAGAATGTTGCTCAACGTTTTGTGTGTTGAATGTTTTGCTGCTGGCAAAAAACAAGAAGGAAAAAACAACGTTGCTAGTCGTACTCTCATTCTCACTCGTCTTTCAGTCAAGTTTGCAAAAGTCCTTTCTTTCTGGTGTTTCAATTTAAATACATTTAGCAACAACTTTCGAGGAAGCTCACCATATTCATGCATAGTTGGGCTTCAAACAACGACCACCAACCCCATCATCTCAACCCCAACAACATTAATCACGCACGAGTCTAATAACCTCAATATGAGATTTCTCTCTCAGGATCATCCGGAAATGACAAGGTATTTTGTGTTGAGCCCCAGTAGGGAATTTAGAAGTCGACAAAGTTCCTCTCATCAAAGTCCTTCTCATGATCATCCTAATGGTGATCTCTCCTCCTCCACTGTAAATGCAGAATCCTTCCAACCTCTCTCAACCTCTTCTCTACTCTCCGATCAAGAGGATCCTCTTCTCGCTTGCCATTTTCCCTTCATTGCCCTTTTCAACCAATCCTCCTTCCTTCCTAGACTTTGGGACAAGGTGTTGCATCTTCTCGTCCTCCTTCAAACTGCCTTGTGCTTGTTAATAACTGCTTTTGTGCAGTTTTATAAAGCTCTTCTCTCGACGATGGCTTCCTCAACAACACGATTGTACATAGAACCAAAGAATCATGAAAGGTCGAGTCGACAAGTTTCAGAAGGCAAATGTTCCACGGACGTCCAAATCTCACCTTCTTCCCATGAACAAGCTTCTGAACATGATCAGCTCGATCATTCACTGATATCAGGTGATGCTCAAGAAGCTCTTCCAGCTGTAAAAGTGATAATGCACACGGACAGACATGACCATCATCACGACAATGGCAGCACTAATGAGACGCTAAACGAAACCAAGGTATTGAAAATAGTCGTGGCAGCTTCAAACACCATTCATCGCATGGTACTGATCAAAACATTGAAACGCCTTGGACAAGAAATTATACTCAGTGTTAACGACGGAAAGCAATTATTGGACACCAAAGAACTTGTTCGTGGTCAGGTCAATGTTGTTTTCATGGATGAAGAAATGCTCAAGCAAATGGAGCAGAATCATCCCTTAGAAACTCGTCAACTTCTTCAATCCATGAGGAAGAGACGTACCAACCTGGTGATTGTTTCCAATGAAGAGAAGGTTCAATCTTCATCCACCATTCCAGGTTGCAGCGAGAATTCACTGAATCGAGAACTTCCATTTTGTTCCAAACTAAGGAACCCTTTAACAATGAAAGAACTGGAAGAGGTCATTAAGGAAATTCATTCGATAGTACCGCCCTCCCCTTCAACCTGTTCTTCCTCAATTGTTCAGAATTGTTCCAATAAACTGTGAGATCAAAACATAATAAATGTGGTTGTCGCAACGAACCTGGAAAGAAAGCGAGTCATAATTTCCAAGAGCAAGTTGATGGTCATGGCTGTTTATCTCTATTATTGTGTTGAAAAGTTTGCAACGCTTGTATTGCGTTTGTCTAGTCCTGGGTTGATGAACGTTCCTATTTTCTGTTGAAGTGAATCATAATGTGGTTGTTGACGAACGAATCCACATAAATCAAACCCTTTAGTTTGGATAACTTCCTTTTCTTTTCGGGCAATACTTGTTCATCAAACTTTCAATCCTTGGGTGAAATTTGAACATATATACAGCTTTCACAAGTTAACTGTTTGATATACATAATACAGGCCAAAACCATATGTAATTGAGGTCTTTCGGAGAATGATTGCATTTAGGGAAATATATTCGAACTAAAACTTGTCGTCCCTTGCTTAATGTGGTGGGTGCACCGAATATTCTAGGTGAGTAAGTGAAAGGATAACGAGGAATAAACGGAGCTGCATAAAACAAAAGGAAATAAATGAAGAGGTTGAGTCAAAGCCACTTTTGAATAACCTTTCAGAAAACAAAATCAATCCTCGTCGCTTGTGTGCCTAATCTCCAGATGAGATATTTTGTTTTGAGTCCAAGTCGTGAGCAACGATTGAAGCAAGAGGCATCGTCTTGCTTACTAGAAGCGTACCATGATCAGCTCTCACCACCAACAACCATCACCGCCCTTGCCCCTTCTTCGCTGAATAATAAGGAATCAGAGCAAATTGATTCAATACCTTTCACAATGTCATCATCTTCCAACAAGACAATGATGGGTCAAGTGCAACAAGAACAACCACTCCCCCTCTCACATAGCAAGAACCACATAGAGATTCAAAAACTAACATCATCTCCCTCTGCTACTGTGAAAGTCATGAAGAGCAACTCTTTGTTCCTTGGTAACCTGCGGTCCTCTTATTCCTTAATCGTTGTTTCTTTTTTTTTCTTGAGTGTGTTACTGCTTTCGATTCCAAGGATAGGATTGATCCATCTTTAATGATTTTCTTTGTCGAGAGAGGTATAGCAGTCGTTCGACAACTGGATAAACACAACCACCTGTATAAAACAGATATAACGTTTCAGTACAAAAATCCGAATAAACTTATCCTGCAAAATGTCATCTTTGAATTCAATCCATTCTCGTGCTTTCATTATTCGCTCAATGTTTGCTTGATAAATTAATTGTTTTTTATTATATCTTCTTCTGATTTGCAAATGAAGGAGCGTTACCTTGCGTGACAGTGGCGTTGAGATTATTTTGAAACATGCCTGTGTTGGGATTTGATGCATTGCTGGTAAGGTTGGTTGATTGTTGTTGCTGCGATGGTTGTGATTGTGGTTGTTGCTGGAGATTCATATGTGATGGTTGTTGCTGTTGTGGCATCATCTGTTGCGGGTTAACTTTTGGTATGACAATGGTGCTGAGTTTGACAGGTATTGCAGGCATTTGACTCATTATTCCATCCATCATGGACATGCAAGTAAGAATTTGTATTGTATTTTCTCTGAATTTAGCAATGAGAGGAATATTTGCTGATATTGTCTTCTTTTCTAAATTATTCTTGATTTCTGTCATCAATACCGAATTTTGATTTAGCAAATTTTGAATATACTTTTCGGATAGAGCTGAATTCATTGAAGTACTCGTCGTCATTGGTTGATTTGATGGAGGTGTTGGATTGTTGACTTGTTGAGTGAGAGATGATGGTTTGTTGCTTGTGGTATTATTGTTCAGTTGTTGTTGGTTGTTGGTGACAGATGAGGAAGGAGAAGCTGGAGTCGTTGTAAAAGTTGATGATGAAGAAGGTTTTGCATTCACTGGAGAATCAGTTTTAAGTTTCTTTTGTTGTGGATCACCACCTGGTGATGGCATTGAAAAACTTCCTCTCTTTAGAGCAGCGGTCGAAGTGTTCATTGCGGTTGTGGGTGTTGATGATGACGATGATGAACCAGCAGTGCCCGAATTATTCATTTGTTTTGATTCTGCCAAGAGTTGTTGAATCTTGTTTTGGATGTCTTGTGGCGATCTCTTTGGAAAATATTGTCGAAGACCGTCAAGGGAATCCTGATTGTTTGCAATGAGCATTCTCAAGTAGTCCACCTCTTTTTGAGTCCATCCCGAAGCGCTTGTTGGCATATTACTGCTTCCAGGTGTTCCAGGAGTTGATGCAACGGTCATTTGTGAACCTGGTGTACCAGGTAAGGTATTTCTATTTGGCATCATTCCTCCCATCATCATTTGAAGATTGGGTCCTGTTGACGATGAAGGATTAAACATTTGTGACAATTGACTTGAAAGAACGTCTTCTTGCATATTTCCTCCTGATTGTTGTGAATTATTGTTCATTCCATCACCGCTTCCGCTTGCCATCATCATCATGTTATTATTTTGTTGTTGTTGCTGTTGCAGGGTGTTCTTAGAACTGCGATTACCTTTTTTCGAATATAAAACTTGATTACTTACTGATAATGTACCGCCTCCACCCGTCATCATCATGTTGTTACTTGCAGGCTGCATCATGGCATTCATTCCACTGCTAGAACTCATTAACTTCCTCACAAAAGGATTGTTTAGAATATTCGGATCAGCGTTGAGAAGTTGGAGAATTTGATGACCAAGGGGAGGTCCATTCCCTGAATTTCCCAGTAAAATTTGAGATTGATTATTGAATGAAGGTGTTGCTCCTCCCATGATTTGGTCTGATGATGAAGAAAGCATTCCCAACATGCTGTTATTATTATTATTATTATTGCTATTATTTATATTCGGATCTAAATTGTTCATGGTTGTTTGAGGAGATTGTACATTGGAGGCGGGATTGATGGAAGTTGAAGATGATGATACATTGTTTGGTGTTGAATTGTTCATGATTCTTGTTGTTCAGGAAAGATTGATGTTACTTAGAGTACTCTTATTACTTGTTGATATGGGTTTAGGGTTTTGTTTTAAACAATCATGAAAGAAGAGAGAGTCGTGTACTTGGTTTTTGTGAAGAGGAGTGTTGTTGTTATTCTTGTTGTATGATTGAGATGTCCCGTGGATAATAATGAATGGAGTATGAATGGAATTGGCGTTGTTAATGGCTCTTGAGATGTGGTCGCCGTGGTGCGAGTAGGTCGGAAGGGAAATGTGTGGTGGTGTTATTTTCTTCTTGTGTATTCTTGCCTAATTGAAATGAAGCAAAAGATGTTGATGCACGAGAGACTCTCCTCAGATTGTCCTGTGGTGTTTCAGATTTAGGTGATGATCAGAGCTGCCGAAAGTATACTACCACTAAATAAATTTGTCGGGCTCTTGGATGATGACTCTTCACGCAATAGTGCTGCTGTTTGACGAGCCAACGATTCAAATGTATTCGATGAAGGGATTGGATGAAATAATTATAATTCAACGATCAAATGATGATACTGTCTCACACTTGATGGAGTAATTTGGAAAAAGCACTTTTCGTTTTGTCAGTGAACAAAGCTTCTGTTGAGAGTTTGGCTGCCAGATTGGAGATGATGACTACTGGTGACAATGTTCCTGCTCAAAACGGAGGAGACCGAGAAAACCAAACAACGTAAAGCAATCTTTGAGGTGTTTTTGTTTAAAAAGCTTTGTGGTTGATGGAGAAAATGATGATGACGATTTCAAATGTGGCACAAAAAGTGACATATTCTGTCATACAAGTCATTAAATCTCTAAAACTGTCCATTCAAAAATGGGAAAGTTTGTTTTAAAGAGAGATCTCTCTGAAAAAGTTTTCAACTTGAAACGAAATTCGTTTGTTTCGTCTTGAAACCGAGATCAATGAGGTCTTTGGGTTCTTCCATCTTATCTGTCGTTGATAAGACGATGAAGCGTTGATGGCAGAGCGTTGAAAAATCTTTACAAAAAAAAATGGAAATTAATGCCTCTTGTCGACACGTTTTGGCTGCTCTCTCGGATGAACAACAGTTCAGTGAGAAGGATTTTGAACAATTAGTTTCGACATCAATACTCTCCATTTTGAAAACATCAAACAAACCTCTTCCTGAAAAAACACAAGAGGTGTTCAAGAATAATACATCTTCATTGGTACCCCCCAGTTTTGATCAAAAGGCCGTCCAATCGGCTTTAGTGTATTTAATTTTAGAAGCTGCCAAGCATGATATTGCTGCCATTGAACTCAACCATTTACTGGAGGATCATTTTACGAATCGGAACCGATTGAACTACCTCGGTCAGCAATATGAATTGTACAAAAACGAAATTCGTGAATTTGTTTTGAAGCAAAAAACATTTGCTTTCCCAGAAATTGTTGAGCTCGACTGGAGGTTAGATTATGTGCTGAAAACAAATGATGTCAAACAAATCCACGAACCAGTTTACACTGTGAGATTTAAATGTAGGGACGGGCAAGAAGTAACAATTTCATGCAATGCAGAGCAATTACAAGATTTGCATTCTAAAATTAAGGATGCCACAAAGCAAGTAGAAAGAACTCTTGAACAAGTTTAAATTGATCAGCTGATGATTTGGTCTTTTTTGAGGTATCATCATCTCACAATCCATATTTCACAGATTGTTATTTTTACAAATTCGACACCATAATGATTCTCTTTTTTTGTACAATTTACATTTTGGAAGAGTAAATATTTCACCATATTGCACATTCTG
This sequence comes from Naegleria fowleri, assembly GCF_008403515.1. Classification (NCBI taxonomy): domain Eukaryota; phylum Heterolobosea; class Eutetramitea; order Acrasida; family Naegleriidae; genus Naegleria; species Naegleria fowleri. The sequence goes on along the minus strand of NW_025407939.1, from coordinate 649,301 downwards.
TATCATAATCTGCAATGATTGTTGTTGTTGCACACTGAAAATGTCGGATCATTTTAATTTTAAAAAATGTCGGATCAAGAATCATCATTAACACCCTCTTCTTCCGAAAAACCATCGCGTAAAAAGCTAACTGATGAAGAAAAAAGAGAGATTCTTCGGAAAAGAAGAGCAGAGAAAATCAAAGGAAACGAAGAATCAAGAATGCAAAAACTCATGTATGGTGATTCATCCACCTATGCTCCATCATCATCATCACCTACGGAAACAAAATCAGAAAATCCAGTTGTAAATAATAATAATAATAATAATATTAGTAGCATCGAAGCTGGAACACAACCTTCTGTAATACCTCAGCCAGCCTTGAATACGGACATACAAGAAAGAAATAATGACAAGGAGAATGTGCAAAAGTCCCCAACATTTAAGCTACACGATCCAAAAACAATTCACCACGAGACAAAAGAATTTACCCAACCCATCGATTTTTCCAATTTAATTCCAGTTATTCAGCCAAATCAAGACGAATCGACGAGAGGCGACTTGCACTTGAACACAATTCAAGTCAATCAATCAATTTTTTCGAGAACAAGGCCAAGTATCTTGCAAAGAATTCGTCCATGGCTTGTTGTACTAATTTCTGTTTTCTGTGCCCTCTCATTTATCATTAACAATGAAGGAGTGACACTTTCCACAAATTCTAATGCAAACATTCAGAAGGTTGTGGAGCAAGTATTTGCCTTTTCCAACAAGATTACACCACTTGCAATGATACTGACTTTTGAAATTGCGTTGTTGCTGCCAAGCTTACTTTTTGGACATTCTGTTTTTTCGATGAGCACTGACACACCACTAGACACTTTCCTATATGCAAAAAGTGTATGGGCTTTTTTGAATACTCTTGTTTCTGATGTGATTCTTTTCATTTTCGTGTACATTGTTTCACTATCCATTCACAACATTTACAAGAATTATGAACATTCACAAAACATGTTCAGCACCATTATGGAACCTTTTACAGACGTTCCTACAGTGTTGTGGAATCAATTCGGACAAATATTTTCAAAATAATATGAAAAGTAGTACTACTATGAAAACAAACCTACAATCATGGACGAATATCAAAAAGACATATTAAACAACAACAACAAACAACATCACAGTCATTGGAAATATGTTGTTCTTAACACTTGTTGTGTGATCAAAAGGTTTCTCTTTCTCTGAGCCCCTCAACAAAGAATTCTCTGAAACAAAGCGCCAGCAAAAGTTGTGCTCAAAAAAAATGAAGCCTTCAATAGTGCAGCGCATTCCCTCTATCACGCCCACGAGTTCTGCTCTGGGGGCTTCATCATCACCTGCTACCTTTCCATCAATAGTAATTTCTTCAAAAGAGCAGGTTCAACATGCTGGAAAAATTTTGGATCAGAATTTGGTGAAGGACAGCGATTTTGTTGATGTTCAGTTGTTGTCGAAACATCATATTGTTACCGGAGATGACGTAAAGTATCTATTTAGCAATTGATTGTTATTAATATGAATTTATTCAATGATGATGCTACATTTTTTGAAAATAATCATGACGACAAAAACGAACAAACAACATTCATATTTTGGATGATTATCTTGACCGATTCAAACTACTCTTAAATTTATCGATACAACAACTGGTACATGAAAATTCTATAATCGTATATTTGATTTATATGAAGTTTTTTGTGAAAAAACAATTCGTCGCTTTACCGGATCCAATCTTTGAAGAATATCGTCGCCTTGAATACAAATGCTACATGGGAATTTTCCCTGAAATTCATCGAGCATGGATTACAATTGACAACAAATTCTTCATCTGGAGTTATTTGGATGGTAGTGATTTCAATGAATACGATGAATTGGATCAAGTGATCATTAGTGCCGGGCTTGTTAAGCCAAAACCTGGCGTATTCAAAGACTATGTCAAGTATTTGTTGGTATTAGCAACACCAGTAGAAGTTGCACTCGTAGCACTTACATTCAACAACAACAATGTAGCTTCACCTTCGGGAGCTGCCCACCTCGATCAACAACATTTAACCTTCGACTCTCAAACAGGAGCTATTTACTCGGAAATGGAACTCTTTGCAACAAATTACATTATTCCCTCGGATAATGTCAACATGATTAAGATCGTAGGAACGCAAAATGGAAGAATATTCATGTGTGGAAAGGATGGATGTCTGTATGAATTAACCTATGAGCCAGAAGAAGGATGGTTCAAAAGCAAATGTAGAAAATTGAATCATTCACAAAGTTTTGTTGGTATTCTAGTACCAGCATTCCTCAAATTTACTCATGACGATCCCATCATTGACATTGTTGTTGACGACACTAGAAACTTCTTGTACACACTTTCCGAAAATATGACCATTGAAGTCTACGATCTAGGAAGAGATGGAATGGGAATGAACAAGATTGTATCCTATTCTAAATTGATTTCGGATGTCATGCGAAAATTCCCAAACACAAATCGAGACTATTCCAACATGAAAATCATATCTATTGCTCCAGTAACATCATACGAATCTAAAATTATCAATTTGGTTGCAATTTCCTCTAAGGGTGATCGATTGTTCTTTAGTACCAATGCTACCAGTGGAGCTACACTTGGCTCTCCAGTTTTATCTCTCATGGATATTAAGCCTCTCTCACTTCCAAAGTCTAGTTTACATCGTAGAGTGAATGAAATTCATGAATGCTTCTATAAGGATGGAGCATTTATTTTGGCAGGTGCTAGAAGTGATGAAGTCGATGGCTTAGTCTGTGTCTCAATGGAGAGAAAGACCATTGCAAATACCTACCCAGAGTATTCTGTTCCAATTTATGAGAATATTAATGTCATCAACTTAGATAATGGAAGAACTCATGCCATTGCAGAAATTCCTCTCTACTTGGATCCATTACTCGTTTCTTCTGACAATGCTCTTAACGAAATTACAGTTCAACACATCAAGCCGCCAAGAGAATTTGTATGTCTAAGCAGCAGCGGCATGCATTTACTTATCAAACTCCGTCCAGTAGATTTCTTGCAACAGATTTTGCAGCAAACACAGCCTGAGGAACTATTGAAAAGCTTTGTCAGTAGATATGGAGAAGATGAAACATGTGCCATGTGTGTAATGTTGGCATGTTCTCCACCTCCTTACAATACTATTACAGATTCCTCCCAAATTGTTTATCTTGACGATCATCAATTGAATAGACGAGCTGAAGAAACATTCTTCAGATTTGGAGGAATGCCACAATTCGAAATTGTCTCTGACACCAGAAGAAATTTTCTGTTCAATAATGACATAATGGGTGGCCCTGTCAGCACTCAAGATATCAGTCACAGCGCTAAACACAATGGTTTATATCTATACTTGTCCCGATTATTACGACCTTTATGGAACAGTCCACTCTTCAATTATAAGAGGATGGAAAATGAAATCGTGATAACATCTACTCGGTACAGCTTACGACAGCTGAAATACATGTTGCAAGCTCTATTGGCAGTTCTGAACTTTATGGACAGATATCCTCATTTGTTTGGAGAAGCTCAATCAGGGCATGGTAAAACCATACAAGACAAATATTTGGATCTAGTTCACATCAAAAAAGACGAGGAGGCCAAGAGACTCGAACAAAAGTCGCTTAACTCACTTTATAATTTATTGAAACGAAGTTATCAAGCATTACTATTCTTCTTCTTTATGACAAGATGTGATATTGGAGAGAAGTTAGCTCAAGTTCCTCCAAATAGAGTGAGCCATTTTGCTGAAGTGACCTTCCGTAACTTAATTCTTCAAGATCAAGGTGAAGAAGTCATGAGAGAAATGGTTCGTCTTGTTATTCTAAGTGGAGAAAATGTTGAAACCATTTGCAATGAGCTTAAATCTTGCGATGTGTTCTTTAATCAATATGATTTAGAAGAATATAAGGCTCTTAATCTCTTGGAAAGAGCTAAAGTTCAAAAGGATGAGCCCTTGTTGATGAACTCATTGGAAATTTACAAGAAAATTGCTGGTCAAATTAATGTTTTGGTAGTGTGTAAGGAATTCCAAAAACTTGGCTATTATTCTGGTGCTGTTGATTTGGCTTTGAGCAGTGCTGAACTTCGAGATCCAAAGAATTTGGCATTGGAGTGGGTTAAAGGAGGAAAATCAGCTCTGGATGTTGCTGATCAACAAGCTTATAAGGCCAGAGCTGAATGCTATAACTGTGCATTGGGTGTTCTCGAAGATTTTATCAAGAAGAGAACCGGTCTGCAAGATGTCGGTGTTGAATCAGCTGCAACCTCAGATTCAGTCAATAGAGAGAAAATGTTCAATGCTGTCATTGAAAAAATGTCCAAGTCGAAAGATCCGCTTTTCCATGAGACACTTTATCTTTGGTTGATTGAACACAACTTGTCAGCCAAACTCCTAAGTTTGAATACGCCATACATTGAGGACTTCTTATTGAAGCAAAATAAGCACTATGAAGAACTCTCTACATATTACATTAATAATAGAAGATTTGATAAGGCTGCCAAAGTCCTTCAAAGACTTGCTGAAACAAAGAGTTCCGATCGAGATCTTGATATGAGAATTCAAAATCTTACTCATGCCATTAATTATGCCAAGGCTGCCCAAACTCAAGATGATTTGTTAACGATTCTACAAGACAAATTAGATGTTGCCAGAATTCAAAAGAGAGTTCTTTCTCAGATTCAAATGTTACCAAGGACTGATGAAACAATGAATGCTATTACAACTCTCAATAGCTCTCTCCTTGATCTCAACACTCTCTACAATGTCTATGCTGATCCAATGGATTTACTAGAGTCGAGATTATGTATTCTTCATTGCGCTCGTCACAAGGATGACAAACTGATCCAAGAGTTGTGGAATGAACTTATTGATATTTCCATGAAGAATGGATTGCAATACACAGAGGATAAAATTGCAAGTCTCGGAAAGGATTTATCAGGAATTTTTTTCCCACTTGAGTTTATTTGTGGACAACTTGAAAAGAGAACGCTCGATAAGCAACCTTCTGATTGGGTGATAAAATTGATGAAGGAAAAAGTTGGAATTAGACACCTGGATCTTTACAATGCCTATCACAACCTATTTATTTTGTTGAGTCCTGGATCTGGTACAATAGATGACGATTTAAGCATGTTTGCTCAAGGTAAATATGGAGGCCTTCCCAACACTCCACAAATGTTGATTCGAATTTTGGACAATATTACGAGAATACTCAATGATTGGATTCATGAAATTTTCAATCAAACCTATGATAGTTATTCTGCACAACAAACATTTTCATCTGGTGATATCAAGAAGGATATTGACGAATACATGTCGGTGTTGGACACCTTCAACAATACCAAAACTCAAGAGATACGAAGACAATTTTCTGAAATACTCCGCAAGATCAATAAATAAAACCATGCTCTTTATCTTCATGGTAGAAACTCAGTTTTCTGTGTCAATTCGTATTTGTTAATTTAATTTTATTTTTCCAAACAAATAGTTTATTAAATCTTAAACTTTTGGAGAGGTGTTGGAGCTCCATGATAATGAGCAAACCATTTGTTGAGAGCGTCTTGTGCCGCTTTTTGTTCTGCAATCTTTTTTGTTTGTCCTACACCCTCACCAATCACTTCACCATCAGCCAAAACATGAACGGTGATAAATTTCTTTTCGTCCTTTCCAACTTCCTTAAATTGGAGAGTTTTATGGGCATGGTCATGCATTTCACCTGTTTGTACCATTTGGGTGAGTTGAAGTCTGGGATCGAATGAATGCAACATGCCAGTAATATCCACACTCTTTGACACAATATGCTTCACAACGAATTTTCTTGCTTCCAAAAGTCCACATTGATCGAATATTGCAGCAACAATTCTAAAAACTGTAAATACCAATAGAGAATCCAAGTTATTTCTTTCAATATTCAAGTCTCCTTTTCGTTCTTCGTCTCCCTCTAATTCTGGATCTATTGCTGCAAAGTCAATATTCGAAAAGTTTCCCTTCAATAAATTATCCAACTTGATACCTTTCGCAACCTCTACAATTGTTCTCTTCTTCAAAAATTCTTGTGTTGCGAGTGTCAGATGATCATGACTCAAGTTAGGAAAGTGAGAAAATAGATAATCAGCAATACACAGTGACGTAACATTCCTTCCAATAAAATTCAATCTGTGTGCTTCTGATGCAGCACCATCTGTCTGAAGGACAGCCTTCAATAAATTTGAGTTTTCTAAAGGCAGCGGAATTTCAAATTCTTTACAAATGCTTCTAAATGAATCTATAACAACATTATTTCTTTTGCAAGATAAATTCTGACTAAAATTACGGCTAGAACAATTTGAAAATGATCGATGATGATTCATCATACTTGTATCGGAATTAATATTGCAGGTGTGGAGGGTCATGAGATGACTGCTTCTATTCAAATTTGGATTTATCTTAAAGGATGTTGTTGTGTTTAATTCTCTCTTTCCACCATTTTGATTCCGATGAAGAGTGTGGATGACAATAATTTGGTTCGTACTTCTCATAACGTGTTGTTGCTTCAGCAAGGAAAGGTTTATTTTCATCATTTTTTTCGAAGTTGAAAAAAAAGACCTCTTCACCATCATCATCAACGCCTAATTTAAATTATTATTATTATTCGGAGTGTACCACAAGTTTCATTTGAGATATCTCATCAAACAACAACAACCACAACAATTGAAGCATTATACCATGAAACGATTTATTAAAGAGAATACCACAAAAGAATATGAACGGAATTTTTCGTTGGACGACGATGATGGTAATAATGACCAACAAGAAACTCCGGAACCAAAATTATTCAACCTCTCGGATCAAGAAATTGTTATTATGAATGAGAGATTGAAGGATTTGAATTTATCATTCCAAAAAGCATTGAGTAAATGCTTCTCATTAGATTTACCCTATTCCATCACGAGTGATGACTCCCAAAGTTTATTTCAGAACACGCGTTTGAAGACTTTATTACCCTCGGAAGAAGAAGCCAAATCCATTTCGTGTTCAATATTCACCAGAGGATTTTTCAAACTTGATGAGGATTCTGGAGCTTTTGTCTTGGACAAGTCTCTGATAGGAGAGAAAACTTTGGAAGATTACAAATCAACCCCGTATGGATTTATTTCGAGAGCTGAATCCTCTGCCTCAACACACTATAAAGGAAAGAACCAAATGACAAATCGAAAGCAACTTCTCCATAAAGATGTGGATGCTTATTTGGAACAGGAATCAGTAATGACAGGCGTCGAAGATAAATTAATGGCTCCAGTGTTGAGGAGTTCTTCATTTTCAAAGACTGAAAAGAAGGAGCATGAAAAGTTATCGTCACTGCTGGATCCCAATTATAAATCATCGGCAGTTGTAGATACTAAGGATACTGCAGGTGCAGGATGGGCACATATGGCTGCTCCAAGAATGACACCAGAATTAAAACAAGAATTACTTGCAATGAAATTGAAGAGAGCTTCTGAAGGAGAAGGAAAACGATTGAAAAAGGAGGCTGTAGCTGAAGATTTCGATGAGGACAATCTACCCAAGTACTTCCAAATTGGTACCATTGTTGACAACGCCAAAGAATTCTATAGTGACCGTGTCGTGAAAAAGAAGAGACAACAAAGCTTTTTAGATGAGCTTATTCAAGAAGACAAGGAGACAGGTTACGTTTCTCAAAGATATTCCCAAATTCAAGACAAGCTTGACCAAGTTCAAAAACGAAAGAAACGAAAACTCATGAAAAAGATTGCAAAAATGAATAAGGAAAAGTCAACGAAATAGCATTGAAGATCCATTCTTTAATATTAAAGATGTGACGTCCACTCGTAATAAATTAAAATTTGAAAATATAATCCAAAAACTTGGAGAAGGTAGATGTGGATGCTTCGGGCTTTCTCTTCTTTTGTAGAGGTAAATCTAATTGATGCCTAAAATTAATACCATTTCTGTAGAAAGTATCTTTAGATTCTTCTTCTTCTTCTGAATGATCGTCAAAGGTTCGCTTTTTGGCATAACTCTCAAAGCTGTCTCTTTCACGTTGCTGTAATTGTAAAATTTCTGTATCTAAACATTCAACCACTCCTATCATTAGAACACCATCAAATATTTTTCCATTCTTACTTAATGCTTTGTCTGCTTGAATTCTAGTTTTATATTGAATATGTATAAAATTTCCATTAGTTATTTTGTGATTAATTATAGTTCCATAATTCGAAAATTGTTTTAAAATGTAAGATGTTTTGTCTGGAGGAAATCCAAACACAGTAACCCATGTTGTATCTTTAACTATATCATTAATACGACTAGCTAAAGCTACATCAGTTACTTGGTAGAAAGGGTCTGTTTGCAAAGGAGATGTAAAAATACTTCTTTTATCTAGGGTAAGAGGTGTAGATGTATATGGTTTTTTCGTTCTCAAATCTTGTGATTTCCCTGATGGAGGAGTTTGGAAACGATCCACTTCTTCCCTTGAAAAAAGGTTTCATGGGTGATTGGCCGAATATAAATGATGATGTTGTCGGAGCAAGGTTGGAAGGAATTCTATTTGGTAATCCATCCACAATGCTCTCTGTTGGAGGTATCTCGCTGTCTACAATTAAATTCTGTTGAAGGTCTGATGATGTACTCAATTCATTCTTTCGATAAAGGCCAGCCGATGATGAAGATATTAAAGGTTCTTTAAAACTAACAGCAGCAGGTTCCTTTCCGGTAACAGATTGATTTATGAAAGAAGAGGGTAAAACTGTGTGGCTTGTTCCTTTGGGTTTGTTTTGCTGTGATGATAACAGAGGGTTGAGTTGTTGTTGGGAAGATGAAGCAAGAACAGAACGATGTTTAGAAAGGTGAGGTGTTTGCATTTTTTTGAAGGCGCACATCTGAATTTAATGACGAGATTAAAAGTGGGAGATCCACTAATTTTCTTTTATAAAATCCACTAAAGTAATAACATTGAAATTTTGAACGCTTGGATTTAGAGTGTTCGAGGGCCGAAAGTCGTATCCTGCAAATACGACTTGAGTTCCATTATCAAACCCTCCTGAGATAGGAAGTGCATAGGGAAGCTTGTCATTAAGGGCGTTCCAAGAGCCAACGGGGTCTGTTTTGCGAGCTTTTGAAATGAAAACACCTACAAGATCAGTAGGGCTACTGAATCCACCAAATAAATAAAGATGTTCAAGAGTCTGTACCAAAACACCGTTTGCATAGTAGTGTGGTAAAATACCATACGTGACCATCCATGTTCCAACGTCGCTCAATAAAGCTCTGTAAATATTATAGTTGCATGTATAAAGTTCCTGACATCCTCCAAACAGATAAATATAGTCGCCAACAACTCCAATACTTGCACTATGAAGAGGGGTTGGTAAATATCTGAGTTCCCACACGCTCCAATCTGTAAGATTGCTCACAGGAGCTCTGATAATTGTTCTTGTCACATTCTGACGATAGTCGCCTGTTCGTTCGTCGTACATGGAAATGATTCCACCAAATATGTAAAAGTAATTTCCAACAACAAAAGACATTCCTCCTGCTACACCATAAGGCAGTCGTTGATCGAGTATTTCCCATGTTTCAACATCGGCATAAGCTGCTCTAAATATTTTGTCGGATACGGAATCATTGACAAATCCTCCGAAAAAGTAAATATATTCATCGTATTTCAAGAAATGGCTATTGTGAATAGATGCTGGAAATCCCTTTTTGTTTGCTGGATCGTATTCTATTATTTTCCATGATGCTTCTGATTCATTCTTGTTTCTATAGTACATATTAAATCCGTTTCCAGGCCGTGATGGAGGCAATGACCAAGAAACTAGAGCATAAACTTTTCCTGCAGCCTCAAAATAAGGCATTTTTCGTAATTGCCATGGAATGGTATGGTTAAGGTAGTTGCTCATTATACTGAACTTATTTGTCAATGTGGTATTGAAGTACATTGTTTGTGTTCCACCTCCTGCGCCAAACAATTTATCCTCTGACGTGAGAACATAAGTTTGAGTTTGAGCGCTTACTAGTTCCATAACTTTGCCTGAAGAAAAACTAGAGACAAGTGTGGGCCTTGTGACGGCAACGGTATTGCCAATACCTGCCTCACCATAGGAGTTAAAGCCCCAGGTGTAAATGGTTGAATTTGAACAAACAGCAAAGCTTGTTTCATAACCTGCTGTTATCATGGAGACATTACAAGGAATGGAAATGAGTTTTGGTTGGAATGCATTGGTGGTTGTACCATCACCAAGCTGATAGTGGTTATTACTTCCCCAACCAACAACCTTTCCAGAGGATAACAAGGCCAGGACGTGTCTAAATCCACATGAAATATCTGTAACGGTATCATTAAACAACACTCCAACTAACGGAATTCTCAAAGGCTCAATTGTTTTAGTGATTAAAGAGGAAATGCCAAGTTCTCCATACATGTTCGATCCAAAGGTAAAAACATCTCTATCCGTACTCAATACAACAGAATAGGTGTCTCCACCACAAACCCTTGATGCCTTTTTCCCATAAAATGTTCCATTGTAAAACATGGGAAATGGTCTTGCCTTGTCGCCTCCAGTTCTGTCTCCAAGCGCACCATTCGAGTTGCTTCCCCAAATCCACACTTTACCATTGACATCGATGGCATAAGAGGTGGAATAACCAGCAGCGACTTGGGCGATTTTCGCCCCAGCAAAACCAGGTAACTTGGTGGCCACAGAAACATCAAATTTTCGCCCATTTCCAAGTTGCCCAGCTCCGTTATATCCAAAAACGTAAACACCATCATCAGTAAGAACAATACTGGACGTGTTAACTGTGTGAAATTGTAAAATCGTTCTATTCTCTAATCCCTCCACTGGATAAAGATAATGAAGCAAGCCAGTGGCCATGCCCATTGTTCTTCCAAGACTTGAGGTCGTGTTGTAACCTGTTGAATAGAGTTTTCCGTTAGGTAACAAGTAAAGCACATGGGACTGTCCTACGGATATCCTATTTCTTATTAATCTCACAAGTTGTTGATTTTCATATTTTGGAAAAGCTCCTTCTATTGTTCGAGAGTTCATTGGGTTTGTGAGGGTGGTATTTTCTGTGGTTTCCCCATAATATTCGACACCATGAAAGCTTTTAGTGTGAGACTACCGTAGAATTGATCATTGTAATCCTGTTGCGAAATCTAATGTTTGCAGACAACTTACTCTCACAAAATTAATAACCTCATTGTTGATATATTGTGCTGAGTTATGAATAATGTCAGCCATGTTGTCGGCATCAATAACTGCCAGCCTCATTGCATCGAGCTGGGTCTTTTTCCCTTGTAGTAACGATTCATATTGTTCTCTGTCTACTAATGTCTCCGACAGATAATCACCTGCAAATTGTAAACAGTCAGCCGTTTCCATGAGTCTTCTCACTAGACCATCTCCGAGTACTTTCTCCTTCTGTCGTATTATCTCGTCTTTGATTGCGAAAAAATTGTCTCTCTTCTGAATTTTGTGCCTTAAATCATTGATTTGTTCGTTAGTGATATCGGCTCTGACTAGTAAAGCTGAATGCAATTAAAGGTAAAGGTCATCATGCTCAATTCCGTACATACCCGTTGTTATGCATATGAAAGCTATTATTGTGTATAAACAAGAGATGAGGAACGAAGTGGTTTTCCTTGATGAGAAAAAACCCGTAATTCCTGCCGTTGTAGTTTTTATGTTCATTTGTTTTGAATGTGCAAGATATGGCCTTCCTTAATATTTGATGATGATGATGAACACCCTCTAAGCAACCGATCAGAAAAGCTCTGAGGCCAAACAAGCCGTCGTAGTGTGGTTGATTTGTATTTTGGAGGGATTAATTTTTTTGCGTGATTGCTACCGTAACGGTACGGCTTTACAGTCATCACTTTTTCAAAAGTTTGGGCAAAGGCCACACGACGATCGTCGAAGCATGATATGTATCATCAAAGGACTTTGAAAATCCGTGATTGTGAGTGTGGAATATTCCACATGGTTGTTTGGACGTATGATCGGAATGAAAATATTTGCACACCGAGATTGACATTTCTCCAGCACATCATTCACATTTCACAAAAAAACAAGTTGTTGAGTGATGACTCTTTTTTCTGATTGGTATTCTTGGTTGACCCAACTTTATGGAGATACTCAATCCCAAAGGTGGCTCAGAGTTGGCGAGAGAAGCTTGTTGTTCCTGTTGGCTGCACATTTATTTTGGAACATGAAGAACAGTAAAAACGATAACAAAAAATCATTATTGAAACGTTTCGTTCAAACAGTGAGCAATTCACAGATCGGAAAGAAGCTATTGACTGCTGAAATTGAAAAAGAAGTCAAGAACAATGTTGTTCATATGTTTCCAAAACCAGAGGGATCGCAAGGCAAAGTGACATTTCCAGAGAAGGGAGTGAAAGAGTCAGAAATTGAAGAATATTTATTGAAATTGAAAGAGATGGATGTAAAAACAAAAGAAGGGAAGACATTTGCATTTGTGTATCATCTATCAGAGGGTCATGATGAATTTGTGACCAAAATGCATAACATGTTTATTGTAAGTGCGAGAAATGAGTTCGTCATTAATTCCGTAACGGTGTGATCGGATGATTTCAACTCATCATCTTTGATGATAGAATACGAACTGTTTGAGTCCAATGGCTTTCAAATCATTGAGACAAATGGAAGTTGAGCTTGTTGAGATGACATCCTCTCTTTTCCATGGTCATGAGCCCTGTCATGATGAGAATATTTTACCCTATGAATTTCATCGAGAATTTCTCAAAAAAGATGTTGTTGGAAATTTAACATCAGGAGGCACTGAATCTCTTCTAGTCATGCTCAAAACCTATCGTGACTTTTTCTCTTCCAACATTGAAGAGTTTAAGAAAATAATGAAGAGAAAGTATCCCTCTCAATCATTGGAGATTGACTATTACAATGGCCCATTCGAAGTCATTGTTCCTACGACCATTCACCCTGCCGTGAATAAGGGAGCTCATTATTTTGGCTTAAAGCTTGTGGAAGTACAAGTGGATCCAACAACAATGACAATTATTCCTGAAAAGGTTGAGCAAGCATTCCATCCAGGAAAAACGATACTGGTCATTGGCAGTTGTCCATCCTATCCGCATGGAGTGCTTGACCCAATTGATAAACTGTCTGAACTTGTGGTCAAATTAGGACCCATTGGTTTACATGTGGATAGCTGCATTGGTGGCTATGTCATGCCCTTCATCCAAGAATTGAATGCTCAGAACCACAATGGCTCAAACAAAGAGCAGCTATGCATTTTCGATTTTTTGAATTTAGGAGTCACCAGCATTTCTGCCGATTTACACAAATATGGATACTCTTGTAAAGGTGCAAGTGTCATCATGTATAGAAATTCTTTCATTCGAAAGTATCAATTCTTTGTATACAATGGATGGAGTGGAGGTCTGTACATTTCTCCCACAATCACAGGAAGTAAGGGAGGAGGTCCAATTGCCTCAAGTTATGCAAGTGTTAAATTATTAGGAAAGCAAGGTTTTTTGAAGGTTACCCAACGAGTGTTAAATACGAGAAAATTCATTCAAAATGCCATTGAAACTGATGAATTATTGTCAAAGTATTTGATGGTGGTCGGTCAGCCATGTTCCACCATTCTAAGTTTTACCACGCATCATGCGTTCAATCATTTCTTTAACCTTTCGAATGCTTCTTCGGAGGAACTTTCAGAAGAGGCTTCACACCATGAAGTGAATATATTTGCAATTTCAGATCACATGGAAAAGACATATGGATGGGATCTTCAGAGACAAATCAAACCTGATGCCTTGCACATGACCTTAATGCCTCAACATATTGGACTCGAAGAAAGAATTATCTCAGACTTGAAACAATCATTGAGATATGTGATTGATCATGTCTCAGAGTTTTCTGGCAAGAATAGTGTGGCCATGTATGGAATGGTTGCTAATGTGGAGAGTTGGTTGAGTGAGGATACTGTTGAACTGTTTTTGAAGACGTTTGTGGATGAAGTTTATCGATTTCGTAATTAATTTCATAAAAGACGACTGGAGGTGATACCACGCCCCCAATTTAAAAGTGTGTTTAAGAGCATTTTGCAAAATGCTCTAATATATAGAAGAAAGACTTTCTTTTTTAATAGAATGAACTACTCGAGTAGTTCTTGTTTTTTCATTTCATCATATTTGATTTGTCCCAACACACATTCAAAAACATCTCTATTGGGGAAATGATTCGAGGAGGATTCATAACCAAGTACCCAACAATTCTCATCATACGTGTTCAAGACACCACAAATTCGATAGAGAGTCACATCTTTTTCCTCGTTTGATGTTTTGTTGTTTAGCATGTATTCAATCTCAAATTCCACGAAATCTCGAATAGACTTATCGAGTGGTGTGCCACTTGAATTTTGTCTCTCCACATGCTGAAGGTCTTTTCGAATTTTCACATTTCGAAAATCACTCGATTGCTGGAGTTCTTGAAGATGTTCTAGAGCCAATTGATAAAGGATGTGTTTTTGAGAGATGACAGGATTAGAGCTTGTCGAGGAGCTCAATGTCGACAATTTCCTTGTCATTCGTGTAGCCATAAAACGATCCGTTCCATTTCCACTCGTATGAATAGGAGACAATAAGTGCATGCTCGTCTCTTCATAGTCCCATCCACATGGCCATTTAAGCCACAATGAATCATGAATATCACAATGCAAAGGTGAGAATAATGTGTTTCTTGAAGGAGGCATACATCGATGTACCATTTCATCGAAACTTGAGTCGAACGGCATTCCACAATTGGACAAATAAGTCAATGACAACATGGAACAATGACCAATGGGAATGACATAGGCCTTCCCACATACTGTTGTGGAGTTTTGGATGTCATTCAGTGCCACTCCATTTCTTTTTTCAAATTCTCCTGAAAAACTTTTCAAATATTGCATCGAGGTGATGAGAGTGCCACTTTTCTGTTGTTCAGTAGTTGCTGTTGTTGAACAAGTATTTGAGAAGAGAATGGACTCCTCTTTTGTGACATTCTTCCATGAACATGTCTTTGAAAACGTATTCTTCTTCAATACATGTTGTTGTAAATGTTTTTCAAAGACTAGTGAGAGTGGTGCGGTTTCATCTTTCACCACTTGTTGAGAAAGGACCAATTCCACTCTCACTCGATCCACAAGAACTGAACCACCAGTGAACCCATAATAACTCTCTGCTTCTGTCAATATTTCTAAAAGTGTTTCAGAGGAGGAATGCACTTGTTGCCACTTGATTTCTCTCGGAATTGGAGTGTTTCTTGGAGATCTCGGAGATTCATTGCTGTTCCCCATGAATGAAGAGTTCTTGATGGACTTTTCTATTTCAAATCTTGACATGGGATATTTCACACATCCTAAAAGCCATGAATTTCGAGTGGTCTTGTAAAAACATTCTCTGTTTTGAATGGAAGATGGCAAATTCAATTGAGAAATGGATGAGCGCGAGAAAAATTTCACTTGACATGCAATGGTGAGAATTCCCTTTTCAATGTCTTGTAATTTACAATCAAAAGGTATTCCATCCAAATTTGGAATATCTTTGAATTTAAGTGTGAAGTCTCCTTCGAAATCATCATTGACTAAATCCTCATCCATGACTTTGAAATAAATGGATGCATCCAAAGCAATGTCTGAGTCATTCAGTGGAATTGAAATAGTTTCATTCCATTGAGGATTGAGAGTTTCTTTTTTTACACTACTTTTATGTGAAAAACCAGAATAAGTGGTGATCACATACTTTTGTGAGTTTGAAATACATGTTTTTTCATTTTCATTTAAAACCAAGTATTTTACAAATCAATTTTAATATATACCCAAATATAGAAAAATTCAAAGTATAATTTAAAGAAATTAAGAAATGAAAATCCAACATAAATCAAACATTAAAAAACACAAGTTCTACTTACTGGATCACTGAGATCATTCCTATCTTTCGGAACTAGATCTCTCGCCCCAACCAATGTGACAATAAAAATATCTTGCATTTGGAGAAGATCATCAAATACCATTGTGACACTAGGACTTGATGGATCCATTGGATGATCAGAACGATAATAATCGCGTTGTTGGTGTTTGCTGGGTTCACTGGAAGAGCTGTTGCAATTTTTCTCTGTCGCTTTTTCAAAAGAGCGCTCAAACAAGCTGTCAGAAAAAGAGTTGAAAACATGTCAGAAAGCTCTCTTTTCGAGGACGAACAGCAAGGAACTGATCAAAAGGTACTCATCATGTTTTACACTTCTCAAACACTTCTCAAGTAACAAATCAAGAAGGACATACACTTGATTAAAATTGTTTTAATTGTTTTAAATGGAGTGATTTACTTTTTGGTGTTCCCTTTTGAGTGCTCTGTTTCAGACAATAAAATAAAATAATTAATGCATTAATTTATTCCATCCTCTGGTACGAAACTGTCACACCTAAATACATCCTTCAACACAACATCAACAAAAAATCCATATGATCGCCGCCACCACTAGTCGCAGTGGTAGTAGTAGTGGCAATTATTCTCAATCGATGACAATGACAACCACTCTTTCTACACATTCATTGCTAATTTCGACTTACTTTAAGAAAAATTCAAATTCGGATATTTCTAAAAAGAGTGTATCCATCGATCCGTCGAACATGTCATCATCCTCACATGTGTCCAATGTTTCGAGTGGCTATACTGCTCTTCCCTCTCTCACCACCATTGATTTGTACAAAGATTTTGGAATTCAAGTTTCAAGTCGAAAATACAATGGAAGAACTGATCGATCTGTTTATGTTAAAAAAGTTTCATGTGGTGAAGGATTTACCTTTATCTTGTTAAGTGATAATCGAGTGTTTTCCAGAGGAGCCAATCGATATGGTCAATTGGGACTGGGTCATCGAAATAATATTAGCGCCACTGAGGATGGATTTCATCACGTGACAGCCATTCCTGATACAATTCTTGATATTCAGGGTGGTGCTGATTTTACCTTATTTTTCAAAACAAAAAGTTCAGACATTTATGGGTGTGGCAGTAACTCTTTTGGCAAACTTGGAATTGGATTGAAAGATAATTCAACAGTCATTGTTCCGAAACGAGTGAAATCAGCAGCATTTAATTTTAGAAAAATTGAAAGTATTGCATGTGGACTGCATCATGTCATTTACATTACTGAGGATCGAGAGGTTGTTGTCTGTGGTTGCAACTTTAAATAGAACAAAAAAATTACATAATTGAGCCTTCTTTGGGCGTAGAATTTTCAAAACAAATCGCCTCCTATCTCACGCATAATTCTCATCAACATGGGCTTTAGTGATCCAAATACTAATATTCATAATAACAAACCATCACCACCTCCATCCTATCTGGAATCCGTTACACAAAACCATCCGATTGTATCCCAATCACAAATAACAAACCACAACGCCTCTCCCGGTCCTACTACTACTACTAACGTAACGGATGATCCAAATCATAACCCAAATAGTCCTGCAATTCATCCACCAAATCAACCCTACCAAATTCCAGATGTATTACCAAAATTACCACAACAACCAATGAACACCATGTATTTCAAGCAAGATCAGCAAGGTTCCTCGAATATGAACGCTTCTATGGTTTCAACCACAACCAGTGATGGAATGGGAACATCGTCTTACATGATGATGAATTCGCAACATCAACAACCACCAATGCCAGTTCAATATCCTTTGATGAATCAGCAACCACAGCCACCAATTCTCCCACAACAGCCCATTCAACCACAACAAAAGGTGGTTTATCCAACATTGGTGAATACTCCTCCAATGCAGCCACATCAACAACCAGTTCTGCCACAACCCATGCCACCTCAACGACCATACGTACAACCCATGATGATGAGTCAGCAACCACAACAACCAATGGTCCACGTTCAGCCAATACCTCAACCTATTATGGTGAGACCTCCAACTACGACGACAACAACCTATGTAAGCCAAGTGAACTATGTTCCTCCACAACAACCTGTTATTATGCATCCTCCTCCTCCACAACCAGTGATGGTTTCTCAGGTGCCCTTGAACAAAGGACGAACGGTTGTGACCACCACGACAACAGTCACACCAAATCCAGTGCTAATGCCTCAACCACCAACGGTCCAAATTATTCATGGTAAACCACCAACAATGCCTCCAGGAGCTATGGGTTATTCGACTTATTATCCTCAACATGCTACTCCAGTTTCTCAAACCACTATTTATGTCCAACAAAAGAAAAAGAAGAGCTCTTTCGACAAATTCATGTTTGGAGAATAGAAAGAAACTCTTGAAAATGTAACATTACACATTAAACACAAAATTATTTTAGTCTCTCAATTAATTATAGAAATTGAAATAATTATTATTGAAATAATTATTATTGAATAATTATTATTATTTCTATTGACATGGAAAGCAGTTGATTCTCTCATGGTGTCATACTCTCAATTAAGAGATGTCTACTTGTTGACATAACGAACTCTTTCATTGCTCAGATGCAACTATCGCCAATCAACTCTTGTTAATACTCGTCATCATCTTCATCACTGGTGGATTCTTCCTCTTCACTATCAGGTAACTTGACAATCACTTTTTCATCGTTATAAAATCGAGTATTCCACAAACCCCAACCACCTCTCAATACTTTAACTCCAATTCTCGACTCTACATCACTGTTGGAATCATCCAAATTTTTCAAAATGTTCGACATTTTCATGGCAGCTGTGGGACCTCGTTGCTGCGAGTAAAAACAATGAAATATAAAATCTACTCTGGAATTACTTGATAAAACATTTTCGGAAATGAGTTGTTTGACCACTTCTGTTGTAAATTCCTCTGTTGTTATATGATGATATTGTTCCTCTGTTGGAGTTCGTATATATCCCACACTATAGTCGTAATCTCGTAAATCAATGATATGAAAATTTTGATCATTGGATTCTATTCGATATCGCAAGTCCTCTGGCTCAATAAATTCTATTTTCATTGTGTGTCAGTCAATGAGCAAAGAACGACAATTCCCGAAATGAAAACACGTGTTTTGATTAATATCTATTTTTTAAAATTTTAATTTTTTTTTTAAATAAAAAATGAAAGCAGTTGAAGTGAGCACACAAAGAAAGTTCTCCGAATTTATTAACAAATCAAATTTAACGGTGGTTGATTTCTTTGCAACCTGTAGGTATAAATTGATATTAAAAAGAAAAAGAGAATATTGTGTACAAAATCGTACAATTGTAAATGTATTAATTTTTCGGAAATTTTTGATGATCATCACGGAATGACTGAAATGATCACTATAATGTCATCAATGATTACATTATTATAATTTCAAATTTTAATACGTTCAATTTTAATAATATTATAAATAGGGTGTGGACCATGTATGCAAGCTAAACCACTTTTTGAAGCCTTAGCTGCTAAATATCCTTCATCCAACTTTATTGCAGTCAATGTAGATAATTCCAGTGACATTTCTTCGGAATATGGAGTATCATCACTTCCAACCTTTATGTTCTTCAAAAAAGGAGCTAAACTTGGGCAAGTCATCGGAGCTGATTTGAATAAGGTCGAAGAAATGATCAAAAAACATGGAACTGCTGTTTCCGGTGGAAGCTTTCCAATGACTGGTGGCAGAGTTTTGGGTTCTTCCTCAAGCTCATCAACAATATATCCCAATTTAATCACAGGTGGAGGATCTTCTGCTTGGGGGATGTTCAATCCATTAATAAGAAAAGCGAATACTATTCCTGTAGAACAACGACCTGTTTACTTTTTGGCTGGTGTAGTTTGTGTGTACATGGTGTTGAGGTTCGTGTTAAATATTCTGTTCAAATAAGTTATATGGAGCTATGTAAATAAATAATGAATTTCAAAACTCAACTATTTGCATGAATTTGTCACAATCGATCAATCTGATGGTGCAGTGAAGAAATGGGTGGTAAGGTGATTCGTTGTGCTTCATTGTCTTCAGTTTCATTCATATTCCTAGATGATGAACGGGAAGGGCTTGTAGAAGATGATGACCCAATCAATAATTCATTATTCAATAATTCTGAAGCTCTTCGATTCAAAGGAATAATTGGAGGATTAAAATGCAGAAAAGTGTCAGAAAGTGACTTTAAAGGCTGTTGCAAGAGAGTTTGAAATGAAGCATGATGTTGTGTTGATGGATACAGAGAATGTTGAGAATGAGAAGGGTGTGGTGAGTGTACAAATGCATGTGAAGAAGGTGAATGTTGAACGTGCTGTTGTTGTTGTTGTGAACGATGGGATCTAGAAGAGGGAAATTCAAAGGTTGAACTTTTTGGATCATGAACTGAAGGAGGATAAGGACGTGGAATAAAAGACGTGGAGTAATTTCTCATTTCTGTGCTTGGAACTTCACCATCGTGACGATCCTGTTGTTGATCTATTTGTGAATATTGATTATGACCATATCGTTGAGGCTTATAATAATGGAGAGAATGGTGGTGATGTGATTCAGAATGTGACAATAATCTTTCTTGTTCCGCCATTCGTGTGGGTTGATGAGAAGAAGGAAAATTGGAACAAGGTTGATGAATGGTGGTGGTAACAACATGTTGGCGATGAGGAAGAGGAGGATGTTCCATTATCAACGAATCACTATTCCTGTGACGTGCCATCATTGCATTCGATTCTTCAGAACTTGATGCACTGTCTGTTTGTGCCGAGCTGATGGATGGTTTTCTAAACGTTGTTGCGACCGAAGAATTTGACAATTGAACCTTCTGACCAGTTCCAATCTGATGCATATTATTATTACTGTGACTATTCGTAGTGCCACTCAATGAAGCAATCTTCTTTCGTTTTGGAGAGACTTGATCTTCTGTCGATGATGCATCGGAACGATCTGCACCTGCTCCTCCTCCTGTTGTTGTTGTTGTTGTTGTAGCATTCGAGGAAGCAGGTGATTTACTATGCTTTCTTTTTGAAAGTGAGCTTGTAGAGGTGAGTTGTTTTGTGGGCACATAGGGCCATTTCATGTTGAATTCTTCGTAAAATCTGAGAGGAGGTGTCACATGTGGTGATACATGATCATGCATGTACACATGTCCAATGTATGATGATGTTGAATGCATGTATCATGCATGAGAGTCACGAAATGTAGTTGCATGTGCATGTATATATAAAAACGTTGAGCATGTTCATGTCGAGAAACATTTAGTTAACATCAATTAAATAATCTATAACATACCTTCTTTTCAATGTACTCACTGAAACTCCCAACAACTTGGCAGCAACGGATTGTGAAACATGAAAATACTTTTCCATATCTTGTCGGGAGATTTCTCTCTTTTTCGGTCCCTTCTTTTTATGAGGTGGTTTTTTAGAGTTCACTGTGTCAACGTGGTGGTGGTGGTCCTGTTCGATTCCTCCACGGATCAAGATCACTTGATGAACACCTCCTCCTTCTTCTTCTCCGTCATCTGCACATGACGATTCAACGATGGAGGATCTTCGAGAGAAGCCATCTCGTTCATGCTCCTCCTCCTCTTCAGTGGAGGCAACACGATTCAGGAAGGCAGGAGAAGTCTCGCTCATCTTTGTTTCATCATGAGGCATGGTAGTTGTTGTATAAAGTTTCTCCTCGGAAGCACCTTTGGGTTTACTAAATTTGGAGTTAATAAACCTTTCACAAGATTCAACAGCAATAGCATTATTTCGGCAAGCAGAAAGAGCTGCCAGGTCCCCACCATCACCATCCCCACCACCCCCATCACCACTGCCAGTAACAACGGGATTATGGAATGCTATCTTGTAGTCATGTTGTCCGTGTCTTGAAGAATATGTTAATGGCGAGGACGAAGTGAGTGGCGGAGTAGTAGTAATAGTAGTAATCGAACAAGAAGGAGAGGCAGATGTAATTGAGGTTAGGTGGTGTGATCCATCATCTGTTGTACAAGAAGAATGCATGAAGAAGTGTTTTTTTGTTGAAAGTAAGAGATTCGAAGACAATCTCGAAGGGGCGACAACACCTACATTATCGGTGTCCATGGACACCAAGGGTGTGACTGGAGATTGTTGTTGTTGCCATGCATGTGGTGATCGTGTGGTGGTTGTGGACATACTAGGTCTTATCGTTTTAGATGAATTTGGATTTACCCTTGATTTGTTCATGGCCATGTGATCTGCATGATTGGGTACTAGTGATTCTTCTTCTTCTTCTTCTTGGTTGGTCATCCTCGTTCCATGTTTTGATGTTGATAATGCGTGATCAGATGTTGCTGAGGACACCAAGGTTTGTGGTGGTGGTGGTGGTGGTGATGATGGTTCCATAGGAGCATGTCGTTGTGGTGTGGCAGTAACCTGTTGTTGTTGCTGTTTCTGGTAAGGATGGATTGCAAATTCTTCTGACAGGCGAATGGAAGTTGTATTTCCTCGTGCAAGAGAAGGACTACTTCTCAATGAAGATGACGAGAAATGTTCCTTCTCTACTGTCTGATTCATGGAAACAGTTCGAATGGCATGTATTGCAGTAGAGTTGGACGATCGTGGAGTTGAAACACAACTTGTGAATGATTCTTCTTCTCTTTGATTGGGTATTGAATTTGTCCATGGTGGTACGAGTGGTGATGGTGGTGGTGGTGATAAATCAGATGCATTGTGTCCACGCGGAGAGGTGTTTGTTTTCTCGGATTGTGGTGATGCAGTTGGTACATGGCTTGCTGCTGCAGAATGGAACTGTCTTGTTCTCGGTGAGGATGGTATTGGATGGTTTTCAATAGTAGTAGTAGTAGTACTAATACCACTGTTGCTGCTTCTATTTGGAGTAAACAAATGGTTGTTGTTGACAATGGATGTGTTGTTATATTTCAAAAAGTTCTTGGTTGACGACGAGTGGCATTTAGAATCTTCAAGTAGCATGGAGAGTGGTTGTGAAGGACGACTTGAGGTGCTTGGGTTCGAAGAGGTGACTGTGGTTGCAACACCACTCAATGGACGGTTTGACTTTGTCTCTGTTCTATGAGTAGTAGTCGGAGTAGTAGTAGTTGTAGTGACAGACAGAGATGACGTCGGGATGGATTTTGTTTTTTCTTGGCTTGACCGTTCTGAATCAGCTCTTACTCGGGTTGTTGTTGTTGTTCTTGTTGTTGTTGAATCCATCATCATCATCGCACGGTCCATCTCTGAATTCTCTCCACCAGGTGGTGATGATGAGGATGATGAGGATGCAGAGAAGAAGAACGAGGGCCTATTGGAACTAGGTACATTGCCCGAATTTAGCCAAGACATATTTGTAGCTTTGTAACGAGAGTCCGTGGATGGGTGATGGGGTCGGTCCTTGTTGTCAACTTGTCTAAGAAGGAGTGGGGATGGTACTTTCTCAACATGAAGCAATTGAGAGACAGGAGGAAGAGGGGCACTTTCCTCACTGCTACGGTTATTATTATTATCAATTGAAATGGATGGACGAGTGGCAGTTTCCACAAGTCCATGAAAGCAACCAGAACCGCTGCTCACGACGGATGGTGATTCTTCTTCCAATGCTTGTTGTTGTGGATGTCCACAGTCTGAATTCAAGAATGAGAATGGACTCTGAATAGTAGCAGATGTATTCGTTCCAGTCGTAGTTGTTGTAGTAGTCGAAGTTGTTTGGAAATGCTCTTGAGATGGAATTCCGCTTGGTGCACCAGGGTTGTTATTCTGTTGATTTTCTTTCTTATTGTTGTTTTCAGGAGTGGTTGCTGCAGGATGAATAGCACCAGAACAAGTGCTGTTGTGATTCTTCATGAATGAAAAGTCTTTGATATCGTCGAGTGGAAAGGGTGTTTGTGATTCTCAATAATAATGAAACGCATACAAGTGAAGATTGCAGAATGAAGAATGGTGATGATTTGAATCGCATGCAATGAACAACAAGAACAACAACTTGTAAGTCGTTTGTGTAATATTACTCTCTCTGAGGATGGGGTTGTGAGGAATAATAATCTTGTCTAATGTAGTATTAACCTCCACAATGCAATAGTTGAATATAAAATCCGAGAGAGATAAATGCAATAAAGGAAAGATATGGTTCTGCTACTACTACTAGTAATGGTGGTGGTGGTGCTAGTGGTGTGTGTGTGTTCTTTCTTGATGTGATTCAAATGTTGTTGTGGTTAGAGTGTTGTTGCAATTCTTTTTTCTTGCACCCAAACAATAACGGAAGCGGACCCCCACAAGATTAGTAATAACTGAGATGAGATTCGATAAATAATGATGTAACAAGTATATGTATGGCCTGGTCAATAAGTTTCTCACTCTTTTTGGGAATCAAAGATGCTGTTGCTGTTTTTTAAAACAATTCAACAAGAGGATGATTCACACCATACACTGTACCGTACGCGCATGGGTGTCTTTGTTTTAAAAACAATCGAGAAAGTGTACATTATTACTCTGACGTGCATCAGGACGTCTCCCTTTTTGGGTTGTGAGTGGGTGATTTGAAATGCGTGACTTTGAGAATGGATTATTTAAAAAATGTTCGCATTCTCCATTCATGCATTGGACGGCAATGCCTTTATGATCGAGTGGACAGTTTTGGGATTGAATATGCAATGGTGCTCCTTTTTGTTATTCGACCTCGGATAGAAGAAGTTTTCTGTAGCCCACATGGTTATGGTAAATACTGGATGTCTTGTTGGGTGATGAATTGATTCTGGTGTACTTGATCAAGTTTAAAAGTGGTCATTCATGTTGGACAATGTTTGTCCACGCATCTTCTCGTGATTCACGAATGGACACTGCATAAGCTGTTGTTGTTTTGGAATTCATTAATCACACAAACAAACGGTCACCCGAAACGCATGATTTTGGAACGGCGAGGGATAATCAGAAACAGCGTGCACACTTAAATTGATGCAACCAACGGACAAAAGCAACAAGTTTGGTTAGACCACACACAGTTGTACGACTTGCAGGATTGATCCCAAAAGTTATTACTGAGCGCGCGTTTTCAACATTTGAAATCATGAATCATACAATATGAAACTCAATTTTCAAAAAGAACATGCATGTCATCCGTTTTTTGTTTCTTGACAATAAGATCCAGGTCTGAACATAATTCATTTTGGATTCATCTATGTTATAAACAACATCCTCTGAAATGTGTTAAACATCCTTTCAATGCTTTTGGAGAATAACTTCTTCCAAGTGGTTGAAAATGGGAAGGTGTGGCTCAGATGGCTCGGATGGCGAACCACACACACGCGTGATCTTTTTTCAAAACAACAAACAACTGTAAATTCTCGATGAGAGAGAGATCTAAAATTGTGTTACGTCGTCGTCGTTGTTGTTGCTGTTGTTGTTGATGATGATGATAAAGATGCATTTAAAGGAGAGAGAAAAATGCCTCAACAAAACAAAGAGAATAAGGTGAATAGAGCCCCATCAACGAGTCTCAAAGGAGGAGGAGGAGAGGCTGCTGGAAAGAAGGGAGCAGCACAAGTGTCAAAGGAGGAAAAGAAGAAGGGAGAGGCACCCACTCCGAAGAAAAAGAGAGTTGAGAATGATACTAAAGTGGTTCAGGTCAAAACCAAGACTTCTTCCGAGAGGATCACTGAGGAGGTCGATCGCAATAATATGAAAGTCAAAAACAACGAATCGGAAACAAAGAATATTGTAGAAAGTAATGTACACACAAATAATAATAATAATAATACTGGCGCTAACCTCGGTATTGAGGAGAAAAACGAAGACGAAACAGATATCAAAGTCATTGTTCGAGCACGCCCACTCAATCAAAGAGAATTATCTCTCAAAAGTTCATCGTGTTTGACCATTACTGAAACCGAAAGAAAAATTACATTGATAAGAAAAGACAAGGAGAATAAGAGTTTCTATTTTGACGAGGTATTTGGAGAAAACTCGACTCAAAAACAGATTTATGACGCTAGTGGTGCAAAAGTATTGGAGAGATTCATTCTTGGATACAATGTGAGTATTTTAAAAACACAAAGTTATATATATTGACACTGTGGGAATACATATAGGCCTGCATTTTCGCCTATGGTCAAACATCTTCTGGTAAAACCTACACAATGGAAGGAATTAAAGGAAATGAGCAACAAGAGGGAATAATGACAAGATTTGTCAGAGACTTATTTCAGTATGTGAAAAAGCAAGAAAACAAAACTGAGATCACTATTAAGGCATCCTATTGCGAAATTTATAATGAAACGATCAACGATTTGTTAGCTACTGGGGTGGGTAAACATAAATATGAAATAAGAGAGGACAAAATTAAAGGAACTTATATCACTAATATCATTGAGCGACCGATAGAAAGTGAAAAGGAGTTGAATGAAATTCTGGAAGAAGGATCCAAGCGCAGAACGGTGGCAGAGACAAAAATGAATGAAATGTCTTCTCGGTCTCATGCCATTCTAACGATCCACATGGAACAATTTGACAAAGGTGATGAAGAAGGTTTCAGTCTGAGGACAAATAAGGTAAGGTTTTAACAAAGCTTCATTTCAATGAATTAATGTCATTGTCAGATATCGTTAGTAGATTTGGCAGGAAGCGAACGAGCAAGCTCAACAGAAGCAACGGGTAAGTGAGTGATACTATCACAGAACGATCGAATCATTTTCTGAATTGATTCATTTCAAAAAGGCGATCGGTTAAAAGAAGGTGCCAAAATCAACTTGTCCCTTTCAAACTTAGGAAATGTCATTAACGCCCTTGTGAAAGGAACATCATTCGTTCCGTACAGGAGTTCATGCTTGACACGATTACTGAAGGATTCTCTTGGTGGAAACTCTTTCACGTTAATGATTTCATGTATTTCTCCTGCCGAAGTTAATGCAGAAGAGACTCTGAGTACCTTATACTTTGCAGATCGAGCAAAACAAATTAAGAATAAGCTTAAAATTTCTCGTGGTGACCCTCGATTGGAGAAAATTAATGAACTACTCGAAAACGAAAAGAGGTTAAAGGCAAGAATTGAGGAGTTAGAAAAGAAAGTTGCCTATTGTGAAAAGCATCATGGTTCAGAAAAGAAAGGATGTTGCACCGTCATGTAGATTATTTGTAGTGAATACTTTGAACGATGTTTATTGAAGAAACGCTAAAATACTTCCTTGCGTTTTTTCCTCGTATTTCATTTGCACTTCACCCAAATATTTCAACACAGCAGGTTTGATTTTTGGTCCATTCTCATCTGAATGATTACCAGCTCCATAAATGATGGTAAGTTCTGTCTTGTTTTGCTGTTTCAATTTGTCAATTCTCTCTTTCAAGAATTTCATTGCAAAATCAACATATTGTCCATGTAAATCAATTTCATCCTCTGTTCTGTCCTTATTTAAATGTTCGAACATGGTGTGTGCACTTTCACTTTGATATTGCTTCATCAATTCTTGAGCCTGTTTTCCTTCTTCACTCAATTGTGATGCAAGTGCCTTCTCACCTCTCTGGAAAGCTTCAGACGCTTCTGCAAAGCATTTTGACATGATTTCAGATTGTTCCTTAATCTTTTGTTCCAACTCTTTAAATAATTTCATGGACTCTGTTAGATGTTCAACAAATTCATCTTGTTGAGCGTCGTATGCCCATCCATACTTGTTCAATTCTTCCATCATTCTGTGATAGGTATTTCGGAGATTGAACAACGATGGATCAGATCCATTACTACTAATTTTGATCAATTTAGCCGATTCATCCCTGTCTGTTATATCAATTCTTGAATTTGTTTCGATCATTATTTGTTTGATGACGGAACCTGAAGGTCCAATAATGTATTTCACAATCTTGGAAGGCTTCAGTATAAAAGATCCATTTGATTCATCTAAATTGTTCTGAAATTCTGTGGTGGATGTCTGTGCTTCCTTGTTGTTGGATGATGCTATTGTTGCAATGTCACTTGTTTCAATAGTAGTGACTCGTGAAGAAGAGTCTCTTGTCTCTGGTTCTTGGTGTTCTGTCGTGGCTTGTGTGACAACAGCTGGCTCAGCCTTTTCCAATTGCTGTTCCTTCACAGCTACTACTGGTTGTTTTTCAATAATTGCTTCTTTCTTGATCAGACTTTGAACAGTTTCAGTCGCTGGTGAAGAAGTCTTTGGAACATTAACTGCTTGTAGTTCAGGTTTCACAACTACTTCCTTTTTTAACGATGATGACTGATCACTAGTTTGTGAGAGTGAATTTGATTTGTTTTTTGCTTCTGATGATAACTCCCCAGTTATCTTTTGCAAAAGGATCGGAATGAGTGATAGAAATACGATCACAACAACATCCAACATTTTTTTAAACAAGTGGTTTTGAACAAGTGACGGTTTCCATTCTTGAACACTTTTGGTACAAAAAGATATCAAAGCTCCGAAAGCTCAGCTCTGCTGTGTAAAATGTTTACGATTCGAACACAAGGTAAATGAACCCATTCATTTACTGGAAGAACCTAAAGTGCTTCCTTCCAGTAATGCCCAACAAGTGGGCAGCTTCTGCTGTTGTCACAACTGGGGATGGAGATGTCAAATTTACTCTGGATTGTGATCTCAGATTATTTGGCCCTTCCATATTAGTGTTTTGTTGTCTAGAAAGTGATGAACGTCGAGAGATTTCTTGTGGAGGTGTTTCCACATGTGCATGATCGTCAATGTCCAAATCACCATGTAAAAGTCTTCGTCGATCACCAAAGTCGTCGCCATGGCTGTCGTCATGACGATCCAAGGAGCCAACACTTGTCACCTTCTTCTTATTGAGGTCATACTTTTTGTATACTTTCCAAGCAAACCAAGAAACTGCAAAGACAGCAAGTGCAATGCCTCCAATAATACTGAAAACCATTGCAATACCTGTTCAAGAATATTAAAAAGATATTATGATATTAAAAAAAATTCACTCACGCCAACATACCTCCAAGCACAACAAGTAAAAGTAAGAATCCAGTCCAAGAACCAGGTGATTCGAAAACAAATACATTCGAAGTCTCATTACAAAACGCCTTTCTTCTAAGAATGTCTGCACAGCTCATATTTGGATTGACTTGTATGCTGAGAACCGTATTTCCAGCCGAGTAAGGATAGCCAGGTATAAAAATATTTTCTGACCATTGGAATTGATTAAAATAAAAGCAAACAGGAGTGAGAGAATAGAGCTTGGTAAAATCTGACGTAGGTATTCCTTCTTTTTCACTTGTATTTGAAACAAAAAATTCTAAAGTTCCAAGAAAAATATATTTCAGAATGCTATCAGAGTCTATATCTGTGACTTGATTCATGACAGTTTGTGTATGATGATCGTTTGAAGCCAGCAAGGCTGGTGACGGAGATTTCTTTTTATCTTCTCTTTGGCGAATGACATCTTGTAAAGAAAAAATGTCAGTAAGTAAAATCTTTCCAAATCTCCATTCAGTATGATGATGATGGTGTTCTGCCAAATGACCACTTGGGTATAATAAATAATCAATCACAAGACTTGATCGATTGATCACGTTCAATGAGGCAAAGCTCGAAATTTGAAGATTGGAACTTTCAATACCAGAAGATATTTGTTGTGGAATAGGACAATTTCCAAAATGCCAATGTGCTGTTGATTTTCTCTTACTATTTTGGATGTATAATCGTTGGAAGTAGTGTCCATAAGTTAAATTCAGTCCCGAAAAGTCACCAATTCTCTCTCCATCTTCCCAAGCGTCATTCTCTTGCTGTGATGTGACCGTTGTTGTGCCCGCATCATTTGATGTTGGCGATATTGAGAAAAGAGGACGATGGATGTGTTGTTGAATCAATGATGATAAGATATTCGAATTGGAAGAAAATTTCAGAGAAAGCGGAGAATGAAAAGAGAAGGCATACTGCAGTGACAGGAAGGATATTATTGCAAATAATCCTAGTAATAGAAGAAACGAGATAGTAATTGTGATGCATAATGAAGAGTTGAAAAGTGATTTTCTTTGTTGTTGCGGAGGTGATAAAGATTGTGGTGGTTGTCTTGTTGGAAGGCGGAAATCTTGAGAACAACTATCCACAGGATGATTAAAATTTAGGATGGTATTTTCTTGTTCGTTTTCATCATTGAAGAAAGGAGAACTCTTGTGATGAATCGATGTCATCGGTAATTTCATCGTCGTTTTGTTTTTCATGATGATTATTAATGTTCCGCCATCATCATCATCTAGTTTCATCTTGTATTATTCCAAATTAACTACACAATAAATTACAGTTTCTATAACAATGATAATAATACAAATATCCTCTCTTCGTTTTAAAGATGATGATGATGCCGATGGTGTGTGTTGGTTGATAGGCCTCGAGGCTTTCCGTGAACTTGCGCTTGTGATTTTTTTCAAGTTCAAAAAATCTTTTTACTAACATGGCTCTCTCATAAAGATCCCATTCCAAATCTAATCAAACAACATGCAAAACGAATGTACTCAAACGCGTATGAGAAGCTCTCTTCTTTTTGAAACTGCCTATCAAGCAACAAAAAATTCAAGGAACGAATGGCATTGTAACGGTTTTTAAAACTCAAAAAAAATGCCTCGAAAAAAGTCTGTAACCGCCACTTCCGATCCCATGCAAGTGGACAGTGGTAGTACCGCATCAGCGATAGGTGCCGTTTCCGAAGGACTGACTTTGTTGGAGAGTGCTCGGAGAGGAGATGTAGCGCTTGTTAAAAAATTGATTGAATCTGGTTTGGATGTAAACTTGCCCGATGACAGATTTGTATATGTAGGTTTGTCATTTGGTTGATGATGATGGTTCATCATGTCGTGAATCCGAAATGAAACAAAAAATTTTGGGGAAAATTACAACATGAAATTTCGAATTTTAATTTGAATTATTTGAAATGTCAACAAACAATTCGGTTCATCTATCATTATTGAATTTTGTGATGTTTCGAAAATTGTGTAATGCCAAATACCACACTTCAAAATCAAATATCATAATAATTATATTAGTATGGAATGACACCATTGATGTGGGCTTGCGATAGTGGACATGTACCTGTGGTAAACTATTTACTAAGTGTTCCTGGGATTAATATCAATCAGGTCGATGGTATTGTAAGTTTCCATATTTTTCACATAAATTGATCTTTATATCATCATACACAAAATCAATAGACGGGAAGAACAGCTCTTCACTATGCTGCAATTAGAAATTATAAAGAAATTTGTGACATTTTAATTAAGGCCAACATCGACACATCAATTAAGACTGTACTGAACCACACTGCAGAAGATATGGCCTATCTCAGAGGTCAACATGAATCTCTTGAAGTTCTCAAATGATCAATTTTCATCAAGCAGCACTCATCATAGTTCTAATTATTGAAATACATTTATTTGAAATTTTATAATCATTTCTCCACTACATTCGAATCTTCTGCTGTTTCCTCTTCCTCTTCTTCGATGGGCTCGATTCTGCATTTGCATGAAGGACAAATCAGCCCTTCCACAACATTTCCTTCATAATCTTTGATGTGCTGAGTTTTGTGACAGTTCGGACATTCATAGCTTACAAGATCTCCAACGACGGAATGTTCTATTGAGTCCACGGACTTTACGAATACATCTCTCACGAAATCTTTCAGTGTAAGGTCAGACATTTTTTTGTGTGTGTTGTAAAATTGCAGTCACTCTTTGGGGTTCAAAAAAAACAAGTTTCCAAAAATGTACATAATTGATTTATTTCTCAATTTGAAGAAAGAATTGTTTCATGCAGAGCACCCACCTCTACCTCTTCTCATCAGGCAGCACTACCTCGATCTTGTCTTTCACCGCATGTTCTGCAGTTTCCAAAAGCTCATTCAACGTATGTGGTGGTGGTGGGAGACTACTTTCATCGGATTGATTGGAATCTTGATCGGAGTTGTTGCTTTCAGTGCTACGATGCACGTGATGAAGTTGCAGCACATGTTCATAAGGTTTTGAAGGAGAGGGTAAATGTGATGGTGACGAGGTCGACTCTTCATGAGGAGTAGTCGTCGTAGGATGGTGTAGTAGGGTGGTGGTTGTCCCAGAACCACCATGAAATGCGGTCGTGTTGGTGGCTGCATTTAGAGCCTCATTCGGATGAGGGAGAGACATTTTTTCAGAGCTTTTTATGGAAACCATTTTCGGAGCATTGGATTCTTGTGCAACAAAGAAGATCACACAATGGCTTTGCATTTGGATAGGGCTGAACCTTTATTTTGAAAGATTCGTTTGAAGAATTGACCCCAATTTCTTCACGATTGTCGAGACTCTCACTAAAATATTAAAATAAATATTATTATTAAAATAAAAAAATTCAGGGATGGGTTTATTCGATGATAAACGTTGTTCGATGGTTTTATGTACATTATTTACAAGCCGAACGTAAGATACGTAGTGACTTCCTAGCAGGCACCCCGGAAGTAAAGGTGTTTAAACTGCTCACGATAACAGCAGCAACCCCTGGGATTCGAACGCTGGACCAGTTGGCTGCCAGTTCCAGAAAAACCACTCGGCCATATGCGGGCAGCATTATTAAAATAAAAAAATGAGTATGTGGTGGTTTGCCAGTTTCTATCTGGCTGTTTCTTCCTTGGTTGCTCTTGTGTTGTTGTTTGTTCCGATCCCAACTTTTGCCCGAACAAAAATCATGCGAGTATTGGACAAAGCAAAAGTTGGATTATTTGCTCTTGTTGTGTTATTTATTGTATTGGCTGTGATGGAATTTAGAATAATGTCGGCCCAACACACATTAGCGCAAGATTTAAAGTTGGGTGTAAAACAAAAGTTTTTACATCAAGTGAAAGAATTTAGAGCCCAAAGAAACTTTTACATGTGTAGTAGTGGTGCTGTCTTGTCATTGATTTTAGTTGGTCTTAATACCATGCATAAGAAAATTCATGATTTACAAGATAAACTAGAGTTGAGCACCAAGACAAAATAAATCCAGTGTGTGCGTGACATGATCTTTCATGAATGCAGTACAATTTAAAATTACATAATATTCTTTTAAATATCAGTGGCTTGATGACGACATGGCTTAATTGTTAAGCCGACGTGTCACGCTTCTATATTTGGCGTGAATTTCGATTAATTAAAATCCCTGACAGCTAAATACATGATCATGTTATCCTCTAAATTATTCGACAGCTCCTCTTTTGTGAAATTAAATAATTTACAAATGGCTTGTGAATCTACATGACTCTTCAAATATTCATCGATCTCCTTTGAATCTGAAATTATTTTCAAGTTCTTCTTGTCGTCTTCATTGGTGATAAAATTCGAAATTAAATAGTCTTCAAGGTTTGGATTTTCATTTTCTTTACAGGCCACGCATAACACTGCCTTCTCTGAGGAATGATCGTTTGCTCCAAAATTTTTGAAGGCTTGACCAATGTTTCGCTTGGGATTTAATTTGTACAACAGTTCCGTATGAATATTCTGAGTCTTCCATCCTCCTACGGAACTCGTTTGGACATTACTGTTGTTGATATTGCCGCTACCAGTAGCGATGCTTTCGGAGGAGGAGGTGGTTGAATCTGTTTCAACTTCTTTGGAGTCATTCTTTGCTAATACGACATGATGAAGCGTGGTTTGCAACACGAAAAGACTCGGCATCATTTTAGGATTGATGCATGCAGCGACACAGGTTGGCTTTTGAGCATGAACGAGTTTTTGGATGAAGGAACAATTTTGTAGCAATAAGACTTGCACTTGAATAGATGATGATGACGAAGAAGGAATCGAAAAAATCATTTTTTTGTGATGCGTCAAAGGTTGACATTGAATACGATCAATCGAGTTGAAATTTCAAATGATTTGTTCATTCATCAATAAATTATTAATTTCTCCATTTTGGCATGTAAGGACTTGGTCTCTTTGATGCATCTCCAAGGTATCCACTCAAGTTAGGCAAACTTTCCACATGCTTCATCAACTTGTTCAATGCAGGATACTTTTGAGCAAAATCATCTCCAAACAAGAAGAATTGTTCATACAATGCATCATACAAGACAATATCAGCCCAACTCAATGCATTACCGACCAAGAAACCATTCTTTGATTTTTTCCAAAAAGGATTCAAACTTGCCCAAGAAGAAGAGCATTCTTCCTTCCTTCCATGTTTTCATATCATTGTCTTTTGATTCTTCGGTCGTGTTTCTATGCAAACGATAGGCTTCAGAACGGAATTCATCTACTCCGAGCACATATTGCAAAGCAATGGCATCTAACAAGGCTCCTTGTTCGGATGAGTTTTCAGCTTGTTGAGATGGTAGAAGTTTTCCAAGCTCTGCCAAATATTGGCAAATGGCAATGGACTGAGCGAGTAAAGTATTGGAGGAAACAATTTCGAGCAATGGGACTTGTCCGAATGGAGCTTGCTTTTTCAACTCACTCTCGGCAAAGCTTGAAACGAATTTGCGTTCAAAGTTTGGAATTTGACCTTGGAGAGCGATCAAATAGGCAGCTTCTGCTCTCTATATATTTATTATTTTTTTATAATTACGATAAATAAATTTGTATTATTACACAAGCAATTTATAGAATGATTGTCTTCAATCTCTACACAACAACAAGATGTGAGTCGATGGGATACTTACTGCTTGGATATTGAAATAATGGAGGATGTATTGAGACATTTTTTTGTCGTCTAGCCCAACGATGCGCAAGGACAAAAGTTTTGTCCAACACCAGAAGCGAAAATGGTTGTTTGAACGACCTTTGTGTTACTCATGGTTCAGCACCAGACTACTTACTACTTTTTATTAAGCAATGAGAGAGATGACAGCAATGCCAAGCCAGACTTTCTCTCTTCCATTTTGAACTGTCGAACAAGAGAAAACTTTTCTTTGAGCTGCATCTTGAGTTGGGTCAACTTGCGACATGCAAGATATCTTCTTGCTAACGCTTGAACAAGTAAAATTTTTGATTGATCCTCTTTGAAATGTCTCATTTCTTGATTTCTTTGTTGAATTCCTCTCAGATATGCCTGCAATATGATTATGTTGTCTTTTTGCCGACTAACATCTGTTGCATGCTGTGTTCGAGTGATGAATGAGCGAGCAATAGCTTGCAACATGTGAATTCTGTTCGTTTCTGAAGCGATATCGCGTTGGCAAACGAGCTGTCTGCAATGAGCTTGAATGAATAAAAAGTTGTCTTGCAGTTTGTGCAAATGACGGCGAACCATATGACCTCTCACCACAGATTCTATCAGAGTCGCTCGATGCAGTAGTGAGAAATTGTTCTTTCGTTCATGAGAACTAATCATTGCTGATTGAATGATGGTTAA
Organism: Naegleria fowleri; assembly: GCF_008403515.1. Lineage (NCBI taxonomy): Eukaryota > Heterolobosea > Eutetramitea > Acrasida > Naegleriidae > Naegleria > Naegleria fowleri. The sequence continues at coordinate 614,017 of NW_025407939.1, read as the reverse complement.
ACGCTCGATGATCTCTCGGTTTTTCTTGCGAATGTTAATTCCTCGAAACAGTGCTTGAACAACTGGAACTGAGACAAGTTGAGCTTGATAATTCTTTCTTTCCTGTAATTGCCGAATTTTTGCTTGTAGTAAGTGACAAGAATACTTAATGGTCTCAAATTTGCTTTGAATTGTTTTTCGATGCATGAGGGCGTTCACACATTCAGAAATGGTTGTTTCCTTTGAAAGATTCGTTTTGAATTCTGTTCTGACCATGAAGCCTCTCATGCTTGCCTGAATGGCTGTAGCAACATCGTTTTTCTTTTTGATATGAAGAGTGTCCTTTGTTACGACAAGTTGCTTTCGACACAAGTATATTCTCGACATGCACTGCAACTTGGATAACATTTGTAATTGACACCTTTTTTCTTTTGATGCCACAAAAGTTCGCACCATGGACTGAATGGTCACAACTTGTTCTTTCATGACCTCATATTTCTTTCGGTCAAGATGTCCGAGGCAAATAGCTTCAATCTTCGATATCTGTCTCAATAATGATTGAAATTCCAACACAGTTAATCGTTTTCTTAAAAACGCCTGAATGACTATCACTTTGTCTAAAGAACTGGTCTTGTATTTTCGTTCCGCAACAGCCTTTAACAGAACTGAGAGCGTTTGTGCCCTAGCTCTTTCTGTGTTAAAATCTTTGCTACATTGATAAGATCTCATTACAGATTGTAACTCTTTGCAGCTGCGTAATTTGAGTTTGGTGTCCTCTCTCAATTGATGGCTCGTTATTCTGGACTGTAAGAATGTCACAGCTCGTTTATGAACTGCTAGCATCTTTCGCTCGACCTTTCCTTTAAATAATGCATGAACAAGTAAGCTCATTGAAAGCATTTGGCGTGTGGCATGACCACGCATAGATGCTTGAATCAGCATCATAGAATGATTAGCGTTATTAGTTTCACACCGGGTTTGTGCTGATCTAAACAGAGCTTGAATAGAATGAATGCTTGTGAAGGAGTCTTGTAGAGATTTTTGGAGAATGAATCGGCGAGAAAGCGCTTGGATTGTAATGATATCCCTGAGGTTAGAATTTTTTTGTAAAATTGCGCTTTGCTTCTTTAAAACAGCTTGTATCAAAACAACGCTGCTAAGGTCCTTCTCTTTTCTTATCCTTGCTATTTTCTGTTGTGACCATGAGTGTAATTTGTCTACCAAGTTCATATGTGTTTCATATTTTCCTGCACACTGCATCCTTCTTATTATTGCTTGTAAAGTGTGTACTCGTTCCAATTCTTTCTTGAATTGGTGAAAACACAGTTTTGCCCGTGCTACAACGGGTAATTTTGAAATTTGGTCAAACATCTGAGCATGTCTATTTCGTTCCAAAACCGCTACAGATATTGCCGAAAGTATTTGAACTGCTTGAATGGTATTCTCCATAAAAGCTAATGTCAAGTTACTCCTGAACAAAGCTTGAATAAGCTCAGTACGGTGCAAATCTTTTTTCAAATTATTTCTTGCAATACAGCCATCAATGAACGCCTTCATAATAGCAAATTTGTTTTGCCTCTTTTTTTCTAAACATCGTCGCAATAAGGCTTGTAATAATGTGACACGTTCCAATGAATTGAGTGTTGCTATAGCAAGGTGTGATCGGGCTACAGATTGTATCGTCATAATATTGCGTTTGGATTCTTCGAATTTTCGATTGCACCGAATAGAACGTGCTATAGCCGAAAGAGCGTTTGATAAGCGTAACTTGGATTCAATTTTTTGCCTTTCTCTATGGCCTCTAATGACACATTGAATGACGACAGTATTTTCTTGATCGGCATGGAGTTTCTTTCGTTCTATCGAGGATTTTAGAAATGCCTGCAATGAATATATTCTTTGACATTGGTTTTTGAAGTCTTTTCTTTGAAGACAACATCTCATAAAGCTTTGAATAGCCATGGTAGTCGAGTGCAAGCTGTTAAATTCTTGTCGTGCCAAAAAAGACTTGGCACATGATTGTATTGTTCGAGAGTCGTCCATGCAACGCATAAATGTCTTTCTGCATACAAATCCCTTCAGTAGTGCTTGTAGCATCTCAATAGTTTTAAAAACTCTCATCGAGTGAGATCTTACAATGAAGCCTCTTTGCAGAGCTTGCAATGTTCGAACACTATTTTCTTTGCCGAGTGAAAGTTTGGCAAGTCTAGTTCTGATTAGAGACTGTATTACTTTCACTCTTAAAACATCTTTGTGTTGTTCGTAGGTCGCCAACTTTCTTTGAAAGAACGCTTGTACAGAAAGAATGCTTTCTTTGCATTGTGACAAATATTTTTGTTGATATTTTCTTCTAACAAAGGTTTGCACTTGTGTAATGGCATACACTGCATTATCTTTGATTTTTTTCACATTTCGACTTTTAAAAACGTTCTGCAACTGAGCCAAATGTTCGAAACCAATGAAATGATGCTTTCTTTGAACGGATCCCTTAAAAAATGCTTGCAAATAAATCAACTGCGATATGGTATTGGCAATATTTGTTTTCTTCCTATCAAGTGTTGCTCGTGCCAATGCTTGTAAAATATGAATCGCAGAATGATCTTTCAAATAATGTATCCTTTGTTGGTACGCTTGTAGAGTGCTATTAATAATCGAAAGTGACTCTTTGGTTTCAATAAAACATTGTCTTTGCAACAATCCTCTACACAATGCTTGCAACAAGAGAATACGATCATGTTCTTGCTCACAAGTTGTTCTGTCAATTTTCGCACGGGCAGTTGCTTGCAAAAGACAAACATCATTGTCAACAAATTTCCGAAATGCTTTTCGCTGTTCAAATCCTCTTATTGATGCTTGCACGCATAGAATTTCATGATGATAATGTCTTAGAGTATTAACTTGCTTCTTCTTTCGAGCAGCAGATTGAACGGTAAGTACACTATTCATTTGTTGTTTGAGTTGTGTTCTTGCATTGAAACCTCGAATGACTTGATGAATATTTTTGGCTCTGGAAATTTTTTCTTCAGTTTCCTTTCTTGTGGTTTTGCCTAAAATTATGGCTTGCAACGTTGAGATCTTGTTCTGGAAGTTATTACGATTTTGTTTGGCAATAAAGTTTCGACAGAGTGCTTGAAGAACCTCCACTCGTCTTTTTTCAACTGACAAGTTGGATAGAATTCGTTCTCGTTGGAGCACTTGCTGTATCTTTTGGATGGCACTAAACACTCGATAATGACTTTGCCGAGTGAAAGACCCACAAAAGGCCGCACCTATTAGTGAGGAACTTTGTTGAGCATCTTTCATTTTCTTTTGGCTCAAATAGGTTCGAATAGTGGCTTCAACAATATGCACTTGATGAATGTTGTACAATAAGTCCCGTTGCTGAATGTAGGATCTTGCCTTAGCTTGTGTGATTTCAATTTGTTTCAATTCTATTTGAGCCTGTCTCCTACTTAGGAATCCTTTCGCGATCGAGGAAAGTAATGTTGATTTCTTCAATGTTGCATGGTATTGTCTTGCCAAGTAAGATTTACCTTTGGATTGAATGACTTGCAATAATTTCAACTGCTCATACATAGACTTGGTTGCCAAGTGTCTGCTAATGACTGCCTGCAAAATACGTAATTGTTTTTGTTTCCTTTCAAACTCTTGATGTGTAGTCTTTGACTGAATAGTTGATTGTAAAACCTGCACTGAATTTGTGACATGACAAAGCTGATCTCTGATGCAAGACCCTTTGAAGAAGGCCTGTAAAAGGTGGACGAGCTTAGTGGCACGTTTAAATTTGACACATGAATGAGCACCCATTAAAAAACTTTGAATATACTGCGTTGAATCAGCAACGCTTCTCAGTTGATTTTGCAAAATAGTTCCTCTAATTCTTGCCTGAAGTGTACGAATAGAATTTGCATTGTTAGAATAGTGTTTACGCACAATAGCTCCTCTAGATATGCAGGCGATGGTTGTTGATTGTTGAAGATGGTTCACATATGCTCGTTTGATAACAAATCCTCGAATAACGGCTTGTAATGTTTGAACTCGTTGAATATTTGCTCGTTTTTCATTTTGTGTGAAATATTGCTGTGCTAACAGTTGTAGTTTCACAATGCATGATTTTTGCCTTTCCAATCTAGTGACTATGGTTCTACTTTTAAGTTTTGCCTGCAATATCAATATGGCGTTTGCATGAGAAGAATATTCATGTCTTTGGAAAAGGCCTCTATGTACCGCCTGCAATTGAGATGCAGCTTTCTTCGTGAGAGTAAGGTTTCTTTCAGTAATGGCTTTTTTGAAAACAGCCTGCACGGTCAGGAGCTGGCTCTTTTCAATGATGAGAGTATTTCTCTGAATTGCTCCGGAAAATAATGCCCGTAAGACCGTACTTTTTTCGAACAAATCTGATGTATCACTTTGAGCATTGTGAGATCTCACTATGGCTTGAATTTTTACAACTGATCCTATAAAATTGCTCTTCAATGAATTGGTGTGGTTTCTTGCTGTAATTCCTCGCACAATAGCTTGAATTTTCTGAATTCTATGAACACATGATACATAATTGCCAGTAGCAATACTTCTTAGAGCCATACGTTGCATTGCTTTCACATTATTTACGTTTTTCATGAAGATTGATGTGGTGCGTTTTGCATTGATAAGGGCTTGCAGTTTTCGGATTTTTTCGAGACTCACGAAAAACTCATTTCTATTGCTGATGCCTCTCCAAAGAGACTGAAAAATAGTAATGTTGTCAATCATGTTTTCGGCACTTCTTCGAGACAGTATTTTTCTGGAGCATGCTTGCAAAGAAGTAATCAATTGTTTGGATTGGACAAGCTGCTGACGTTTTTTGGCCTGTCGTGCCAAACTTTGTAAAGTAGTTATTCTGTTCAAATGCTCGGTAAATGATGTCAATATGAGATGGCCACGAATTTTTGCTTGCATTGTAGCAATGGCGGATTTTTGAAGAGCTATATTCTTTCTGCATTTGGTTCCTTGAGTGACTGCGCTGACATTGCTAGAAAGAGCATGCAATGATTTCAGCCTTGTTCTTGCCTTAAATGCTTCGTGTAAGGTACAAAGTGTTCGTGCTGCGTTAGTCTTTATGACTTCAGTTGCGAACAATGAGCACACCCTTATTAACTCGATCTCATCGATTATTCTAGTGTCTTCCATTATTTCATCTTCTTCACCAAAGTACGGTCTCATTCGAGGTATTTCACAGTTTTCTGGATAGCAATCATAGTTAAACCTAATAACTGCTTCCATAAACTCCACAACATACATTGGAATGCATTTAAACTGCAAAGGAAAAAATCTAATTTGATCAATATAGTGAAATAATTGAATTTGTATCCATATCAAGATCAGTGGTGCTACAGACTTATTCTCTGCTGCGTTGGCTGTTTTTCTCAAATCTACTGAGCTTGAATAAAAATGTTCATTCATTTTGGTTAAGGCTGATTTCAGACGATCTGAATCATAGTGATGCAATAGCGTCTCTTTAAACAATGAAGAGAGTGGATGATCATCTGAGATATGCATTAATGACTTGTAGTTTTCTGCAAACTTCTCTGCTTCGTCTACACTTATTTTTTCTGTAATGAATTCAATGATTCCTCTCACTGCCTCGCCCCGAGCGTCCAACAGTTCAATTTCTCTCCTCAAAATTTTTGGTGTAATATTTGACACAGACAAGCCAAATTCAATTTCTTTTTCGGCTGTGACAAGCATGGCATCTGAATCGGAAGAGTCTTCTCTTGTCACTCTGGTCAATTTTGGTTCCTCGTAAGTCCATATTTGTGACATTTCATCAACAGAAGAAATTTTTGCCATGTCTTGGCTTGAAATGGGAGTAGCAGGAGTTTTCTCCTTCTTTTTTGTGAAAATGTTGAAAAATCCTTTCAGTCTTGATTTTTTCTTTTCTAAAACTTCTGAGCTAGCAATTGCAACTTGAGAATTGCTCGTTATATCCGATGTATCAGATGAAGAAGATATTTCTAATTTCTTCGGACGGTTTACCATAGGAACAGAAGCATTTGAGTAAATGCTGTGGCATGTAGAGATGTTGTCAAAAGTGTCTTCGCTTTCTTCAAATTTTGTAGATTTTCCAGATCGCCCTTCCATAATGCTGAGGCGAAAAGAACCAGAAATATTCATAGCAGGTGTTCGTTTGAGAGGTATATTTGGGGATTTTTCAGAGGAGTTGGGAGATGATCGTTGTTTTTTTTCCACATCACCTATTGTCTGTATTGTATAGGTACTTGAATTTGAAATTAGAGAGTTAGTGTTCATCATTTGGGAGGTCAATGCCCCTTCAGGACTCGTAGGTGTTTTAGAGCTTCTACTTTTTTTTCTTCTCAATTTTGTGATCATGATGGGAATTTTGTCGAATAAAGATTTTGTCCTACGTTTTTTTGGTTGTTGTTGCTGTTCTACCATCTTTCCTAAATTTAGTTTTGGTACGATAATGGCATTGTGATTTGTTGAAATTTCAGACATGTTCAAATCTTCCAAATCCGAATCATTTTCTTCACCATGCATATCATTTTCTGTCACATCGTCAAAAGAAATGGGATAGGATCTTTGGTTATGATTTCCATTATTAGAAGTTGTTGGCGTAGTTGAGGCAGTTCCATTTGGTCTTGCTCGTGGAGACGAATTTCCTCCAGTTGCAATTCCTCTGGGTGAATAAGGCATTCCATTATTATTGAAAACTCCTCTTGGTGACAATAAATTTCCTCCTCTTGGAGTCAGTAATAGTGTTGAATGTGACCGGTTTGTACGACCACCACTTTTAGAAGAAGATGTCGATCCCAATGAGCTCTTGTTGGAATTAGTTTTTCGAGAAAGTTTTGCACTTCTTTCGTCGTGACGAGGTGAAATGGGTGTTGACTTGGAAATGATAATTGCCACAGGTTCTTGTTGGATACTGTTGGAATTATTTGCCCATAGTTGTGATGAGTATGATGGAGAAGAGGATGAAATTATGGGTGATGCATCCAATGGGAGAATGTTCTTATTCACGTAAATAATTCTTGATGATCCATCTTTAGAAGATGCATCGGAAGTAATGGTATTGTTGTTCATGCTGATCGTATTGGATATTGAGATACCATAGTTGCTGGCTGTAGCCTCTGCTCTGTCTTGGGTTTGACCTCTTTTTGGACTTGATGCCATCCATGAGTATCTTGTTGGATCATTGTTTTGTGGAAGAGGACTGACTGAATGTGCATTGCTGCTGAGGGATGTAGGTCTTGGTGGTAGATTGAGAAGTGGGATGATGTTGTTTCTCTTGGTTGCAGAGGGTTGTTTTGGAATGTTGTTCGGAGAAGAGGAGATGTGGTGTAAAGTTCTTTGTACATTTGGAGATGATGAAAAACTAGCAATAAGAGAGGAGGCTGAATGTACATGAGGAGAATTGTCATCATCGTTGTTGTGGGTTATACTATTCGTCGTGGGCACAGCGATGGGTATTGGTGTGGAAGAGGAAGGAAAAGGAGAAGAGGTTGCTATTGATCCAACAAGACCACCATCATTCTCGGATAATGATGGGGATGCATGTTGGTTGTTGTTGTTGGTGGTGGGTGGTGATATTGGGATGGGAGAGGAAGAAGGATGTTTCTCGCTCAACAATGAGGATGATGATGGTTTGAGATGACTTTGCCTACTACAATTATTACTGCTATGTCTGCTCAGTCCCAAAGTTTGGCTTCTCTTTCGAGCATCCTTGAGGTTGTTGTTGATATCTATACCGGAACCATTATTATTGATACTACTACTACTTTTCATACAAGCAGCATCATCATGACCTGCCATCAAAGTAGTAGAAGGTTCTTCATTCTCCGATGAAGTATTGTTGTTGTTGCTTGTTTGCTGTTGGAGGAAGAGAGGAGAAGATTGGACATGACGTAAAAGTGGTGGTGCTTCAGCTCCAGAGGAATTGATTTTTTCGGGATTGATGTTATTCCCCATATGTGTTTCTAATGGTGATGATGTGTTGTTTCAACAGCATATTATGAATGGAAAGTGTATAAACTTGTGTGTTTATACGATTGCGAAAGTGCAGTATGTTCCTTCTTGGAGATTACGCACTTGAAATTGATAGTTGAGCCTATTTTTTCTGTCTGACATTAATTTGGCATTTGACGAGCAATTTTGAGTGCTGTCAGAAATGCTTGAGCTTTGTCGAGGGACACTTATGGTTCATCGAATGAAGAGCATCAATTACGTTCAAAAAGAATTCATGATAAATTTATCGATTCCTTGAATTCAAAAAGGATTGAAAAAAAATCACACTCAATTACACAAAAACGAGACAAAGGGTCGACTGAGAAGGAAATGCCTCACCAATGCTCTTCGATTCGTCCAAAATTTTCTGTTGATTCCAAAGGAGAACGAGCTTTCTATTTTCATTCATTTCTGTCATGTTCACTCTCATTCGTTTTTCCACAAACTTTTTAAATTCAGCCACTGTGGACTCAAAAGTAATGGCTTCACTGTCCACAATGATCGTTCTGCCACCTTCCATCATGAGCTTGACAAAGTATTGAGGTTTTTTGGTGAGAAGGAAAGTATGAGAGTTGGACAATGTTTCGGATGTGGGTACAACACAACAAGTAGAGTCTTTGAGCTCTTTTCCATTACTAATCAAGATTACATCTTCAACAAACTTGAGAGGATAGTTTGGGTTACCGAATAATCCTTCCATATATTCCTGGTTGTTTAAAAGCTGTTTTTTCAATTCTGCAATACTACTACAATTGCAAAAAGGCATCTTAATGCTCTTGCTGTTAATAATATTGGTAATGATCATCGTTGTTGGTGTTGTTGAGTGTGTTGTTGTTGCCTTCTCTGTTAATACCACATCTGTTGTTGTCTTGTTGTTGATACTACTGATGTTGACCAGAGAAGACTGCTTCATCATTTTCAAGCGAACATTGGAAAAGTCTTCTGCAAAACATGAAAGGAACAAGACATCATCATCTCTGATCTGTTCAAAGTTTGTAAATTCTGTGCCGTGTTTTGAAAATAGACGTAATTTAGAAAGTATAGTTTCATCGGATTGTGATGATCCATGATGATTCATGTACAACACTGGGCACAACAATGTTACAATGCTTTTCTTCAGTTTTTCAAAATTATCGGGATCATCACGCATGAAATCAAACAGGATAATCTTTCCTTCTCTACGTTCCCAGTCTCCATTCATGAAGCAGTGAAGTCGAAAGCAAAGATGGTTCTGCTGTGTTTCTTGGGTGAGAGGTTCTGTTGGAAAATGCATTTTGTTTTGTACAAAATAAAAATAGAAATAAATTGTTGTAACTTACAATCTGGTTAAGGAACAAGATTATTTTGCAAAGTATCGATCCTGTGATACACGACAAACTGTCACAGTATGCACAAAATCGTAAGAAGTTCTTTGTTTTTCACATGTTATTCCAATAAGCTACGTGCGTTATTACTTCACAAAGAACGCCCCTTAAAACCTCTTGAACCAAGACCAAACAGAAACAAACCACAAAAAATGTCTTCAAAAGTTCTCATCCTGGCAGCAAATGGATATATTGGACTAGGTGTAGCACAGGCTTTCAGTCGAAACGGATTCAAGATTTATGGTTCGGTTCGTTCTGACAAACATGTCACAATATTGCAACAAAACGAAATCATCCCAATTATTGCACAAAACTTTTCCGATCTCGTTCAACATCATCATCAATTATTGTTGGGTGTGAGTGTGTTGGTCGATGCGATTGGTTTAACTGATCAAACTCAACAAATTTACGAGCAAGTGTTGGAAATTGCCAAGGAAAGACAGAGTAAGCAATATCCCAAGTTGTTGAAAACTTTCACCTCAGGAATCATGACTCTTGGAAATGCAAGTCAAACAAGCGTCGATGAAAGTACTCGACCACAACCCACTCATGAATGGACTGAACAAAGAAGATTGTTTGAATGGAGACTTCTCAATGAAGAGCAAAAATCTTTGGACACGACTGTGATTCGACCTGGATTTGTGTGTGGTAAGAATGGAGGAACAATTTTGAAGGATTATTTCACTTCACACAAAAATCGAAATGACGGAAAGTTGGTGTTAATTGGAAGTCCTGAAAAAAGATGGTCCTGGGTTCATGTCGATGATTTAGGAGAAGGATATGTAAGAGCAGAAGCGCAAAGATCAAGCATCACACGTGAGTTATTCAACTTTGCAGCCCCAAATGACAATTCAACATACAAAGAAGTGGATGAAAATGGCGATAATTGCTGGCTGGAATGGTGATGAGTCCGAAATAGTGGTGGAGAATGTTCCACAAAATGATGCTGGTCTTGTTGTTTTTGAAAACACTGTCATTATTGATCCAAGAAAAGCTGTGCAAGTATTGCGGTGGAAGCCAAAGCATTTGAGTTTTTTGGATAACATGGAGGTCTATTATCATTCATGGAGGGCGCTTCAATAATGTTATTGTCTAATATTTGTCAAAACAAGCTTCCAAAGTAAACAATTGGATTTCAAAATATTAAAAACATCGTGATTGAAAAATATTTTTGGTGTTCTTCTATTATGGGGTAAGCTATGCAGTCTGCAATTGAAAATAGAAGATCACTAAAAATATTGTTCAATTTCACACACTTCAACACCATCAGAATGGAATTTTTCATCCCATCTCGAAAACAAAACAACCAACTATTGTTGCCTTGAAATGATCAATCAAAACAAACTTGTCACATCTTTTCGTTCCTTGTCACACTATAACAAGAGATGTTTTTCAACTCTCCAAAGCAAGTTGAATGCGACTGAACCTCCAAGAAATTATGATCCACTCTATCCACATGAACCAATTGTGACCACTTTGGGAGAGCCCTCAAAAGTGGATTTAAATAAAGATATGCCAAAGGGCCCAAACGTTAAGGAGCAAATGAAATCTCCAGGCTTCAAAATGTCCTCGCCAACAGGAGGAGGAATAAACAAACCACAAGAGAACAGAGATCCAGTCGAAACATCAAATGCAAAAGGAGGAACAACCTCACGACCAACCACAACCTCACAAAGTAGATTTGACCCAAACAAGCAAGAGAGTGCTACCATCTCTACCACCGGAAGAAAACAGCAAAATCTAGCAGACGAAGAATTCCAGAGTGGCTTTTCGGAAGGATTGAAAAATCAATATGCTGACATCATGGGTAAGAATTTGGATCAGGATATTCCCATTGAGAAAAACTTGGACCAGAAGGTGGGAGAAATGGCATCACCGGATACCACCTCATTCCGAACCATGAATGATGAAAGCAGGGACACCACCAAGAAGAGAAAAGAAGGATCCCTGAAAAAGGAGGATACTACTAACTACCAAGGATCCAAAATGAATTTGGATACCAGTTCCGATTCAGCAAACAAAATGGCGAATGAAGGCTACCACCAAGTAAAAACTGCCTCACAACAAGGCTCTCCTACCAAAGACATCCGAAACGACAACAGAACAGAAAGGGCAGTATCTGATTAGTGCATTTTTTTTGAGATAAACAATAATTAATAATAATTATTATTTCAATACAATACTATTATTTGGAAAACGTATGTATATCATTTAATCCATTTAAAGTCCATGAAACAAGCAATTTCCTTCTTTTTTCGATTACACTTAAAGAAACAACATTTCAATTCTCATGAGTTGAAAACTCCCAAAGGAACCGTTCAGATGTCAGCCTTCGGTTGGTATCGCTCGTTCAAAATCTTTCAAAAAAACAAATGCATCAACAACCGCATGACTCTCACAGCCTCCTCCATTCTGTGATGAGTGAGAGTCAAGAAATTGAGTTGAAGGATCATCATTACGGAGAGGTTGTTGCTGATGCCATAACAGAAATCAAGAACCTCCAACTTTCCGAAATGATGGTTGTGAAGGAGAGGATGAACCAACAACATGAGAGCTCTGATTCGGAGAATAACAACAACAGAACTGAGAGTCAAAAAACAACAACAACGATGGTTCGTCGTGATGACGTCGTCAACACAGAGAGAGAAATCGATAACAATTACCACAAGGAGGAGGATTTTATCAAGGATGCGTCAACGTCTCATGACGAAATAGAGATGAAACATCGACACTCCGTTCCAATTCAATTGAATTCAATTGAAACAGAGCAGCTGATTCATGGTGATGAGGGAATGGGTGAAGCAAATGACTTGGCACCCAATTCAATGCCTACCCTGGAGTCTCGAGAGACAACAGCAATGAATGAAGTATCCAGTTCATCAAGTTCTAAACAAGCATTATCACCACCATCAATATCGATTTCCTCAACGACAATGAATGACAACAACAACATTGTTGGTAAAACATTTCCAACAGAAGAATCGCTTCATTTCATACCTACAGAAGAGGAATCTCTTGAGGATGACCAAGTGATTAAGCCAAGTGACAAAATATTAATCGAGAATGCAAAGGAAAGAGTTCCTGACACCACTTTTTCCTTTGCATGGTTCTCAAACATCGCTCAAGATTTCAAACATGGATTCCGTTCCATTCGAGAACGAACAATGAATCGAATATTGTGCCGACCTTCACATGAGGGAGATTTCAGTGACGATGAGGAAGAGGATCAAAAAGGTGGAGTCAAGCCATCATCAGTTGCTTCTCCAAACAATCCCATCACTAACCCTTGTAACATAGAATTGAATCCCTCCATCCCAAATAATACGAAAGAACAAGACAAAGAAGAGGCTGATGAGAATCCAGAAATTCACACGGTGAGAAAATTTGAAACTATTTACTTGAACGATCGAGAAAAGAACAAACTCGCTCGAAAACGCAAATGGCCAACCAATTATGTTCGAACCACCAAGTACACCTTAATTACTTTTATTCCTCAGAATTTATTTGAACAATTCAGAAAAGCCATCAATATTTATCTTTTAATTACTGTCATTGCTGTACTTATTCCTGACATTTCTCCAATTTTTCCTCCAGCAGCTGTGTTGCCCATTACTTTCATTGTCTTGTTACAGATGGCAAAGGATGGTTATGAGGATTTTCAGAGGTATCGCCAAGATTTGAAAGCGAACAATGAACTGTGTCGAGTGGTGAGAAATGGCACCTTACAGGAAATTCGAGTGAAAGAAGTGGAAATTGGAGATTTTGTGTGTGTGAGACGAGATGAGAGTTTTCCTGCTGATTTACTTTGTGTATATTCGTCGAGAGAGGATGATTTGTGTTATGTGGAGACAGCTCATTTGGATGGAGAAACCAATTTGAAAACACGACGGCCTTTAAGCAAGTTTTTACCGAGTGGGAATTCCCGTTCCTCATTATCGACACAAAATGTCATGAACCACACTTCACCTCCTCCTCCTCCTCAACACAACAATGAAAAGCCTCAGGGAATTGACTCCATGAATCCTCATCCTCCTTCCTCAACAACACCAACACAAGAATATATTCATGCCACACTTGCAACTATTAAGGGCAAACTCAAAGTTGAGGTTGCCAACAAGAATCTTGATGTCTTCGAAGGAACAGCCAAAGCGATGCATAGTGGATCTTCTTCTTCCTCCTTCTGCTCAGACACTCCATCAAATCCTCTTGAACAGAAACATTCAGAAAAAGCTTCTAATGAACCTCCATCACTCCTCTCCCAACAACAACCAGTTGTCATGATTAAGGAAGCACTTTCTATGGACAATCTTCTACTCAGAGGTTGTACCCTCAAAAACACTCAATTTATCTATGGAGTGGCGATCTATGTTGGAAAAGACACTAAAATTCTCAACAACACCAAAGAAAATCGAGTGAAACGCAATGCTTTGGAAGTAACCCTCAACCAAATTCTTGCCTTGTTGGTGTTCATTCAGCAAATCATTTGTGCCATTGTCGCAGGCTTGCAAGGAGCTTTTCAAAATGATTTCATGCACCGTGCCTTCTATTTAAAACCATTGATTGTGAATGAGGCGGCTGGTAGCGATGGAATGGCCTCGTTTGTATCGGTCATGTCGAATTGGGTCACCATATTTATCTTGTTAAATTTGATTGTCAATGAGACAATTGTCATTGGATTTGAAGCAATTAAATCCTTACAGTCGTGGTCCATTGAAAATGACACAGAGATGAGATTTGAGAAGTTGAAAACAGAGGTTCGAACAGCGAGTATGAATCAAGCACTTTCGAAAATGGATATTATCTTTTCAGACAAGACAGGAACTCTTACTCAAAACGAAATGAAATACTCAGATTCCTATGTGGATGGAGTGTACTATTCGGAGCGAAGTCATCCAGGAGCCATGAAGAACTATTTGAAAGGTTATTTATCGTCATACTCATCGAAAAATGGAATGAAGGATCAGTCCAAAGACACTCATACTGAAGAACATTCACATCATCATTACCACCACCAACCACAACAACCACAACAACCACAACAACATCATCACTCTTTAGAGAATGGAGGTGTTGAACAATCAGGTTCTTCTAAGGAACAGCAGTCCATCCTGCCGAGCGAGTATTCAAAGTCCACGCACGCATTTTTCTTACGAGAATTTTTACGTTGTCTCTCTCTCAATAATAGCCTAATGCCAGAGGAAGCAGTCGTCGACTTTGAGCCTTCACTCAAAGATCCTCAAAGCCTTACATCATCCACACAACAAAGCCCTAAAAATACACGACCCACCACGATCACGACCACGACCACCACTCATACGACTACAAGTGGTGGTGGTTCTGCTTGTACAACAACTGAAAACCCTTGCGAATTGAATCATTCAAGTCGTGGGAATGATCATGGCACAAACACACATGAGGATACTCCAAAATACACCTATCATGGACCTTCCTCCGATGAAATTGCTCTCTTAGAAGCTGCTACGAATAATGGATTTGTTCTTACCCAACGTACGCATCATGGAGTCGTTTTAGAGGAATTTGGTGAGTTGAAACATTATGAAATTGTGGCGACCTTTCCATTCACTTCGGAGAGAAAACGAATGAGCGTCTTGGTGAGGAATCATGACGATGGGAAGTATGTGTGTTATGTAAAAGGAGCCGATAGTGTGGTTTTAAAACGGGCAGCAACAACAAATTCCTCCTCCTCTTTCTCTCATCATCACGATAATAGTCCTCATCACCACAACTTGAAATTAGCCTTACAACACTTCTCTATGCGTGGATTGAGAACTCTCGTGTGTGCTCGTCGGGAGCTTGCTCCTCATGAATTTCGTGAATGGTTCGAAGAATACACCAAAGCATCTCTCTCGACCAAGAATCGAGATCAATTACTGGCTCAATGCGCCTCCCTATTGGAGAGGGATTTACAAATTGTGGGATGTACGGCTATTGAGGATAAACTTCAGGAACAAGTGGCGGAATCCATCTCGTATTTGCAACAAGCAGGTCTTCATATTTGGGTCCTCACTGGAGACAAGACAGAGACTGCCATTAATATTGCCTACTCGACTCATGTCTTACATAAGGATAAAACTGTTGAGATTCGAATTCGTAATGCGACTTCTCATGCACAGGTGAAAGGAAAATTGAAAGAGGCATTGGAATTCTTGGAAAAACACAAAAACAAACCTAATATCGAATATGCTCTTGTCATTGATTCAAAGTCACTCGAATATGCTTTGGAGAAGTATGAGAAACCCTTACTTCGATTGGCCTCCCAAGTCCATAGTGCTGTCTGTTGTCGATTGAAACCTCTCCAAAAATCGACCATTGTGAAATTGATTGAAAAAAATCTCTCCAAGAAGGCACTGGCCATTGGTGATGGAGTGAATGATGTGGCCATGATTCAGGCAGCATCTATCGGTGTGGGAATTAAGGGCAAAGAAGGTACTCAAGCTGCTCGTGCTGCCGATTATGCATTGCCCAGATTCAAACATTTGGTTCGTCTGTTGGCTGTCCATGGTCGATATTGTTGTGTTCGAAATGCTGATTTTTTACATTATAGTTTTTACAAGAATTTCATGTTGCTCGTACCTCAATTTTTCTTCATTTTCTATTCTGCCTATTCTGGAATACTCATGTATGATTCATGGGAGCAACTCTTATTTGTGGCAATTTATTGCTTCTTCCAACCTATTGCGTCTGGTGCATGTGAAAAAGATTTACCAGAACATGTGATTTTGCAGCACCCAGAAATTTATGACACCTTAAAAAAGAAGCATAATAATTTATTTAGTGTTTCAAGCTTGGTTGGATGGGGATTGGTATCGATTTATCAATGCGCTGTTATTTTCTTTGGAATTGTGTTGAGTTATGGTACGGATGGAGATTTTATGGAAAATAATAGTTCCATACCCTCTTCGGACGTGTATCATTTTGGTAAATTAATCATGACCTGTGTGATAAGCGTTGTGACTTTACGGTACATGATTGAAGTCAAAACATGGTCTATTCCTGTGTTTTTCTCTATCTTTGGAAGTTATTTATTTTATTTCCTATTTAGTGTGTGCTATTCACCAATAGCGGACGTATTCGGAGAAACAGGATCTTATTATATTTATTACGAAACAGTCATTAGTGTGAAAGCGACTTTAATATGCATACTCGTGATTGTGATGGCCATTTTACCCAACTTTTTATATAAGGCAGTTCGAATGAACTTTTTCCCTCATGATTATCAGCAGTTGCTGATAGAGTACCATCGATCGAAACAAAACAAGAAAGAGCTAGAACAGAAAGCCTTAAATGTTGATCCAATAAAAATAGCGCTTGATTGATTTGTTCGAAAGAAAATTGTGACCCAATAATTATTATTTACATGGTTTAGTATTATGTGATTATTCAATCGATGAGGAATCAATTTCAATTAAATTTGACATGTTGGTCATTCCTTCAAAGCTCTTTTTCAAAACAGTTCGATAACTTGCGAGAGCTTGCCCCACTCGTCCTTCTTGTTTGGACTTTTGGCAAATAGTTTCAAACACTTTAAGAATTCTATTCGTCGTGACTGCATCCTCTGGATGCTGCTCCAAGTGTTTTTGGAGAATGACTTGAGATTCAAGGATTCTCGACATGGCCATTTCATCAGTCATTGAACTAAGCTTGTCGCTTTCTAAGACAGAAAAGGCGGCTTCGAAATCTTTGAACCTGCTGTTCGCTTTTTGCTGCTCTAATTCATACATCCATTCTAAGTAGATCCAAGTGTTATATAATGATTATAAATTAAGTTAAAAAAGAGAATATTCAGTTACATACCATCCTTCACAACATGATTTTCCTTAATGACATGATACACAGAAGAGACAATTTCATGGAAACCTTCATTCTCAATCACCAATCGTTCCACAGGTCTCACCACAAACGCATTCTTTGCATCACCCATACTCATGGTGTTTGAATCTGCCAAAATGGAGCATCCAGCAATGACTTGGCACAAGGCAGAAAGTTTCTTGGCATTTGAAATCAAAGGACCAACAATGGAATAAAATCTCAATTGATGAGTTCCCAAATTTCCCACATGAGTTCTTCCACTCGCAACTCCTATACATACTCTTACTCTGTCATTCGATAGACAATTCTCGAGAGTTTTTGAAATTTTAAGAGCTGCTTCAAGTGCTGCAATATTTGCCTTCTTCTTGTTATTGGTACCCACAAATGAACACTGATATTCATCCACACTCAAGATATGAAGATCTGCGTGCATGGTTTTTGAGAGAACACTCAATCCATTAGCAATCTTGGAAAAGACATTTGTAATTTCAGAGGCTGACATTTGTTGACACATTCCGATCAATTTGATATTCACAACGCTCACATCCTTTTCATTGAGTCCAAGTTTAAACAAATTTCCCATGTCTTGGTATTTACCACCTCTGTGACTTCCACTCAATGAGGAAAGATTATGGGCACTGCTTGAACTCTGCAAATCTCCTTGATACGAAGGATTATCCTTACTGTTTAGTTGGTGGTTTGAATCAGCATTATTTGAACCTTGTTGTTGCATTTTCGTTGTTGAAGTCATCTTTTTATGCTGTTCGTCGTTGTTCGAATCTTGATCCATATTACGCAACTGATTGAAAATTGTTTCAGGAAGAAAACTTTTAAATTCATTCAACCATACAACCATATCGTGTAAATCCTCATAGATGGAATCAATTTCTTTGAATCGACTTGAAGTGAAATGTACTTGATCCAAATCAAATCTCTTAATCTTCATGAATTGACTCTTGAGATATCTCAAAGGTTGTGTAATCAAGTAACCAATCAGCACACTTGTGATGAGACCCAACACAATCACCGCCACTGCCACACCAATTGAAATGGCTGTAGTAATCGTGGTGGTTCGTGACACGTCCTCCGAGTAGACAATTAGAAAGACATTCCACCGAATATTCTCGAGAGTGAATTGCATACGAGAGATTCTATAATCGATTCCCAAACTTGAAATTTGGAAGATATCAGGAGTGGAGGCGATACTTCCATATGTTGATTTCACTTGTTGCATCAAAATTCCAGCATTTCGATCAGTGAGTTCAAACAAGGAGACACGTGAAATACGATTCAAAGCAGTCGTATTGATACTTCCACCAATGACTAAATCATTTGGTTCAGAAACGAGCACATATCCCTTTCCAAGAAGAGACAATGTGGAAAGATAGCGCTCAATATTTGAAAGAGATAAATTCACTTTCGTAAAGCCAATCACTTTCTTGGTATTGTTTTGAGCGAGAAGTACAGGATCAAACAATTTGGCAGAATAGAAAATGCATGTAGTGGAATTCACAACCACATAGGGATCTCCATAGACACCATCGACGCCCAAGGAGTTGAAATATTTGAAACTTGTGATCCAATAGGGGAGTGAGGGAACGACAAAAGGTGTTGTTTGATTCATCACAAGACCAATCAGAGAACCGTCAGTTTCGTTGGCATACCAATGTTCAACTCCAATGTAATCTTGTGGTTTAATGTAAATGGTAAATTCTTGAGTGGGAACTCCATTGGGAAAAATCGTAAGGTTAAAGTAAGCATAAAACTAAACTCATAAAGAGAGAGCAACGAGTCACATTGGCATTTGACATTCAAGTTGTGAGATTTTCTAATGATCAGTTCAATAGTTCATTTCATATGCACTTACCTCATTAGCAAAGTAAATTCCAACACTACTTGGTCTGAACACTAAATTCTTCCTAAACAAGTACTCAAAGGGAGGTCTACGTGGAATGAGTCCCATATTAAAATCGTCAGCAACTGTCCACGCCAAATCGGCACATGGAGAAATCTCACCACTCAGAAATACCATAATCTTTTTGCCGACTTGTTCAATGAGAGAAGACGTGAGCTCAGTGACAGCCTGATTAGAACCAATGAAAGATGCCAACCAAATAAAGATGGAACATGTGAGTAGTAATACAATAATGAGAAGGATAATGACCACTCTCATGGAAAAACAACCTTCCATTTTGACAGGCTTCTTGTCCTTGACGTGTCCTGTATTGGGCTGGTTGTCTTCTTCTAATAATAAATCTTGTTGGTCTTCCTTAACATCTTTTGTCTTATTGAACGAGGAGACAATTCTTTCGTCACATCTTTCGTTCTGATTACGATGAGAAGAAGAATCGGCTGGAACTGGTACAACTTTGGCTGGCATGAAATCTTCTTCGAGTGTGTTTTTCTTGTTGAGATGTTTTTTTCGAATTGTCATTGTCGGGATCACCAAGATCGTCTTGATGGGATAGGAATGGCATGCCTCAGCACTCTCGTTGGTCTACAAGAATAATGTTCTGTGATGTGATGATAGAGAGAGAGGGTTTTTGTATCCCCAGTTCGCCTTCCAAAACACGCAATATACCTCTTATGTACAAGTATCACTATTGACCAATGATGGTCTTTGAAGGAGATACTTGCATCATTTCCAACTTGATCAAACTTGAACAAAGCACGGCCTTTTTAGACCACTTTGGCAAAACGTTTGCCATATACGTCAATCTCGAATGTTTTTAGATCTCTTGGAGAGAGCTGAAATTAATGCCAAATTGAATCAATCAATCAAGGAGGAATATCTCTTACGTGCGATTATTGCGTGAATTTGATTTCATCCTTTCTATTCATGGACAATGATGATTCCAAAAGACAGCTTCGTTCAACGAAGCAATGAATCCATTGCGCACACAATAGTCGTATCACAGAATGTTTTCCGACCATTTTCGTCTGTTTGCAAAGCTCTTCGATGAAATTCCTGAAAGAAGCGAGCCACTCTCAATTCCTTGATCATTGGATCATTAACAAACGGATAGTGATACAATTCAAAATAATATATTGCCTTGTTGAGATTTTGTGAAACAACGCTTCCAAAGTTGCCATCTCTATATATTATCCCTAACTTGTAAAGTGCTTTGTAATGATGTTGCTGAGCTGAGAGTTCAAAATACTTTATGGCCTTACCAAAGTCCTGAGGAACATGGCGTCCTTTTTCGTACAATCTTCCCATATAATACAGAGCCTCTTCATCATTGAGTTGAGCAGCAGCTCGTTCGTAATATTGCAAGGCTTTCTCAAGGTTTGTTTGTACTCTGTATTTTCCTTCCTCATAAATAGAGCCCAATTCCAACATGGCCTTTGTATGATTTTGTTCTGCAGCCTTCTCAAAGTACTTGATGGCTTTTCTATAGTTTGGATCGTCCATTCCTTGTCCTGACACGTAGATCTTTCCCAATTGTTACAAGGCTTCCACTAAATTTTGAGATGCAGCCAATTTACAATAATAAATGGCATTGGTAGCATTGGAAGAATTATAATAATAAATTCTTGCGCATAATAAATATCACCCAAGAGAATTTGTGCAACAGGATGAGATTTCATTTCCTCTGATGATTGCAGTATTTCCAAAGCGTTTTCATGCAACTCAACATTTCCACAAACAGCTCCACAATACATGTGGGCTAGAGTTAATTTGTTACAGAGTTCATTGTGAATCGTGGTGAAGCATGATTGGTTTTCTAATGCATGGAGCGCTTTTGAAAAGGATGGCCACCAGGCTCGATAAATCATCTCGAAACACTTTAATAAACGAGGACGTGATCCATGAAAGCATGCTCGGAAAAATTAATAAAGTGAAGAAGTTTTTCAAGAGCATGATCATAATTCTTGTTTTCAGTATCCATGTATACTGTTTGTTCTAACACAGATAATCCATCAGAGAAATTAACTTTTCTTTTTTTGGTCTTCTCTTCATGTTCTGGTGATTCACTCCGTGTTTTGGCAGACATTTTTTTGTCAAAATTCTGTCTTTTAGCATGTTCTCAGCTGATTGAATGTTTCTCTTCCTTACATTAAGTTTTTTAAAGTCTGCTGTGAAGAAGCCTCTGAAGAAAATGCACTTCTGAGCCTTCCTTCGATCGATCAGATGGTCTAGGTGCAACATTTTAGAATTGTTGCTGATCATTTATTCTTAGATGCATGTGTCATATGACGTACGTACACTATCAGTTTATAATGTAGTGAATAAGACTTGCATCAACAATGTATTACATAAATTTCTATTGAGGTGGATCCTAAAGTTCATACATTTGAAAGTTTTTTAAAACTATCAAACACTTGGTCTCGACTCATTCAATTTGTTTACCCTCTCACTCCAATAATAAATTCCATTTTAGAGTGTTTCAATAAGATTGTACATTAAGCAATGATACAAGCTTGTTTCTTTTGCCTTGGAGTTGCTGTTGGATCTTTCTTTCTTCCTAAAATGAAATCAATGATGGAAATATCCTTCTTCTTGAAGGACTTGTTTTGCCATACAGTAGTCGCTCTTTTTCTCTTGCAAAACGATTCCTTGGATTGCAAAGTAGTGGTGGTGCTTGATGCATTCTCCACCAACTTTTGTGTTCGAGAAAACTTGGAAAAGAATGCTTCAATTAGACAATGCTTTTCTTTGGCTTGTTTGGCGAGTAAGACTTCACCAGAGGCAGGAACTTCCACCTTGAATTTGTCTTGAATTTGTTTCTGAAATTCGGATCGGAATACAGTAAACCAATTAGGAGGATTCACTTGATAGGGTTTGTAGGAGAGTTTAGTCTTTTTAGTAATCTTCTTAGTCTCAGCAGTGAGTGTATTGAACATTTCAGGATGATAATTTTCAATGAGATAATTCAACACTTCCTTTCTCTTCTCGGCCTCAATATTGGACTCGGATCCACTAGCTGCAGAAATACTACTCGTTTCAGTCATGTCTGGATTCAATGATGAACTTGATATACTTGAAGAAGCAGTACTCAAATTACTCACAGCCTTCAATACAGTCTTACTATCGCCTTTCCAAAAGTTCTTCAACTCGACTTTGTGTTCTTTGAGATTGGTTGGAATCGCAATCTCAACAATTTCGGATGGATCTTGATTTGAGGAAAGAATTTGTACATATCTTGTAAAGTAATCTTCAGTGTTTTGTTTCAAACTATCGAGTAGAGTCGTTGGTTGATAGACTTGTAACTTGGGAGAGTATTTGGTCATGTTAATCAATCCAAAGTAAACTTCAGGGAATGTTCGATCTGGAATGAACTTGCGTCTCTCATCACCCTTCTTGAATGCTTTACCAAAAATAAGACATTTCATTTGGTTACATTGTAAAATACCATTAAAAATGTCAGCCAATGAGAATAAATATCCTCCAATATTATACTTCACTTTTCTGTAAAAGATGATATTGGTCACTTCGACTTGAGGTAAACTTCCAGAAATAATCAATGCATGAAGCAATAATAAATTGTAAGCATTAATGAAAAAGGTTAGCTTCTCTTCATCAGTCTTCAATAAGGTCAAATCGACATGAGCTAAATCATAGGATGAGTGAACAAATTTTTCCCAACAATCTTTTCCAGGCAATGATATATCGTCATATCTCAAATCGATTTGCACTTGATTCTTGGTGTCATCTTTCATACTTCCAAGAGAACCACTTTGACTGATAGCATACAAGTCAGTGGATTGATTGAGAATATCTAAGACGTCTTCGAGTAATTGTTGTAACCGTGGAATTGGGTGACCAACACTCAAATTCTTCATGGTATCGTTAATGATGGCTAAATGTTGTTGCGAAGAGTTTGCATCAGGTTGATTCAACACAATGGTGCCTTCAGATTTGTTTGCGTTCAAAATTCGTTGACGATGAAAGCCATCATCTCCTTGGCTTGACAAAAACAAGGCCACACATTCATAGAGACTGTCACTTGTCAAAAATCTTTGGAATGGATCCATCATATTTTTTAAGAGTTCAGTTTTCAATCCATCGAGAACAGGGAGTAAAGTATCGATATGTTGGTGCATGATTTTTGTTTGTTCTTCAACACTCACTGAGCATGTCTCATCTAATGCAACAATCTCCAAAAACTTTTTCAAATCCTTCACAAATTCTGTCGCTTTTAACATATTTGCCTTCATGGATGAGCTAATATTGATTTCATAAATCGAAGATGCATCAAAGTATGTGTCTGTGAACTTTTCAATCATTTTTGCGCATTCTTTCATTTCATTGATACTTGCCACACATCGATAACAATTGTTTGTCGAAGAAACATTGCTTGCGGAAGTCATGGAAGTTATCGAGGAATGGGTATCAGAGTCTAAATCATTCAATAATTCATCCTTGTAGACTTCAGAGGTGTCAATGACCCAATCCATCTTCTTTTTCGAATACAATAGAAAATCATGGAGTGACTTTACGTCATAATAGGCGATAATATTCTATTTTGTACATTGTTAATATAAAGAGAGACATCAACAACAACAATAATCATGTTCACACACAAACATTTACCAAAAATTGGTTTTAAATATATATATCGGACGATATTTGAATATGCGTGTCATCATTGGGATCGAATCCATGTTGAACTTTTACTCACCTCCTTGTTGAATTCTTCGGATAAGAATTTATAGAAATAGGAAGCACCCAAGGGACAAGAGAGAGCCTTCTCGATGCTTAGACCATTCTGTGCGTATTCATCAATTTGGTCCTTGTATTCTGGATTGGTCATCATGATGACACAAGTTATATTCAAGGAAACATGTTTGAAATCACTGAAGTTAGAACCATGGTTGCCACAACACAGTAGCTACTACTACTTACTGATGATGAGTTGGTCAAGTTCAACTCGTTCAGTTTCAAAACCTTGCAATTTGAAAGATGCTCGAGAGTCTGTGAGAGATGATTTACCAAGAGAAGCGGAGGACATTTTTTTGGTGTCTTTGGATGACTTGCCAAATGTCAAATTGAGGGGATACTAAATCTAAAATACTGAACGAGTGCGCACTATTGGTTGTTTAACAAGGCATGAGTAAAGTTAAAATAACAGCTGCGTGAGCATTTTTGTTATTCCGCAAGCACTTTCCGAAGTAATTGGTTGTGAATCTAAGAACATCTCACACATTCGTTGAAATTATTAATGCATCCTTTGGACATCCTGCTCATTGGAGCACTCACTCTGTTGCTAATGACTCATAATCTCGTACGAAACACACGAAGAATTCTCAAATAATTGTCATGTACGACTACAGTTCATTAGAAATACAACCTTTACTTTAGAGTGAAAAATCTTCCTCAACAAGATCACTCAATGTCTTGGTTGCAATTCCAATCTTGCCACTGGTTTGAATCTTCAATTCAATTGGATAATGATCTGAAACAAGTTTCACAAGATCTTGGGGAACATGAAGTTCATTTTCATATCGAAATACTTTTGGATTTTGAATTTCAAATCCTTGAGTT
This sequence comes from Naegleria fowleri, assembly GCF_008403515.1. Lineage (NCBI taxonomy): Eukaryota > Heterolobosea > Eutetramitea > Acrasida > Naegleriidae > Naegleria > Naegleria fowleri. The sequence continues at coordinate 589,351 of NW_025407939.1, read as the reverse complement.
GAAAGTTTGCTATTCGCAAATGCAAGAGGAACCACAAATCGATCATAACTGCATGAACTATCAGCCACTGTGGAATCTTCATCGATCAACCATTTGAATCGATTTGGGTCATTGAGTGTGAGAGTTTTGAGAGCACTCTTTGACAAGTAAGAACAATCTGCATTAAAATCTCCAGTAATGATTGTGTTTGGATAGAATGCTTGTCCCTTGAAGGAATCATACACTTGAGTGAGATAATTGAGTTCCTTTGCAACAGCAGATGGACGAATATGACATCCAATAATTGCAAATTGTTTTCCTTTCAATTTGGCATCATTGGTAATGAATTCAAAGACAAAGGTAAATGGAGCTCTTTCGAACCATCCATCAGCATCTTCGAATTGAATGGTCTTGACAAATTTAACCTTGTCAGGATTATAAATAAATCCGTACTGTTCTTTAGAAGCGCTTTTACCTAATCGTTCACTCACTTTGTAATCATATCTTTTTCCAGAGGGTAACACTTGTTGATTCAATGATTTGACAAGTGAAGCAAAGGAATCATCGGAACCATCTCTAATTTCTTGAACGAAAATAATGTCATATCTTGAGAGAATTTTGAGTAACACTTGAACCACTTGTTGTTTCTCCATCTTGGACTTTCCGAGAATTTGAATGTTGAATCCACAAAAAGAGAGTTCATTGGATGGAGCAAATGCGTAATGATAGGAAGAAGTTTGTGTGAGTGAAGCATTGTTGTTGTCCACTATGAATGAACAAACAAGCAACAACGAGGCAAGAATCAACACAAGAGTGAAGATGTTTTTGTGCATTTTTTTTAACGATGACACTTGACAGCGTATTTTCCCTTCATTACAATTCTTATCCTAACAGGCAACCACAGGAGGTCGATCAAATGTCCCAAATTCTCTTTAGGATGGAAACGTTTCAAGATTTGGCCAAAGTGAATTGATTTCCACCAATATATTCTTGCTTGGACAAGATCTTTTCATAGACATCCAAATAATTGGTCAATTAGTGAGAGTCTCGATATGTTCTTGATCCGCTGCTCCCATTCCAAACAAATCATGAATATCAATTCAATCTTCATATTCACCTAAACATTAAGAGCTACAAGGTCAAGTGATCAGTCAAAATAAATTCTCCCATGAGCATGTTGGATTCATCTCGTACAAAAGCGATACAATGACCTTGTGAAATGTGTAAAGTCATTTCCTGAGAGGTCTGAACAAGATAGACATGCTTGTTGCACGTCGAGCAATAACGATCTCTCATTCCCTCAAATATCAAATTTTCAAATCGTAATGGACACTTGTAAATAAATTCACAATTTTCAATAAAGAAGGGAAGACTCTCTGGCAACACCGTTGGATCAATCTCAAAGCAGTTGGTAGTACTACAAATATTTCAGAGAGAGGTAATAACTCACGAGCATGAATTTGAATGTGTGAGACTCTTCTTCTCAAAATATGAAGCCAATTCTTCACGTTCAATGTTTTTTCAAATTTTGGAAAATAATAACACACCAAAGGTTTCCAAATTAATTTCTGAATGAGCTCAAATTGTTGTTGCGAGTGTTCTTCTTTTTCATATTCTTCCACGGCATTCTTGGTGGTCAAAAAATCAAGTTGAGATTTCTTGTGTGATTTCCGTAATTTGTTTAACTTGTCAATTCTTTCTGGTGTTTGATCAAAGAGTAATTTCAGCAAATATCGATCAGTCCTCGAAAATGAATATATTGTTCCAAGCTCCATAAAAGAGACAATATTGATTAACACTTCTTTCGGAAAGGTATCCGAGAAGATGTTTTTGTTCCGAGAAAGAGAGATTTTCTCTAAATCGTCCTCGACTGTCCGAGTGAAAATCTTGGATAGACTGAATTTGAACATTTTTTCTTGGTGCTGATTAGAAGTTACTATTAGATGTTGCACAGAAATAAATGGAGGGTTTAATAATCAGCTAGTTCGCTGTTCTTTTGTTCAAAAAGTTCATGAGAAAAATTTGTGTACAGATTATATTGATAAACAAGGTGAGGAATGCTTGGTTGATAAACCACAGGAGTCACATCCAACAGGTTTTTCATCAGGTCTGCATTTTCTGAAATTGTGGAACAAATTAATTTACATCCTGGTTTTCTAAGTTTCTTTGCTGCTGACGCATAATTTTCCCAGACTTCTCTCGTTATAAAAGGTGGATCAATTAATATTAATGAAAATTGCCCAAACAGAGAGGCATCAACTTTATCGGGTTGATTAAAATCCCAAAACACAAATCCTTGATCCTTCTCCCATTTCTTATCATACTATTTTGAAATGTTAGGTCAAAATGAACATGCATCCTCCGATCATCCATTTATTCACCTCAAACTCACCTCAAATAATTTTCCTTGCCGTTGCAATTCCGAGCTCATGGAAAAATACACGGAAGGAGTGGACATGAAGGCAACTCGATGATCCGAGCTCTCCAACAAGTGTTCCTCAATGACTCGTACAAACGTTTGTATGGTTTCCTTGGAGTACCAGTATTGGTTGTATTCCGATTTTTCTGGATTTCTTATGAGAAAACGATTGTTTTTGTTCAATGACGACATTTTTTTCTGAGGAAGTTATTTTGCTCGAATATTATTAAAACAAATTTGCATTATATGATATGTTGGAATTGCATGATTAATGTTTCTCGAATAAATTTCCCTACTCAAAAAAAATGAAGGAAATAGGAGGTCCACGTGGGCGGGAGAATCGCAACAACCGAAGAGGGTTTCCGTATCATCATCAGCAACACTTTCACCACCACCATCGCACTGAACAGAATTTTGATTATAACATACGAAGTGCTATTGGTAATAATTATAATTATATCGAAAATCAATCATTATTAATAATGAATAGAAGTAGTAGAAACACTGCTCATTACCCAAATAATGGCCGGAGAGATCCGAGAAATAATGACAATATTAATTATCATCCATATCCACAGTCAGCATCACACATTTCAACCAATCATAGATATTCTTCATATAGTAATGACAAAATAGAAAAACCATCATCTAGTGGAGGCAATAAGCAAGTAACATTTAAGGAAGCTCATTCTGAACAACCTAATGCACAAAACTCCGTACAATTTTCTTCAACCTCTCATTGTGCAGTCTGTAGAGAGTTGAAAGTAGACTTGATGTGCAAGGGTTGTTCAAAATGTATACATAGCCGTTGCTGTAGAGATGTCATTCCTATAGAAAAATCTTCATTCTATTGCCAGGATTGTTATACTGTACAGGTTCAAATTAAGAGAGATTGCTCTGATGTGGTTTGTTTGGAAAACAAAAGTAAAAAATTGATAAGACTAGAGAACGCGACCGATTTTCTAGTCACGTGTCCACTTTGCAACCGAAATTACAAGAGAAGTGCACTCGACAGCCATCTTTCTTTTCAACATGTGAAACATATTGAATTTGATCATGAAGATATAATACCGATACCTTTACCGGAAAATAATTTTAATCATTTATCAACATCTCCATTAGAGGATGAATGGAATATTACATTCTCCAAATATTTACTTGTGGTTGGATTTGACAAATCAGCTTTGGAAGATACTGTTCATACAGTACGCTTTTCTAATACCAAATTTCAAGACAACAAGAAAGGAGTGTGTCTTATTGGATGTGGCTCTTCTCGAGAAGCCTATCAACTGGGATGCTTTCTTAGAAAGCAACGTGTAGGTGACAGCAATCACCCAATGATTTATTTCATTAAGCCATACAGGGCGTTACAATTATTGGAATTAAGTAGATTTGGCGGTTCTAACGAACCTTCTCTCAGCCAAACTGAAACTACATTGAAACGCCTCATTTGTGATAACGTTAAATTTGTTGTGAAACAATGGACATGGAGAAAGGATAACGGTATAATAACGTTTGATGATGAAGACCATTGTATATTAGTGATGTGGTATTATTATCTTGATGACCCGAGATCAAACAAAGATTGTAAATTAAGGTTTCTAAAGGAGTCTGTTTGGCGCCAGACTCAACCTTCTACTTACTGTGAAATTAGGAATATTCCTATAACATTCAATTTAGAAAGTTTGTGGCATTCTTTAATGGAACAAGTTAGTTTGGTAATAACAAACAACACTGAAACTGAAATAGTTGAACATGCCCTTGTGCAGACGATGGAATGGACTGGTACTTGTATTAAGGTTCGTCTTCGAACAAAAGAGTTCGCTCAAGTATTCAAACTTGCATTGGATGGTATGTCATTTGAAGGATTTTTGCTTCAAGTGGTGTACCTAGAGTACATTGGATTGAGCAAATAAACTTTTTCAGATTTGCTTTTGTGCAAATTGATAAAACCAAATAATATTTCAATACTTCAATCCACTTTCTTACAACAAACATTTTGGTGATTAATGAAATTGTTTTTACAGTTTAATTGGCCTAGTTTAGTAGTCAGCTGGTTGTTCTTCAGCATTTGCTTCACCTTCAGCATTTTCATCGAATTCTCCATCTTCTTCAGCTGTAGCATCTTGGTATTGTTGGTACTCAGAGACCAAGTCATTCATGTTGGATTCAGCTTCAGTGAATTCCATTTCATCCATACCTTCACCAGTGTACCAGTGCAAGAAAGATTTTCTTCTGAACATGGCAGTGAATTGTTCAGAGACTCTCTTGAACATTTCTTGAATGGCAGTGGAGTTACCAATGAAAGTAGCAGCCATCTTCAAACCTCTTGGTGGAATATCGCAAACAGATGACTTGATGTTGTTTGGAATCCATTCAACAAAGTATGAGCTGTTCTTGTTTTGGACGTTGAGCATTTGTTCGTCAACTTCCTTAGTACTCATTCTACCTCTGAACATGGCAGAAGCAGTCAAATATCTACCATGTCTTGGATCAGAAGCAGCCATCATATTCTTAGCGTCGAACATTTGTTGAGTCAATTCTGGAACAGTCAAAGCTCTGTATTGTTGAGAACCTCTTGATGTCAATGGAGCGAAACCAATAAGGAAGAAGTGAAGACGTGGGAAAGGAATCAAGTTAACTGCCAACTTTCTCAAGTCAGAGTTCAATTGACCTGGGAAACGCAAGCAGCAAGTAACACCTGACATGACAATTGAGACCAAGTGGTTCAAATCACCAAATGTTGGTGTAGTAAGCTTCAAAGTTCTAAAGCAAATATCGTACAAAGCCTCATTGTCAATACACATGACTTCATCAGCATTTTCTACAAGTTGGTGAACAGAGAGAGTAGCATTGTATGGTTCAACGACGGTATCAGAGACCTTTGGCGATGGGAAAACAGAGAAAGTCATCATCATTCTGTCTGGATATTCTTCTCTAATCTTGGAAATCAACAAAGTACCCATTCCTGAACCAGTACCACCTCCCAAAGAGTGAGCAATTTGGAATCCTTGCAAACAATCGCAACTTTCAGCTTCCTTTCTCACAACGTCCAAAACTGAATCAATCAATTCAGCACCTTCAGTGTAGTGACCCTTTGCCCAGTTGTTACCTGCTCCTGTTTGACCAAAAACAAAGTTATCTGGTCTAAAGATTTGACCGTATGGACCAGCTCTAACAGAGTCCATGGTACCTGGTTCCAAGTCCATCAAAATGGCACGAGGCACATATCGTCCACCTGTAGCCTCATTGTAGTAAACATTGATTCTTTCCAATTGCAAGTCGGAATCACCATTGTATGCGCCTGTTGGATCCACACCGTGCTCGTCAGAGATGACTTCCCAAAACTTGGCTCCGATTTGGTTACCACATTGGCCTGCTTGAATGTGCACAATTTCTCTCATTTTGTTTATGAGTTGTTTGGTTTGTTTGGTTTTTTTTGTTGTAGTTTTTAAATGATGAAAGAGAGCGGCAAACAGAAGGCGGGTTGTATGGCGAGAGAGTTGTATTACCGCCAAATTATACAACACGTTTACAACATCCTCGGTCTTTGCTCAAATATGGTCAATTCTGAAGAAAAAGGCAATTAAATTGAATTTGGTTCGTCATTATGACATGTCAAATGTTGTTATTTGTGTGAGTAAATGAATCAAAATATTCTCAAAGTGAATAATGATGAACAACATTCTTATATCTTATTGTCTCTGTAATGTTCATGATATTCCTGAACATAGTAGTTTTCATCTGTCTGCTCATCCTTAATTCTGAAGGAGGCCAGTGAAGGAGCTGCACTCTCATCTACGGTAATGTATCGATTCATGAAAGCGTCAATCCAATTTCCAAAGCAACACAAAAATGCGCCCAACGAGATTATTACAAGAAGGTGGCCTTGCAAAAAGCGAAAGAACATTCTAGAACCAGAGGCTGAGAACTTAACTTTGAGTTTTTCTCTTCCAAATCCAGGCTTGATATTGGCTGCAGCAAAAGATCCCAATCCTCCAAACTCCATGTTGGGCATTAAGTGTTGGTAATAGTAACTCTTAATCCATGGCTCTGCGAAACCTAAAAGAAAAGTTGCTGAGAGCAAACGGCAAATCCATGTTATGGCTTCTGTGAAAATTCCAGGATAGGCGCTGAAGATTTTGAATTGACCTTTTCCGCTGTCATTGGGGTGCCAAACGACCTTGGATGCTTCGTTCGGGTCGACAACTTCTCCCCATGATATTCTTCTGTCAAACTCGCTGTAATAAAAGAGATGCATCATGCCACTAAAGTACCACAATCCAAACGTACAATCATTGATAAAGTTATTAATCACGCAAAGGATAGGCACTTTCATGTATGGGTCGCTCATATCAAACTCTAATCTTCTGCCTGCAATTATCATTTCTGTGACTTGGGAACGATACATGTTGAGAGCAACAAAAGCCTCAATAATGCCAAATGTAAGCTTACTCAAAATCCAAATTAAAATTTCCCAGCAACAATGAGGGCCAATTCCAAAATATTGAAAGGTTGGTTGTTCTTCTTTTGCAAGACAAGGAATAAATTGTGAATGCGTACTGTTGAATGGAGTTGAATATGGCACTTGTGGAGGTGGCTGAGTAGTTGGAATCGTATAGTTTGGATTATAGACAGGTGGTGTCTGATGATGATAATGAACAGCATCGTTTAATTGCTGTTGGTGATCCGCAACAACATTTGGATTGTAATTGGATAATCCATCAAAAGGGTTTTCCGTGGGAGCAAAGCGATCGGAGCTGGCAGTTGTTGTTGTTGGTGAGAATGGAAGGGCATGAGATAGTTGTTGTTGTGATCCTGTCAAAATGCCATAATTATTGTTGTTAGTAGTGTTGTTGGTACTGCTCGCGAGTGTTGAAGGAGATGAAGAAGAGGGCCGATTTTGCGGCTGATGATAAGACTGCAACGTTCGAGCATAGGGGTGCATGTTGGTTAATTTTTTTTTAGAAGATATTAGGAATGCTTGTGGAAAGTTACACTCGTGATTGAGCGAGGTAGGCAATTTCACCAAGAAGAAGTGTGAACAATGCATGAAATAGGCCCTGTTGTTTTGAAAATGATCTATTTTCAAGTAGTCTTGACATGAGTCATTACAAAGTCAACGAACGATGCATTGCCGGAAAAGGATATTTTAATTTCCATCAAGAACAAGTGGCATCTCAACTGAAAGAGTGATAAAAAAAACAAGCCAAATTCATTTCTCTCTCCAACTCTGACGCAACTCTCAAAACAAGTCAAGAACAAACGCATCGCATTCCATCTCTCGGCACAACCCTTTGAATCTACCAGTCTTGACTTTGCCTCAAATTGGAAGTAAACATTCAATGTTTGGCTCTCTCACCCCCTTTCATTTTCCTTTTTGTCGATGAAAAACAAATGTCTCTTCTGAATCCAATGGCTAAACTCTTTGCAAACAGTCGACATCTATCTATCAGTAACTCTTCCAACCATCTTCAAAACGATTCTCGAACAGCCACAAGCAAAGATGCATCCGATCATGAGTCCACCACCAACAAGAAGAAAACCAAGTCTTTATTCCCCTTTAAGAGAATTAAAAGCTGTGAGAATAATCTCCTAAAGAGAGACACACCCTCTCAAGCAGATTTACAACAAGAGGTCTCTCCATCTTCCTCTACAAGGTCCAATAATTGTCAATTACTCTCTCAAGATGACCTCTCGTTGAACCAAGTCTCTGATATCACCATTCCTGTAGCCCATTGTTGTCAGAAGGAAGATACCATGCCATTCCATTCCAATGTTGTGTTGTCTGACCCACTCCTTTCGGGAGATATTCCTGAATACAATCTTTCTCAATTTCGATTTGGAGATTGTCCCTTGAAGAACAATAACAAAGTCGACCTTACTCCTCATGTAGGCCTAAAAAATCAAATCAACAAGTCGGAAGACAGTGATGAATGTAACCTCCTGTTTAGCGATCAACCTTTGACCTCTCACACAAGAGTGCATTGTCCTTCATTTTCTAACTGTAAATCTACAAACATGACATCCGAAATCAATTATTGCAACCTGCCTTTCTGTGGCAATCCCTTAGATCGTATTCTTATTCTTGGAGAGCAAGTAAAACATGGTGAGGAAGAAAAAAGCTCAATCGTTCGAGACACTGGGTTTGGAGTTGAAGAATCTGATCACTCGATGGTGAGTTCAGTCTCCTCTCTGGATGATGCGGAGATATCCCAAAGCTCAAGTATGGAGCCTGTTTTGAATCCCAAGGAAGAGGAAGCGATACCAATTAATCGATATTTCAAGTCAAGAAATAGAGTCAGCAAGAAGAGACACACAAGAAAGAATTCGTCATCTTTGAAGGAAATTGATTTATTCTCGTTGTTGTCCATTGATGGATCTAACATCCAAAATCAAGCCAGACATCCGTCCATAATTAATCAAACAGACCGAAGAGTATCCATTGTCGAAGAATATGTTGACTTGTAGGTCCAACTGAAACAATTGAATCACTCACTATCCAGTGTATGAAAACTTTGTCAAAAAACTTTAATTGCGTTTAAATGCAAAATTGGTGAACAAGAAATTTAACATATATGTCCAAGTGATAAACTTCATCATTTTCTGAAACCCCTTTTCACACTAATGCCAAGGAAATCCATGACATGGTGAGACAATGATGTACGACTTTTGCCATTACTGTCGTCTAAATCTGAAATCTTCAAAGACTTTCTGCTAGTTTTTGGTTGTTTTCGCTTCTTTCCTGCAATCCAATAGTTTTGTGTCTCATCAAGTGACTCACCAATAGTCTCAGAAATGATTAAAGGTTCTTGGAGATCGTTATTTGTGGAGTCATAGAATTGTTTGCAACTCTCCTTTGGAGTGTCACCATATTTGTCTTTTGCTAAAAACAAGGATGACATCTTTGACACCTTGACAACTCCACAATTTTCAACAAAATCATAAATCCAATACAAAGCATTCATCCAATCCAAACTTGCTTCGTCGGTGTCTGGATCGAAAGCCATACCAGTTGAAAATACTGATTGTACACACAAATGAAGAATATTCTTTTGTTGAGAATCCACCTCGTTGAGAAGAATTGGAATGAGCCTATTCTTTGTGCTATTTTTCTCATTTTGTAAGTACTCTAAAATAGCATAGAGAGAGGACATGTCATTCTTTGCGATAGATTCCATGAGAACATTTCGTCCATGAGCATTCTTCTGAAGAATGGCTCTCTCAAATGCATCTGCACCAAACAAAGATGATCCAGTTGGTAAAAGTGTTGAAAGGAAAGAAGTAACAAGTTTCTTAGTTCTCATTCCTCTAAAGTCCGTCAAACATGCAAACAATGCGTTCTCTTCTTGTTGATTTTTCTTGAGTAAAATACCAGGTTTTGTCTTTGCCAAGTATTCAACTGTTTCGATTGACTTGTCACGAACAGCAACATGTAGAACAGATTCTCCCAGACCAACACCCATTCCGACAGTTGTTTCTAATTTAGCTCCAAATAATTGTAAAGTGTCACACATGTCAAAATCTTTTCTTTTCAGAGCAATATGAATTGGTAAAAATCCATAACGATCTGCATGCATATTCAATTGATCTTGAACAATCTTAAAGCTACACAAATATGTACAAATAGTTGGAGATCCTGCTTGAATTCCATAGAATAAAGGTGTTGCGTTTTGTTTGTCAACAGAAGATAAAATGACATTCGTTTTTCTTTGACAATCTGCGCTATGGAGTCCTGCTCCACATTTTTCGTCACAACATGCTTTTGAAATGATATGTGACAAGCACTCTGCTTGATTGGATTTTGCGGCCAAATGTACAATATTGATATCAAATTCTTCTGGATAGGTTGTTTTGAGTATGATTTGGTCGATGGAAGGGCCTCCTATGGCACCACGAGAAGATGATAATGAGTTACTATTATTCAAATTAGGAGTATTTGATGAAGCGGAGAGAGAACCAGGCGGACTTGATCCTAACAAGGAGGAGCAAGACGAAGAAACTGAATTGCATTGAGATGTGGATGATTGGTGTAATTGTGGAGTATTGGAGGTGGTGTTTGGTTGAGACTCGACCGCAACATCTTCTTCCTCATCCTGTGGATGATGGCCGATATGATGATTTCCATTCAAATGACTACTTCCATTGCTTGTATTGCTGGTTCCGGGAAGAGGCGATGAAACATGATGATTGCTGGGACTGATAATATTACTATTTGGAATGGGAGAGGTATTAGCAAAGAGAGGAGCCATCGTGGAGAGAGTTGGTGATTGAAGACCTCCATTGCTGATGCTGTTCGTATTATACTGTTGTTGGGCATAATCTAATAATTCATCCAAGATGGATTCCACTCGGTCAACCTGACCGTTCACAACAGCCTGATAGAGTTGTTGTTTCATCGGATGTGGGACTTGATAGGATGAAGAAGTGGAAGGAGCATTTAATTGTCGGGTCGATGAATGATGACCAAGTTTAGGAGAGGAGGTTCCTAATGGATACTGTTGGGTAATGGAAAGAGAAGGATCAAGAGTGGATGAAGAGGAAGATGACATTTTGTTTGATGGTGATGTGATGGCGGTGGATCAGGAATAGTTGGTTTCAAAGAGAATATAGTACCGATAGGTGCAACGTTCAACGTTGACAAAAGAGGAAAAAGGATGATGGCAATTTGAAGTGTTGACCAAATTTTCTTCTTTGGCGTCCGAAAGTGGTTTTGGGGGTAGTTGTTGTTGTCGTCAAAACGACTTTGGAAATGATGATGCTGTTGTTGTTGAAAGTTGCTGATTGTTTTTGAATCAAGCTGAACAAGTGAGACTCTCAAGTGAGTGACTTGTTGTTGGATGAAACAATGATGATGATGGTTTGACGTCAGCTAGAGATCTCTCTCTGATACTTTTGTAGCTTACAAATTTTAGGAGATGGCCGACAGAAACACAAAATGTAACTTTGTAGTTCTCTTCCTCTTGTGGGATTTAAAGGATGACTCTAACGAGATACAAGGATGAGAACAATAAGTTGTCAGAGAAAGTGTTTGCGGTTGATGTTGTTTGTGAAGAGAGAGAACACACACAGCAAACAATTACTCAAACGAAGACTGCAATTGAGCAAGATGCACGAGGAGGTGTATCGCACGAAAGTTTTTTTCGAGTCGACGACCCAAAGTCACTAGCTGACCTTCGAAATATTTCACGTGAAAATGATTTTAGGAATTGACGTGCCAATTCTAGAAAATGAAAAGTGGGAAGCAATTCATGGTTCGGAGCAGGGACGAAGAAAGGACGATTTTTTGATGATGTTGGTACCTGCGAACAACAACTCAAGTAGCATGTGCATTTCGTGGTTTGTTTGGTTACAATTAAAGTGTTTCACCAACAATGAACAACCAGGTTGAATAGGGCCGCCAATTTAATTAGTTGAATCAAGTTGATGGTGATCGCATCACCTTTTTTGGTGTGGTGGCACGATTAGTCTCACTTTTTGCAAATAATCTTCCAACGTGTCGATTGTATGTAATGATTGCTCTGCGGTCAAACCCTTCTCTTTCAAGTTTCGTCTATTCTCAATGACCTTAGTGAGCCCTGAATGAAAGGAAGTGCTTTGAGAGGTTTGAATTTTCTTGCAAAAGCTCTTGGGAATCTTTCCTCCGTAGTCTGCAAAGTGTATGGACGTGTATCGGGTTGAATTAGCACTTATTTGTTCAATCAATATACCTGCCACAAGAAGACCGCGAACAAATCCCTTCTCGACTGGTACCTCCTTTGGGGAAATACTTTTCCTTACCATGACATAATTATCACTTTCTGTGCCGTCATCATTCAGTTCTCTTCTGACAGAAGTTCCAACCAGAAATTCTCGTTTCGAGAGAGGCCAGGGCATTTTCATGGTGCAGTGATGATAACACACGGAATAATCACCACTTTTTTGCGGTGATAATTCTTCTGAGAATCTTAATGCAGAACTGTCCTTGGATTGAATGTATTCCATGAATTTGGTTTCCCTTAGAGTTGGATCTAAAATGTTGTTGAATCTAGTATCTAATAAAGCCTCCAGTACTTCCTTTGAAGTTGCGCTCACAATTCCAATGTTTTTAAGAATTGGAAGTCCTTTCTTTTTCGAAAATCCTGCACTTTTCTTGATTTGTTTTTGAGAGACCCTGTAAGACAGTAGTTTGGAAAAGTTTTTTCCATTGAGAATGGATGTACTCTTGGATTCTGAACTGAGCTCTGAAAGACCAAAGTTGCTAACACTATTCGTGTCAGAAAGTTTTTCATTGGATTCATCTGGCTGATCTTGTGACAACAGGGGAGAGTAGAATTTTTCTTTGCTGGTAAAACATTTAAGGGAGTCATGTTCAACTGTTAGGTCCCACATGTCATCCTGAGTAGTTAGATCGTAAAATAAATCGAAAAACCTCTCATTGATGAACTTGTGCTCTTGTTCCTTTAGAAACTCTGTGAATCTCTCCTTAATGAAAACAGGTTCATCTTTGTCGTCGCTGTACTGCGACGTGGTGTCAACTATTGCTTCATCAGTTATTGGAATTAGTGTGTTCCCAGATTTTGAATAGGCAGTGGATGGAAGTGAAAAAGAAGAGGTCATGCTTAACGAGTGAACTCTTGATCTTCGGCTGTTTCTAAAGCCAATATCTGAAAAATAAAGAACGAGACACTTTTTCAAGGCTTCTGCATTTGTGGAACCTATTATGTTGGGTATTTCTTTCTGTACATGACTACAAATGTGTAGAATAAATAAGGGGCTATTGGTATATCGCAGGAAACTATCAGTTTTCAAAGAAATATACACCTCAGTGAGAGCACTATCGAATAAATTGTTTGGGGTTAAAGAGATGGAGCACTCATGTTCGAATTTTTTGAGTGTATCCTCTTGAACCGTGTTTGGAAGATTTAGCTGTTTGTCACTCGTCAAAGAGTCGTCAATATATGTATCTATCATGGTTTTTGCCATTTCATATTTCTTGTTAGGATCCGAAACTTGCTTAAAGGAGTCTACAATTTCGATAAAATCAAGTGGTGCATCGTTTCTTTCCATTTTCAAGAACTCTCTAAAGCTTCGTAGGTTGTCTCCTCCTTTTTCTATAAATGTGTCAAAAACAATGGTAAATCGCTTCATGTTGTCAACCACAATTTGTTTAAGGAGTTTTTCGTCGATAGGTGTCGTGTTTGAACTATGGATTTTTTCTCCCAAACTGAGCGGTGAAAGCTCTCCGTTCATTGGATGAAACAGGCCCAAAGGAGTAGTAGGCATGGATCTCGAAGATTGAGTTGCTGCAACGTTCAACAAATTGCAACTCTTTCCTGAGTGTGGCCCCAAAATTGTAGAGGCACTGTATGGAGAGGTAGGAGAAGATACAAGACCACCTGGTGTGCCAGGAGGTGATTTAGGAGAAGTGTTACACTCAAGATTGCAGGAAAAGCTTTCTTGGGTTGGTTCTGATTTTCTGGATAGTTTCATGATGATGAACACTTGTGGTGAGGATATTTAAAGAGAACACACCAATTAATTCTCAGAGGAGCAAGATCTTGCGAAAGAACCAGTGATGACCCGTAAAAGACACGCGTGCCAACAAGTGATTGAACACTTCTAGTAATTTTTCAAAGTTGAAGTTGTTATTATTTACAGGGATCAATCTCCAACAGGTTAATCGCGAGAGAGAGATGATCCTTTCAAGTAAGTACTTTGAGAATTTCATCACATGATTAAATAACCAACATACAAAAGAGTGAGCAAGCCCAAGAGGTAATTATTGAAACGGAAATACAAACCTGCAGCGAAAATGGTTGTTTTCTTTTGGAACTTGAAGCAACCAACGAAATGTTACTGATGATTAAACAATCGCTTCATTTCCATTCTGGTACTGTGATTTGCATTTGGTAAGACAAACCCCATTCTAGAAATTGAAAAGCAATAAATAAATCAACACTCTCTGACATCTAGTAATTTTCAACTCCAATCCGAGTCTTGTAATAATGGAAAAGGCTTGTAAGTGTAATGGAGAAAGGAGGGGTTTGTTTTGGTCATTATCGTGGCTTTGATGTGACAACGAAGAGATGCAATCAATATGTACATAAAGTAAGACTTTTGACACTTTGCATGGTTTGGGTGTCCAGAATAAGATTATTCACAGAATTCGAACTGAAATTGATTTGGCCCTCCAATCGTTGCAACAAACATGAACGGATTTTCAAAAAGTGTTTCAAGGTCCTTCCAACAAGTCGTATGTCTTGAGTTCGAAGACAGAAACGCGAATTAAGATCTTTCTCAAGCACACTATCCATTATGAGACAGTAGGACAAGGTCACCTAATCTATATCGTCATTTTGTTATTTAGGAATGCATGACCTTCGAGAAGCCAATACTTTTTTAGAAATCAGGTGTTTTGGATAGAAATTGCTTTTGTAAAATTTGACCTATGGCGCCACAAGCTGTAAACAACCTATTAGAAGGATAATTGTATTATCGATTCAATAAAGTGATTGAGGTTCTTTTATTGTTCGAACCTTTTCAAAATTCACGCATCAGACAAGTTAGGAAGCACCGATCACTTTTGGCCTGATTTCCCAAAATTGAAGCGGTTATATCCATCGACATCCAAAGAGTTAAAAAATTATTGTTGTGGTGAGAAGAGAGCTCTCTACTGTTGCTTGCTTGGCATTATTACACACGCTCCGAGAGAGATATCTCATCCACATTTGACAAATTCTGTCATCTTGCAACGATATTGTTCATTTAAAATATTAGCCAACTCTTGACGCACCAAGTGTTGTTTCAAACGTTTTTTCATCATCAGAGCACACTATTGGACAACTGCTGACCTCTTATCTTTGTGAGAGTGCTTCACACAAACATACCATAGCTATCACAAGAACCATTTCAATCAACAACGCTAGTAATAACAACATCACCACTCATTCACTCCTATTGTGAATTCATTGATTATAACCTCTCTTCTTAATTTCTTCACAACATATGCCACCAACTCTCACAACATCAAGCCAGCAACAATTCTTTGAAAATGTTCATCATGCCATTCAAGAAACACTTAAAAAGTTTCAAATTCATTTGGAATTATGTATGAACGACCCTCCTTTCATGTCTGGTTTTTTTGAATTCCTAAAACAAGAACACAATGCTGCAAGCCTTGAATTTGTGTTGAGTGTGGATGACTTTGCTCTCGGAAGGATGGTTCGTCCTGTGAAGAGCACTCTTTTTTCATCAAATTCCACCTCCTCGTGGTCTCCATCCTCATCACCACTGCTTCCATCCTCCTCGTCTAACGGTTCTTCATCACCTCTCAGAAACTTCAAGATGAAAACAAAGCCCAAGAATAATAACGGTGGTGCATCCTCTGCATCCGCATCCTCATCTGCGTCCTCCTCCTCTTCATCAACGTCCATGAATAGTACCGTACACAACAGTGTTACAAATATCAATTCAATAACGGTGAATCGAAAACAAAAAGCTCGGGAAATAATTAGTCGATTTATCAACGATTGTTCTCCACATCAAGTGAATTTATCCTATCCTGTCAAGGAAGCAATAGTAAGAAATTTTGAAAAGGAATGTTTGAGACCTGACAATGATATTGATCCTCACTTGTTTGATGAAGCTAGAGTGGAAATAAGTTTACAGCTCAATTGTGATAGTTTTGTGAGATTCTTGAAAAGTCGATATTTTGTTCAATTCGTTACTGAAATGGTCGAGAGAGACGTTTCTTCACATAATATGGATCTCATTTACAAGTATCTAAGTTCATATTTTTCAAAGATTGGAGAAAGAAGAGAATCTGTATCACGAAAAGGATCGCCTCCATCGATGAATTCTCCTTCCATGTTGTCTCCAACCTCTTTTGACACTTCTCCCAACAATATCAACAACAACGACAACAACGAGAGCGACGACGTTTCTTCTCAAACAAATACTGAGATGGAGGAATTTTCCATCGATTCATGAACAATTCAATACACTCATGGAATGTATCAATTGTGAAACCGCAGATGACCGACATTTTGATCTAGTACATGCTTTAATTAACCTCGACAAGTTATGGATATTGGTTTCCGAAAACCCACAGTCCCTTATCTATATCTCAGAAAAGAAATTCTACCACAACAAACGAGGACTAAAGATTATCAAAGAAGTAGGCATCTTGGATGCAACACCAGAAGAAGTACTCTACGCACTGTTAGATATGAGAATTTTACACATTGTCGATGACATGATGACACAACCAACCTGTGTCAAATTTGCCCAGAATGACAAGTATGCCATGTCGTATTTAAGCTCTCGATTAAAAATGGTGTGGCCAGTGTCAGATCGTCACTTAATCATTGGTTCCTCGATTCGAGAAGAGCATAAACCATTTACTGGATATACAATTGTAAGAAAGTCGTTAGAATCCAACGACATTACAGTACTTAAGGGTTGTGTGAAAACAATCTTTCTGGGTGGAGTTGTGATTGAGAAAATCAATGAAAAACATACTCGCCTTACTCTCTCAGGATTTCTCGATATGGGAGGTAAATTTCCAGTAGGTCTATTCAACAAGTTATTGGCCATGAGAGGGTCTAAAAACGTTGAGAATCTAAAGAAGGGAATTTTAAAACGAAGAGAAATGAACGACGAAGAGAGGAAAATCAATTCAGAGAATTCGTGTCGAGTGATTGAAACATTAACCTATTGGAAGAAGTCCCAGAGCAAACAACCAAACCATTCAAGCAATTCAACCAACAACAACAACTAGATGTTGTCGCTATCATGGCGTCCATTTCGAATATTATCATCACACTCTGCACAACCCAACTACAAGTTAGTAAATTCTGCATAGTTGATCCCAAGAGAGCGTTTTACAGTTTTTCCTTCCGTCGCAACAAATAGGCCTCTCTATGATGTGTGACAATTATGGCAATCTGGCGTTCATGAAATGCACACAAGCCCAACCAAGACCCTCTGGCGTTCATGAAATGCACACAAGCCCAACCAAGACCCTTCACACAGGCAATGGGCCTTTGCCTTTTTGAATCGTTGGCAAGTCCAAACTAGAGAAGGACATGACCGTTGAAAAGCCGACCTTCCGGATTGGATTCTTCAGTGGGTTGATTATGACGTGTTTAAAAGCGCTCAAAAAAAACTATTGTTGTTGAAGCTGAGCTATCTTACGACTAGTATTCACATCCAATATTATTACCCAACAGTTGTTGTCAAGGCACTCTTTTTGGGGTTTCTTTGTGGGACTTTTGAAAATCATTGATACCAACTGAATCCATTCAAATATCCTCTGATCCAATTTCTCTCTTTCATTATTGAGAATCTCCAACAAAGAGGTACTTCCGAATTCCTCACCACCAAATTATCCATTTAGTTTCTCATCATCCGCAAACAAGGTGTTCTTTTATCCTTCCTATAATACTACTACTAGATCTCACATCGGTCTCAACCATCCATTATTTCTCTCTACACACGCGCATACTCTATCGCACACACACTCACAACATGCCAACTCTAACTTCCTATTTTACCAGTGTCAATAGTGACAACGATCATTTGGATTTCATTCCATCCTCAAGGTCACGCAACAATATCCTTGCACACAGAAAACCATCACCAAGAAGAACCACCTCCACTGTAACCACCATAACAACCACAACGAGTGGTCAGTCGGACTCTCCATCTTGCTCACCTCCTCCCTCTCCTCATGGTAGTAGCTTCAGAGGAGCAGTCAGTTTATCCATCAACTCGGAACGTTTTCGGTCCAAAAGCTGTTCATCAAGCCCAAATTTGTCACCTGACAGCCATAGCGCATCACGAAGTAAATGTTCGAGTAGTAGTGGTAGTAGTGGCAGTGGTTTCATGTCTGTTCATTCCCCTGGATTTCAAATAGTGTATAGTAGCAGCTGTAGTAGTGGTTCTATTGGATCCACTGTGGACAATGGTTCCATGGGCACAACAAATGCATCATCATCATCCTCCTCACCATCACCTCGTATCCTTGTCGATGGTTGTGATAAAACAGTCAAAGAGATTCTCAAATGTTATCATTTCAGTTTTGAGAAGTTTATAACGGCTGGACCTGAATTTGTGGAATCTTTCAAAGAATACTTAAATTTGGAATGTAATTTGGCTCCTTTTGAGTTTTTTGAAAAGGTGACAGAGTTTAAATTGTTGAGTTTGCCACAAGAACGAACAAATATGGCTCACACAATAATTGACAATTTTGTGAAAATGGCAAGTGACAAGGAAATTAATATTTCCAGTAGTATACGAGAGATGATTTGTTCTGAATTTAAATCGAATCAATCGAATGGTGATATTCCTCTTTCACTTTTTGATAGAGCCCTTACTGAAGTTCAATTCTCATTGAAGAATGACACTTTTCAAAGATATGTCACATCGAATGATTTTGTGAAATTGGTCATGCACCAACTTCAAGATACCACTCATTCTCCAACTCTAATTCATGGCAACACGACACTCACAAGTACAACTCTTCGAAGAATCAGTACTTGCAGTGAAGATGAAGATCTGACCTTTGAAAACAGTATTCATAATTTTTGTACTTTGATTGGAAACAAACTTTCTCCAACACCACCAAGAGGAAGAATTATATCATGTGCACATCAAGTACCATTCAAGTACCAACAACACATTGAACACAAGTAATGATCATTTGTAGAATGTTAGTAGTGGAGATATGAACATACTTTATGACATATATATTCACATGTGAAAATTGCACACGAAATGTTCACTTAAAAGCACAGTTTTGTAATCAAAGAGCCTCTCACTCTGATGCATCACTGAAAGAGTTGCAACTTTCCCCAACCAATTGTATCCCAAATTTCATTCATTGATTGCAACCTCAAATCACACACCTGCCGTGAAAAATACACATCCAAAATAAACCTGATCTCATCAAGCATGCTTGATCTCTTTCTCAACCATCCAGAAGAAGTCATGACTTTTAGATGTCGCTGCTGTGTGAATGGAATTTCTTTGATTTTCGAGAGCGATAAAATTAAATTTTAATTAAAAAATTAAAAAAATTTAAAAACACACTCTCAGTGTTTGTCTCTTTGCTTTTTTTCGGATCCACAGCAAGAGGGAATAAATCTTTGAAGAGCGAAGATTGATCCTACAAGATTGATATCAACAACATCTCCCAATTACGAGACCTATCATTTCCATGAACATTCATTCTTTCAAAACACTTGTTGTATTCTTTTTGTGGACTCTATTCATTCATTCGGAATTTACATCAATTTTTTTCACAACCACCATCCATCCTCATGTCCATCATGGAGTGAAAGTAGTGGTGGTGGTGATGGGTGAACTGATTCAAGTTCAAGTCGTTTCACGGCATTGTGATAGGACAACCATTCATGAAAATGAATACATTCCAAACGATCGATTTGATTGGTATTCACAATTAGGTTTAGCTGGCGGGTAAGTGAGAGATGTTGCAAGCATCTAATGTCCAATCAATGATATGTTTAATAATGATATAAATGATATCTAAATGATATATAATGTGAATGAAAATGCATACTAGTCAACTGACTGGTCTAGGTCAACAACAATGTGTCAAGATGGGAGATGTTTTGTACAATCGATATTTACATCCCTCTTCCAGTAATAGAATTAGGGGAATATCCTCAAGTTATAATCAAACTCAATTTCATTTTAGGTCAACCGATTATGACAGAACTCTCATGTCTCTTTTTAGTGTGAGTATGGGGTTATTTAAACAGGGAAGTGGTAGTTTAGCTATCATTAATAATGAAGAGCCAAATTTAGGATTTTCATTGCCTAATGGAACTCAAGCAATTCCAATTCATACTGAAACAAAGGATATGGATGCGCTCATTCGAGGATTTGAATTGTGTAACACTGTTCAATCAAGAATGAAACAAGTGGAAGAGGGACCAGAACAAACCAAAATTCTTAATGAATATCGAACATTTATTGATCAATTATATAATGTGACAGGATGGCACAAAAGAGACTCTGAATTACATATTTTGTTTGATTTATTACTCACACAACGTTCTCATCAAGCACTAAATTTGGAATGGGTGTTAAATAATTGGGAAACATTGGAATCTCTTCGAGATAAATTATTGAGACTCAAATTCAGTTATGCAACGATTGGACGGGAAGGATGTAGTAATTTTCATAAGACTTTATTGGAACAAATTAAGTCACATAAGGACAAGTATATTCACTACAGTGCTCATGATACGTAAGTGTGTTCATGTGAGTGTGTGATTGTGTGTGAGAAGAAGATGAGCCTCTATGGTATATTTCTATTTTAACAATTTCCTTAAATCTTGCCTTAATACCCATGTCAATTCCATGATCTTTTAGTACCATGTAAGTAACACTGAAATTGTGAACATGTTCACTGAACATAATAACGACTAATACTACGACTATTGTACTACACATATTCTCTCTCTCTCTCACTTTGTTAACATTTATATCAGACAAGCACTTGCAGCAAGTTTAAAACTCACACAAGACTATGAATTTATGGGAGCTCATCCTCCTTACGGTTCCAACATGGTATTCGAATTGCATCTTCTTGAAAATAACAAGAAAGCTATCCGTGTCGTCTACAATCATGGATATAATGATAGTAGATTTACACCACTCAAACTTTCCAGTTTTGGATGTTCACAAGAGTTTTGTGATTTGGATGTTTTTGAAAAATTATTACAAGAACAATCCATCACTACCAATTGGTGCATTGATTGCAATAGCCGAGATCGAGAAGTATGTTGTGGAAAGTTCAATAAGGGAGACAATGATATTGCCATTGCTTTTGTGTCCATTACACCCATTCTTGTGGTGTCTAATTTAGTGACCATGTTGATTTTGTTGGTGGTTTGTTTAAAGAATAGAAGGAAGTATGGATATCAAGGAGTGTGATTTTGCCATTCAAATGAACATTCACTTTGCCATAGAACCCCCCAATTAATGTTGCAATCTCTATTGTTAGAATAATGATAAATTTTGTTTTAATATTCATAAAAATGGTCAGTATGTCTTTGGTGAAATGAACAATATAAGGAATCAACGCCGCCTTTTCTTCCAAATCAAGGTGTTTCTCCATTTTCAATAGCTCGACTGGCGTTATCCCGAAATAAATTTAAAATCGTTTTAAAAAATCAAGAACCGAGAAAACAAGAATGAATTCATCTGTGATTGATACTAAACAGAGACAACAATTACTCCCTGATCGTTTTATTGAATTTTGCAAAGAGCTCACTAATTTCTCAGAGGCCAAAAGCGAGAGTTCTTGGCGTTTGGAGGCCTCCAAGGATGGTGTTTCAGTCTACACCAAACCAGTGGAGAATGCAAGTACAGGCTCCACTGAATTGGCCTTCCGGATCAGGTAAGTCATTGCATCACAAGTGGAATGCGTTAGATGAATAATGATGAATATCATATAGCGGAACCATCAAGAGCACGATTCAGGAAGCTTATGAAGCAACTCGACAGGTGCATTTCAAAGCAAGAGAAAAGAATAGTGTGGAAGAAGCGAGTATTTTAGAAGAGATCATGAATAAGGACAATGGTGAACGATTGGATATTACCTATCAACGAACACACTCACCTAGTACATTCCTAGTCTACAAGAGGGAATTTCTCTCTGCGAGATATTTCTTTGAGGACTCTCCAGAAAAGAAAATTATATTTGAAAAGACAATCGATCCAAGTCAAATGTCTGAGACAGCGAGGAAAAACTTGAACAAATTGAATGGAGTGAATGATTATGGCTGTATCTATGCTACTATCTATTTTCAAATTATTGAATTCCAAAAAATCAACAACGATACGACACAGTTTGACATTATAAGCAAAGTGAATATGAATGGATGGATTCCCATGAATTTGATTAATGCCTTGATTAAGATTGCTCCACAAAAAGCAAGAGAAGATATGGAATCATGCATCAAGTTTTACAGAGAATCAATAAAATCCAGTCAATAGTAGGTCATCAAGACTGACGTATCGGTTGTCTTAACTAGTCATGTGGAAAGTGACACAACATTCTCACCAACGCTCTAAAATCCCGTAGAACAGATGAGGATCCAACACACGTGATCTATTTAGCGAAATAAGGAACAGCACAACCAATTCCTTAAAAAATGTTCATACTCGGTATACCTCAATCTCTAAAATCATCACCTTTGCCAACGAGAATATTTCATTTCAGTCGAGTTCAGTTTCTTCTTTGCCAAGTATTCCTTTCAATTCTTATATCCGCAACGATCCTTAATTTAAATTTGTATAGTACAACAAATGCCGAACAACTTCAAAGCAGTGAACAATACAGTTTCGGAGGAAGATTAGGAACCTATGATCTGTTCATGGCAAATATTGTGAAGAGATCCAACTCTTCCTCTCAAGAAATTGTAGATCAAACAAAGAAATATCTGGCACGATCATTCAACTCTACATGGTGCGATATTCCGTATGTCCACAAAGAGACTGGCGAATTGTTGCGGCGTCGAGAAATGTGCCTAGTAGATAATAAGAGCATGAGATTCTTCTCAATATGGGATGGATACAATGTTTACCAATTCAATACAGAATTCACCTCAACACCAAATTCATGGCAATTAGAAAATGGAAGAATTAATCTCACAGGGAATTTACCTGAAGCTTGCTCTGGACAAGTATTCGTTATTGGAAACAACAATTACGCCTTATTTGTGAATCATCAAAATATTACGAGTAATTCTTTCTATACAAGCCTTAACAACACGACGTCCACATATCTGATACAAGGAAATAGCACCATCTTTTTAAATTCTCTTGATGCTCACAATAATATTATGAAAGACTCAAGATTCTATTTCCGAATAACCAACCATCCATCAGGAAGAGGAGTAATTATACGCAGTGAGAAATATAGTGACTTGTGTTTTTGTCAGCTCAAAAGATATCTCACGGTGGACAAAATGTTCGAAGTGGGCTTAGCTCCTTGTGATAGTTCGGATCCTTATCAAAAGTTCTATTGGACAGGAGCAAGTATCATAAGCTCAGTGACTGTTGATACTAGCTTAATTCAAGGAAGTGAAACTATGAAATCCACTTCGTATACACTGCGGTTTTTTAAATTAACGTATGGGCAGTCCATAGGATTAATCAGATACAATGAGCGTCCATCCAGTATTCTCACTCTTTTACTTCTCACACCAGAGAATGCATTGAAAAATCCCTACCAATTCAGAGAAAAGCACGTACTAACTTCATCAACAGTTATTGAATCATTTTACAGTAACCATGACATTGTTGAGCAAGATGTCACTCTGCAAAATCAATTAGCAACAGCATCAATGCCTTTCCGCTATTCAGAGGCATCTGTGAGAACAGAATTCTGTATATGTATCAATGTGTTCCTATTGATAATTGTACTTGTGGCAGTACAAAATCTCGTAATTTAACTCGTCGTGCAATTATTGCAACTCAATACACTTGTGGTCTGGCATCCATCTCTTGCCTCCATCTGCCTGTTCTTTCATTTTGAATCGCTGTTTGATGAGGTAAAATAAATTGCGATTTTGCATTTTGATTTAAAACCCAGTGATTTCTAAGTGTGTTTACAGTCTCTGCATGTGCCTGTGCCACTCGTTCTAAAGGATTTCCATTCTCTGATCTTATGTATCCTCCTCCCATCATTGACACAATGGGAACTGTTTCTTGAGCTTGAACATTGGTGTGTTGTGGGTCACGGCTTTTTATAAATTTTTGATCGTACTGAGCCATTCTTTCGGCAAATTCGGCCACCATTCTATCACGTCTTAACACACCAGCTGGTGACAAGCATAGTAGTCCCAGTCTGTCACCTTCTAAAACATCCACTCCTGATTGATAAAATATACAGTCAATTTTTCCTTTAAATTCTTGTTCAAGCGTGAATAGACTTTTTTCAAGAATTTTCAAATACTGCTCATCCCTCATTCCATTCTCAAGTTCAATATCCCAATCACTCTTTTCCTTATGCTCAGGAAAATTATGTTTACAATGCATTGAGAATGTGAAAGACTTTCCTTCATGTAAGTCACGTGCAAGCCGAGCTGTTCCATCTCCTTGATGAACGTCAAGATCAATAACTAAATACCTCCTTCCATTGATGCACAACCCAGAGTTAATTAAATACTGTCCTGCAAGCACAATGTCGTTCCAAATACAGTATCCTCCACCTTTTTCATGAAAAGCATGATGTCCACCTCCTGCCAAATTACTTGCTCTTCTCGAATAATTATGAAACACTGCATCTCGTGTGGCCTTTACTGTTGCGCCTATGGTGTGCAAGACGCGATTTCTTACAAATTCATTCCATCCACTCTCAAAACCCCAGCGTTTCATTTCCTTATGTGTAATGGTACCATTCAAAAACTTGTCGACATAGGTATGGTCATGCACTTGTTTGACAATTTCAATTGGAATTTGTTGTGGAACTTTAATTTCACTCTCCAACACATAATTGCATGATTGTAATAGTTGTGGAACTTGAATCCATTTTGGTTTATGAACGTGAGTGGTCGGTATGGCAAATTGAGCTGAAGAATAGCATGAGAAAAATTGAGTGATCCTGGGTGGGTGCAGATTTCCATCAGACTCTCGTGTGGAAGAGTCTGTATGAAAATAGAATTGCTCATAGACCAATGAAGGCTTGTTCATGAAGGTCCGAAGAAGCACTGTTGATGAATTTCTATACATCAGTCTGGATTGAATTTTAAAATTACTTTTCATCATTTTTTTAACTTGAAGATTCTCCTTGAGGATCAATCACAGAGAAGAAAAACACATCAAGTCCATACGCGCATGCGCGAATGATTATCGCATCATCATCATCATGAATAATCAATTAATTCCATCGCCGTAATTTCCTGGCTGAATTTGGTGATGATCAAATCTCTCTCGTGTACAATTTTTCGTTTGAAATTACCCTGTATTTTGGCATAACGATCGTTTTGCTTTGATTTGCTTTTGATAACTTGTGATTAAGCAGCGCGATGGAAATGCTTTGATTTCTCGTGATGAAGCGACTCACCTTTGAGAAGAAGATGAAAGCGAACTTTTGTCCATCTACAGCTCTGTTGGCCGCACAAATCCACTGAAAAAAAGTGAGAGGACAACTCAAACCCTGCACCACCTTGATAAAGCCTAGCTCTCCTTCTATTCTTACAACTCGGCCAACGCATAATCATCTCTCTCTAATTGGATCTGAATTACAAATTACATCATTCAATGCCTTCGTTTAATCCTCAGCTGCCCGATTTTGTAGAGCCCTTGTGGCTGCCATCGTTATTTCGGGTTGAAGCAAAAACAGATTTGTGGATGCGACTGGAGCAAGAGGACGCAACTAATTGTACAACAGAGCAAGAAGAAATCACTTCGCCCACGAGCGATGATGCCTTGTTCAATATTAAACGATCAAAAAAAGAGTACAGCGTTCATGAGATGAGAGATAAGGCACGACAATATATGGAAAAGGTAGGTCTACTGTAAAATATAACTATGATAATATCTACTCTTTCATATTCAAAACCGACCATTAGAATAACTATGTCGACGCGCTCGCTACCTTTGAAAAGTATATCATCAAGAGAACCAATGTAAAAAGCTCCCTCAATAGCTCCGTGTCATCCTCAATTACGACCAATTCTTCCAGTTCACAACCATCTGGAGCTTCAGTCGCTAGGTCAGATAGTGTGGCGTCTCAACGATCGGACAGAGAAGAGAGAAGCGTTAACCTCTCATTCAACAGCAACTCTTTGAAGATTTACGTTTTAATCGGATGCAATTTGGCCGTTGAGTACACACTTAAAGGAAATATTTCAACAGCAATAGATGTTCTTACTAACACGATTGATATCATTTCCGAGAATATTAAGAAATTGCAGAAAAGAGCCTCGTCAAGCAAAGGTGAGGGTCGTATGAGCAGATCTAGCTCTCGCAATTCACTTACAGGGCATGTATCGGATGTAAAATCCAAATTGAGAGATGATAAGGATCAACTTAACTTTATGAAAGCAATCCTTGCCTTTAATCTTACCAATTTACTCATCAGAAAAAAGAAATATTCCTCTGCTCTTTCATACTGCAAAATTGCTTTAAAAAAGTTCTCTTATTATGGAAATTCAGAATATGCATCCTTCTTTATGTTAACAAGAGCGGTCATTCATTGTCTAATGAAGAATTACCAAGACGCACAAAATATTCTGGTGGATTGTCTTATCCTTATTCGATATATGAAGTACCACAAAGGAAGAGAATATGCTGCAGGTTCGGGCTCCCTCAAAATTTCATGGCTATACATTCCAGCATCATCACCTGACACAATGAATGAGGATGATGCTTCAAGTATTTCTCGATTTGGAGCAGTTTTTCGAGAAAACTGGGAATCTATGATGAAAGTCCTATCGTATCATAATTTGGCTCTCTGTAAGGCGTATTTTCAAGCTTATGGGAAAGCGTTTAAACTAAGCGAGAGGGCAATTGAGCTTGCCAAGTCAATTCCAAATATTATAGATGTTGGATCTTTAGTTTCAACACTTGCCAAAACATTTAAATTCTGTAAGAGAATGAATGAGACAGCTTCTGCGTATGCAGGAAATATTCTTTTGAGGACTAGTTCAGAACCAGAACAAGTGCTTCAAACCCTTAAAACAGTTGTAGATGTTCGGAAGAAACTTGTTTCCCTACTACCATTTCTGGGGAAAAGTGATGATTTTAAGGATTTAAATATGTCAATAATTGAAGACGAGGATGATTTGATGGAACAAAAACAATCTGTGAGCTCTAGTCAATCTAGTAGATCAACACAAAGTGACGGTAGTGAAACAGATAAATTTTTGCTCAAATCGTCACTTAAAAATACAATTATTGCTGCACGACACGAAACAACTGCGTCAATATCTCATACAAAGAAAAGAACTCCTCAGAAGGTCGTGAACAACAGAGTCGTACTTCCTCCAGTTAAGCGAGTATTGACCTCCCTAGATATGTTAAACATTCATAACACCAACGAAGATGTAAATAGTAAGAAACCAAATGACAGTAGAAAGGCACAAAGCGCGCCGAAACAAGAAATTTCAAAGAGAAAAGAGAAGAATCAAAAAATTATTAAGGCAGAAGAGGTGGTTGCTGAAATGGTGACATCTGTATCATCAACAAAAACAACAACTGAAACCAACCTTACCAATACCTCTTCCACACCTAACATTACCAAACCAGTCAATGCAGACCAAGACCCAGCTCTGCAGGCTGTTATGGAAGACCCAACAAAGATGAAAGCATTGCTTATCATTCAACAAGCTTTCAGAAAGAAGTTAGCGCGAAACAAAGCCAAAAGGATCAAGATAGAAAAAGAAAATGCCCTTAGAGATTTCCTTGCTGAAGAGCGAAGGTGGTTCGAAGAGAACAAGGACAAGTATTTCGATTTGCTATTGGAAGAGGAGAAATAAAAAATCTAATTAGTTTATTGTTAGCACCATTGGTGCTGGTAAATCCGTGAGGATTGGGGATTGTTTTTGAAATGGTTTTTTGAATCTTGAGTTTTCATAGTATTTGGTGTGACATTTACCAACTAGTAAGGTGAGAATTATTTGGATTTCAGGCCAATTTTGGTAAATATTTGGTAAATTTTTAAGGTTGGGTATTTGAGTATCTCGAATCATTACTCCGTCATGGTGGATGATGAAAACTTTTCTTCTATCACAGTATCTTGATTCTTGATAATCGTTGAGGATGCATCTTATTGATGTAATTTCTAGGAATTTTGTGTAGAAAAAGTCCCTAAAACATTGAGTGTTAGGGCAATAGTATATAAAATGTTTTAGGGTTCCGGGGCATTTGCAGTGAGCGCATTGTCTTTCCTTATGTTGTTTGATATGATTACTTGTCAGATTTCTCCAGATTGACCATTTAGTCTCTGTGTCAATTTTAGATTTGATGAATTTCAGATTGATAGATGACCAGTTCTTGGTAAGGTGTAGACTGGAATTATCTCTATCAAATTGGCTAAACATTACTTCGTACCGAAGCAGTTAAACATTCCATTATAGGCTTTGCTTTTCAAGATGTGGATGGATATTTCACTATCTGTGTGAATTTTTGCCTTGGATTTAGGTGGATATCTTTAGTGATGTGAGTATAGCTGACAATTCAGCGACGTTATGTGAAGAAATAAAAAAAATGCTTCGAAGGAATGTGTCTTTGACTTCACAAACATCGGATTCAAATAATTCGGAAACTGACGAAGAAACACATCATACGATATTGTCATCTCTTGGAACAAAAAGTAACACCCATCTACACTCAAAATCTAATTTAAATCGAATCAATCATGATGAAATGGAATTACTTAAAACAATTCTAGCAAAACGGAAACAAATTTATGAACTAGAATTAAAAAAAATTCATTTAGAAAGAGAACATACTCGTAAATCAATGATGATGACGAATGAGGAGGATGGAACAAATTTTCTAAATAGCTCTCCAAACTTGTCCTCCGCCCATTCACATGCCTTTGATGAAGACACCTCTCCATTCCTTAAATATCCTTCTTCTATTTTACTCACTTTACTGCAACAACAGCAAGTGAAATCATCACCAACTCGTTTATTGACAACGTCGAATCATGACGAGAGGAACAAGAATGAGTCACAAAGTGAAGTGAATAGTATCAAAAATAATGACATCACAATGCTTACAGAAACAAACGTTCCAAAACATTGCGTTCCAATACGAACAGATGTCAGGAATATGGATTGGAAAGCACTTGCCAGTGTCACACAATTTGATGTCATATTAATGGATCCACCCTGGCAATTAGCAACTTCGAATCCGTTACGTGGAGTAGCGATTGGCTATAAACCACTCTCAGATAAACATATTCAAAATATGGATATCAATTCTTTGCAAGAAAAGAAAGGAGGATTTTTGTTCATTTGGGTCATTAATGCAAAATATACAAAAACATTGGAAATGATCGAACAATGGGGTTACAAATATGTTGATGAAATTACATGGGTGAAAAGAACAATACACAGACGTTTGGCAAAGGGACATGGTTACTACTTGCAACATGCAAAAGAAAATTGTATTATTGCTATGAAATGTAAATCAAAAGAAAAAGAGAAGGAAATGCTTGAAACTGCAAGAAACCGTGTAGCCAAGCTTAGTGACGTGATATTTAGCGATCGAAGAGGCCAGTCACAGAAACCAGAAGCTCTCTATCACTTCATTGAACAAATGGTTCCAGATGGAAAATATTTGGAAATATTTGGAAGAAGAAATAATTTGAGAGACTATTGGGTGACAATCGGAAATGAATTGTGAAAAAGAAAGCAATACACCTACTTGCCAAGGCATGAATCGATATAATTAATGATTAATGTTTTAATGTATTACAATGTGTGACACAAGTGAAAGTTTTTTGATTTTCACATGGTGGTGAAATATCGAATCTTGTTCAAGCATGAACAGACGCAGCAAGCTTGGTGTGAGATTTACTTTTGTTCCCACAATGCAGATTTTTCCTTCATCTTTTGTCTTCCTTCCATCAACTTTTTCTTTTCCTCTTCTTCTTGTTGTTTTTTCTTTTGAGCCAATGCTTCACTTCCGCTGTGTTTCAGCGCCTTTCTCTTGGCAGCATTCAATGTCATTTCCATTTTGTTTGTTTCAGTTTGATCTTGTGCTTGCATTTGTGCCAATTCATTCTTTGCTCGCAAAGCACCAACTCCTTCACCGTGTGACTTGGATTCGAGATCTTTAATCTTATTTTCACGTTCACGCTTGGCAGCATAGAATTCAGAAATGGCCTTTTCTAATTCTTCATTCATTCCTTCTGGCATGGTGAAAAGTTCTTCCAACAAGGCATAACCAACACCTGTCACACCAATTGCAAAGTTTTCTAAATGGTCCTTTGGAGCAGTAAGTTCAGTGTGTCTCTTGTAATATTCTTGTAAAATCATATGCTTGTAATGGAGAAGCAAATATTCAATGAAAGCAATGTGCTTGTTAAAGTCAAGGTCAATGTCACGAATTTCTTCACGACGTTGAGTAGCAGTACGAGTACGACCATTCTTTTGTAAGAAGTCAGCAGCTTGGGCTATTATAATGCAAAGGAATAATTTGATGGGTATTTGAGAATGACATGATGACAAATGACAGTCCAAAGAGAATACGGTTTTGATGGATGATGATTTTTACAAAACAATTTTCAAATCACCACGGAATGATCAATACCATCCGCATTGTATTCATCACCGCATCATCATTATCAATAATATTCATAAAATATGATTAAGAATTCATGAATGTATCGAATACTTTACAACAATAACAAACACATACCTTCATCCAATTGTCCTTGGAAAGCACTACTTGTGTTCTCAGAAATATACTTTTTAAAAGCATTTGAAAGTTTCACAACTTCTGGCCAATCATCACCCAAAGCAAAGATAAAACTCTTTAAAAAGAATTCACATTGTTCATCAATGGGTTGATTGACAAGTTCTTGGAAACGTTGGGCGTGTTTTGGATCAACTTGAGGCATGATGTGAGGAAAGAGATGTGTGAGAGTGTGTGATGTGAACGGATAACTGTTGAGTTGCTGGTGATGATATTTTTTTTTTAAAAAAGTAAAATGAAAACCTACTTGAAGTAGGTTGGAATTTCAAGTCACTTGACATTTGGCGTGACGTGTTATCATCATGATTGACAGAAAGTCAACTCCCATCACTTATCAGCAAAACATTGGTGAAAAAATTTGAGAAATGAATCGAGGTTGTTCACTTTGCATTCCTTGTCTTTTGAATAGCAAAAGGTTCAACTGTTCTGAAGAACTCTGAGCTCTCGCTTGAACTCATTATGCGAATCAAGAAACCCAACTTGGAACAGATTCAATTTCCATTTTCCATAATGACGCACATGTCATTCTTTTTGATCAACAAACAACCGTTTGACAGGGTTACAAGAGTTCTTGTCGTTTGCTTATGAACAAAGCACTCACCAACAAACATTCAACCAATGAACTCATAGGATCCCATGAACAGTTTTCTGCTTCAAATATTTCAATCATATTATTAACGTTGAAGAGTTGAAATCTAAAAGAAATATGTCAATAAAAGTACTGGAATAATTGCCCTCTTCCAGAAAGTCGAAAAAGTCGCTTTTTTACATGACACGCACTGCGCAAGAGTCAAGAGTTGATTGATGGTTACCTTGATCAATATTATATAAATGCTACACAAACATTAAAGGCAAAGTATTTAACCGGTGAAATTTGTGCATTCGAACTTTGTTTGGAAGCATTTCACTTTTTTCAATCTTGAAAGGCTGGGTAAACAATTGAAGGCAACCTTCAATGGAAGCATTTGAGTACTGATTGACTTCAAAGGCTCATTACAAAGAACAAACAAAAAAACAATAACACAAGTGGGAGAGACCCCAATTCTCTTTTCAATTTCACTATTATTTCAACAAACTCTGTGAAATCAAAGCACACATGAGCCCTTCACGTGTAGACTCCTCCTTCTTCTCGACTCGTTCAGTCGTCCATCTCAAGAACAATTACCACCATCGTGGTGCTGCTTTCTTTTTCCTGACCATCATCTGGTTCTTCATGATGATGACAACCTCTCTCTCCTCTCCTCGAGTACTAGTGCTGGCACAATCTTTGCGTTCTCCTAGTTTTATTAAAGCCGTTGATGTTGCCACTTCCATTTACATTTCTTCACAGGAATGGAAGGATTATTTGATGTCTTTCAATATTGTCTTTCCAATACCTTCCTGTGCCACTACGAGTGCCAGTGAGTTTCCTCCTACTCTCGATTTGTTAAAGAATGGAACCACACGAATGCCAGTGTTGAACATGTGTTATGAATCGAATGCGTTGCATCCTTGGCCACTCATTCACCAAAAGGCAGGACAGTTGTTGGTTTCAACTTTGAAAGCTCAATATAAAATTCAAGATTTAATGGCCAATTTCACAACAGTGAACACGAGTTTGTTGGGATATTTTGGATCTTTGAAAGCTGCTGTGGATAGTGGCGCTTGTGATGTTGCCATTGCATCGACCAATTGGGACAATTCAAGATTGAGTCAAGCTCATTTTCAATGTAAGTAGAGATGTTTGTTGATGAGGTCTGAGGTACTATGTATTCATGTTCACAATTTGGTTGTTGTGATATGTACGAATAATTGTTTGAACGTGGCACAATTTGACCAATCATATTCTTGATGTACATGAATCCACACGATTGAAATTGACACAAAATATTGTTCAAAACCAACTAGGTGCCTACGGGTCAAGCTTCAATGGATATTTGCGTTCTGGACTTGATAATGACACAATTAAAGTGTCAACAGTGAATGACCTCAATCAAGCATCTGTCAAAGTTGCTGTTTACAAAGCGACAACTTATGATCAATGGGCCACAACCAATCTTCCAAAAGCCCAAATTGTTCGTTTTTCTGGAGGTTACTATGAAGCCTGGCCTATGATTCTCAACAATCAAGTTCATGCGTTGATTACTGATGCTGCTGACCTTTTCTCCTTTTTGGCTGCAAATAAGGAGAATTGTACAGCTTGCAAAGCAGATGCTTTCGGTGAATCATTTTCATATGGAAGTTTTACCACAAACAAGATTGCGAGGTACTCACTAGCTACAAGTTCTGTTGTTATTAATTTTACATACATGATCGTTTTAATTATGAGTGTAATTATGTTCATGTGGTAATGAAAGAATTCACATATATGGTATACACAATTTTGCAAATAAATTCATCAAGTGCAATGTTTTGCACTAGTTCGTTATAATTGTCACGTCTGAAATGTAATTTTGATTTTCATGTGGTGTGAGTAAATTCTTCATGAATAGGAATGCCTTGTCAATTGATTTGGTATCCGGAAAGTATATGATAAAGCCATTTCGTAAAGCACTAATTTCCACTTTTGCATTGGGGTGAGGCAGTTCAAATTCGCCAGTATATTCATCCACTTGTTTTGCAGAGTAACGATGTCGCATGAAGACTCTTCCTATTGAAGAGTTTGTGTTTGGCTGATTCGTAACAAATACAACGTAGTCACCTGCACACATTGCAATAATGGAGTCCTTGTGGTCGAAAATACTTTCAATCGGCGCTATATCAACACCATGTGCACCAGGCGTAAGAAGCCACGTAGATTTTGTTTTCACTGCTGCACAGAAATATCCACACGTTATTTCTTGAACAGGATCTTCACAGAATACTCTTCGTACTTTGGGACTATTTTCATGACCGCCTTATTGAATAATAATACTTGTCATGAATTTGGTTTACTAAGGTGAGCTTACCTTGTAAAGGCGCTTCAGGCATCTGCCCTGAACTATTACAACCCCATCCATAAACAGCCCCACTGGCACACAATACTGAAGTGTTGTCATATCCTGATAAACGCATGTGAGCTCACTAGTTCAAGCTCGAGCGATCAACTTACCACATTTGGCAATTAGAGGTATTTCGTTCACAGGAAAACTTGTAATAAGAACTTGAATGTTGAAGAAATAATGTTGAGATGAAAATGATGAATTGAAAAAGTAATTTCAATAATGAAATTATTTCACGTTTCCATTCAATACAACATATTCCAGAGTTCATACATACCTGGATAATGAGATCGATAGCCAGCACAACTGCCATTACTATCACTTCCACAGGCATACACACCATTTTCTGTAACGAATATTGAGTTAGAATTGCCACCAGCAACTGAAAGAATTTTTGAATTGTTGAAATAACTACCACTCAAAGCTTTTGGTGTGGGAATGCTGTCCAGATCTACAACATATCTTGTAACCATACAATAATAACGAAACATAATGTTCACATACCAGAAAATCCACATTGATGTGAACTATTTTTTCCACACACATAAACAATGTTGTCTTGTGTTACAAATATTGAATGATAGCCTCCACAACTACCATCTATCACAACATGATTTGTCATTGGACCAACTGTAGCGACAAGTCCACGTTTTTTATGTGCTGTGATGCCAACGTTGTCATCTAATTCAATATCACCATCAAATCCACATCCTAAACAACCTGAGGAATTTAGCCCACAAGAATATACTCTTCCGAGGTCCGTGATGATGTGAGTATGTATTCTGCCCGAAATGACTTTTACAATTTTAATGTTCTCTATCACAATCTTTTTGCAAGGTTGAATATTTGAATTTGAATGATCCTCGAACATATTTGGTGGATCATGATGTGTTTGTTTTCGGAATGATCCAGCCTCATAAATTTTAGGGCCAAGCAACAATCCACCGGAAACTTCTTGTTTGTTTTCATAGTCGAGGGTGTAGAGGGTGGAAGAAGGCATTTTTTTATCTTGAATACCAAAGATTACTCTTTTAGAATTTTGAATTAAGATTGGTTGTTGTTTACAAAACCTCATATTCAAAATATTAAAGGAGAGATTGTCTAGTTTACAAAACATGTAATCGACGGGGAAAATCACTCTTGATCCTTTGTCTTTTGATCTAAATTCATCATCATGGATGTTTCACCATAATTAAAGCCATCTGAACTATTGGTACCAGTCCTGGAATGAGGTGAAAAGGACACCACTGTTCCTGTGGGTGACGAAAGTGCTTCGCTCATGGTGTCAAATAGTTCGTTCTGAACCTCATCTTTTTGATTTTCATTGGAAGGTGGTGATGCTGTGATACGTTCGTCTCCTAAGGTGTATGCCTTAACTGTACTATGCTCTACTTTAGTGTTAATTGAAATTTCATCCCTTGGTGTTAAATTGTCTTGAGTTGTGACAGTGTTTGTAATGTTGGCGTGCTGATGAGTTTCGTCTGGGTTTGAACTTGTTGATGCATTGCTTCTATTTCGTTCTCGCGATAATCCAATTGCTGATTGTACTCTTCTAAAGCTATTTCCTCGAGATCTTTGCATTTTCCATAATGATGGTGTTACATTTTGCAAAGTGAAAGGATGCATTCCACTATCATTGATCATCAGAGAAAGCATATTGGGAGTGTGATAATTGGGATGAGGAGGTGTATTAGAAGAATCCATATCATAATGAAATGCCGTATAGGTTCTAAGCTTTTTCTCCATTCTCGAGTCTTTCCAAAACAACATGAATGGTTCATCTTTTGCAATGCTTACAAAAGCGTTTTCATTAAGGGCTATCAATGACACAATTTCCTGTGTATGTATTTGAACTTTGGCAATATGATGAAACACAGGAGATTGAGCTTTTGGCCCAATGAATATACTTTCAATAATACTGTTGGAAGTTGAGGTATCGGATGTGGAGGCATTACTGGAGGCATGTGAAACAACATTGTTCGTGAGATATTTGGTGGTGTCCCATAACGCAATGCTACCGTCCTCAGCTCCAGTGACAATTACTTTACCAAAATGAAGCGAAATGATTGAGGTGATGTTGCAAGAGTGAGCATCAATTTGTTCTAACACGAGTTTACAGTCTTTCTGTGAAGAAATGTGTTCATCTGTGAACGATAGCATGACTTCGCTAATGTCGAATATAAACAAGCTACTATCTAATGAAATTACCAAGAAGTGATTATTTACAGCTAGTTGTGAGCATTTCTGGTACGGTTTTTTTGTTTGTTCATACAACTCGTGAGCTCTTGAAATAGTAACCATTTTGTTAAATTTCATCTCTCCATGATGGTCAATGTAGGACTTCCACAGGTCTACTTGTCCTATATTGTTGACAGTGCTTACAATCATGTCAAATTCAGAGGAGCCAGATTTTCCAAAGGAGGGTGATGGAGGATTTTTCTCGACCAATCCTGAGGTCAAGCTTGGCTCTGAGTTCACAGGGATACTTGTGAAAACGTTAAATAATTTAAGTTTTGAAAGGACATGGATGCTAGGAGGTGATGGAGCGTCTTGAGTGGTGACATTATTTGCGTCGTTGGAACCAATTGAACTAGTTCTTAATGAGTATGGCCTTAAAACAGTTTCTTTAGAAATAACTTTGTTTTCGTCACAATTGTGCTCTTCAACATTTCCATCTCTTGTATAATTGTATACGAGTAATTCTGGAGATGTTTGAGCGTTAGTGAGAATGGCCGTTCTTGAATATTCATTTGTTTCCAATTCACCATTATATGGAAGTGAAAGGGCAAGTATTTTGACAATAGGCCCGCTATCTGGCCTTTGAATATCTTGCAATAATTCACCAGTAAACCAATTCCAAATATATAACTTGCCATCAATTGAGCTTGAGCAAAATCTTGGTGATCCATCAGAAAAAAGCTCAATGGTGGTCACACTTGTTTCATGAGCAAGCATGGAACGAACAGGAGAAAATATTAAGGGTTGTGATCCTCCAAAGCTCCAAACCGTAGATATATCCCATAATTTGATAGATTTATCCTCAGATCCTGTTAAAATATATTGTGCAAATGGAGTATATTGGAGATATACATTTGCGTCTTCAATGGGAGGTTGAGTTAGAGCAGTTCCTTGAGAGAAAATTGGTACAATACAATTAACAGGTAATTTGTGGTGTTGTAAGCAGGCTATTTTTCTCGAATTTGTAATGTCCCAAATGAAAATTCGTCCATCTTGCAAGCATGCAGCAGCCGGTGAGCTTATTGGATGAACTATAGTTGAATGATACTTTGTTGAACGACATCTATAAAACATATATTCCTCATTAAGAAAGAAATAATGATGAGGAGGCTTCTTTTTCAAAGGTTTGTCAGTGAAATGATGGTCACAATACTGTTCATAATTCCAGAAATTTACATAGTATGGTAAACAGCAAGAATAACTAGTGTCTAAATTTACATTTCTATCATACAGAAGTACGAGTTTTGTAATACTGATCTTGTCATCAAGAGCTGTATCTGCAGAGGTATCTGTAATGACTGTAACCTCCGAAAAAGGATTAGTATTATATTTTGCAATATTACAATTTGGACACTCCTCACAGTAAGCGTATTCTCCATGATGTAGATGTCTATTATTTCGATGATGTGAAGAAGCATTGCTCAAAGAAAGTCCTGTTTGATTTTTTGGAAGTGAATAAACTGTGAAAGGTCCTAATTGTTGAGGAATACCTAATGTGTGAGTAATACTCGAAGAATTATTAGAAGCATTGCTGCCAGTTCTCTTTCGTTGTGGACTGTTGGCCGTATTGAATGATTTAACAGTAGAGGAAGAAAGAGCACTGTTAAAGGAATCGTTCAACTTGCTTGGCAGCGTTGGAGAATCGATAGGTCTGGCCATAGGCGGAACACTCACTTTTTCTCTTTGTGGTGACGAATAATATTCATTGTCAATGGTTTTTCGTAAAGAGTTTGAATAGAGAGCAACAGAAATTTCTTCATCACTCTTTGGAGAATGGCTCGTAAATGGTTTTTGCAATAAATTATTATTACTTTCTACTCGATGATCAAGTGATGTGATAAATTGTTGATGATCATCATCATCTCCATAAGAAGATCCCGGAGGTTTTGCCCGTGTTTCCAAAATTCCAATTCCACCTCCTCTTATTAAATTCAGTGCTGCTTGTTCCAAAGGTGAAGAAAAAGTATTGTGAGTGCCACTTCCACCACTGCTGGCACCTTGTGTGTTTAAAGGATTATTCGATGAAGGGTTTTGTTCGGAATCGGACTGAACAGAGACATCATCAAGATGATGATGTTGAGCCATGGATGGTAGTCCTTCTTGTGATTGAACAGTATATTCATAATAAGTGGAGGTATTATGTAAATGACGATTCATATTCAAATTTTGATTCTGATCGGAATTCAATTGATGTCCTTGCTCCACATTCGGAACTGTTGTTTGATGATGAGAAGCGTCCATGCCACTATCATTCAGAGTCGTAGCTCCAGAATGTGTTGTTGATCTTGTTGAACCTCTTTTGTCATAAAGCCATCGTTTCACATTATTCAACATTTTTTTGATTCTTATTTTGTTCAATTTCGAACTTTGCGTGGTCGATGGGGGTTCATGAATTTCATGCTAATAGTAACCTCTTCACATTTAAATGAAAAAGTAATGTTACAATTTAAGGTGCATTTGGATTTTGTTTTTGAATATGAAAGTATTTATTTCAACAAGAAATTATTGTCAAATTAGGATTTGCCAGTCCAAATTTCGGATAAGTAGGAAATATAAAGATGGTGTGAATGTTAAAAGGAGTGGATATTTCGATCAGTGCTGCTCTCTGCACAGATTCGAGACTTGGATGAGCAATCAAATGTTCAATTTCGAAACGACAGTGATGAGTGAAACAGTCCAAATCTTGTGGAGTGTTTATTGTAACTTTTTGGTTACAATATAATATTACAATAACAATATAATTTACACATTTGCAAGACCAGCATAAACTTGAGATTCAATGCCTGACTCATTAGATCCGAGAGCAATTCTAAAGTATCCTCTTTCTCCCCAATTGGTAGACCATGAATTAACAGCAATCCAATATGGAGTTCCATTTTCACTTCCCCATCCAATCAATGCGACTGCATGACCACCCAAAGCAGTGGTGGAGACATGCTTGTAAACTCCTGACTTGTAATTCAAGAAATCTCTATAAACAGTGAATCCAGCTTGCACAGAACCATAAGTCATGATAGCAATCTTAATTTGGTCAACACCTCGAATAATACTTGCTGATTTGGCCTTGTAAAATCTGAGTGCAGATCCATCCTTGCATTGGGATTGACATGATTGAGCAGAACCAGCTGAAGTTGTTCTTCCTGAAACATAAGGAATGCAAGTATCAGGAACAGTTCCAGTATTGGTCAAGAATCTCCAAGTACTACTCAAATAACCTCCTTGACATCCTCTTTCCAATGAATCACAATCGACTTGATATTCAGGTGAGAGTACAGTATAGGAATTAGCACCAGTGGCCACACAATATCTCTGAGCCAACACATAGGCACTAGAGAAGGCCCAACAAGCACCACAACTTTGTTGATCACGAATTGGAAGAACACATCGTGGCCAAGCAGTTCTAGCATCGAACGAAGCTGGCAATTGAACTCTTACTTCACCTTCAATTCTAGGTGTGTCTGGATCGTTGGGTAACAAACTCAAACCAAATAAAGAATTTCTGAGGTGTCCAATGGTCATATTTTCGAAACGAGCGTATTTGGTGGCTTTCCATCCAATGGTATGATTGGTGTTAATTCTTTCAATGAGATCATCATCATTGGCAGGTGTAGTACCATTTACCACTTCAGGTTTGTGTGGTTTTACAGGTCTAGTGGAATTGTTGTGATGTTGTCCACCATGATTATGAGAAGGTTTGGTCTTCTTGGAGGCTGGTTTGCCATTCTTTTGTGTACGTCCATAGATGGTAGTGGCTGATAAAGACAAGTAGCACAATGCCACAATACAGGCAAGTAGGAATAGATGTAGAGCTGATTTTCTGATGATGGCTGAAGTTGCCATTGTTCTCGAGTTATTGGTTTTTTTTGTGATGTCAGTACGAGTGGCAGCAACACCCAGTTTTATACGTTTTTCAACATGCGCACATGAAGATGAAAACAAAATACGGAATTATCTGTTTACGTAATAAGAGTAATATTGCCCATGTTTGAAAAGGAAGAATTTGCATAAGGAGAAGTGTGGGTGACGTTCGTCATCCATTGGTGTCGCATTTTAGAATCTCTTGATGATTTGTAATTCGACAATATCTCTCTGTGCATGTCTACAGTAAAATATAAGTTTGAGAATTGTCACAAATCATTAATGCTAGCATTAGTAGCAGTCAAATGAAGAAAAGCCCTATTTGATACATGAGAAAGAAATAAAAAGGAAAATATTTTACTTACTGCATCGATGTTGACTATTTTAATAATTATCAACATCAACTACCATATTTCAACACGCTAACCCTCAGAGAGGCTTTCATGTCCATCTTCTCTTAAAATGATGTAAATGTTTTCAAAAATTCAATTTCCTGTGGAGTACTCTCTCGATTCATGATCTTATTTCGATGGGGGAACCTTCCAAATTGTTGAATTATGTCTCTGTGTTGCTCTGCAAAACGTAAATAAGGTTCAAAGGTAGAATCTTCTTCTACGAGAGAATTAAATAATTGACATGATAATTCTTGAAGAGAGAGATCTTCTGAATGTTCGAGCGGAAAATAGAACCACATTCTTTCTAGGGGTGTGTGTAATTTCTTATCGGTTTGATTCTCGAGA
Organism: Naegleria fowleri; assembly: GCF_008403515.1. Classification (NCBI taxonomy): domain Eukaryota; phylum Heterolobosea; class Eutetramitea; order Acrasida; family Naegleriidae; genus Naegleria; species Naegleria fowleri. The sequence goes on along the minus strand of NW_025407939.1, from coordinate 548,708 downwards.
CACCATTTAGAAAGCTTTTGTGCAATGTGGTCGAAACTAAAAGCTTGGGGAGAATTGCGATACATATTTCTTGGAAATTGATCGAGCATGATGATACAAGCCAAGAGTGTTCGTTCGGATTGTTTGGAGAGCACTTTTTGAATGTCATGCTGATTGCTCTTTTCAAATACGAGCTCTAATTTGTATGCCAAATTTAACAACATGGGCTCAAAGGATGTTTGAATGTGACGATCAATTTCTAGAGATGATCGAAACCACCAACCAGTCCGTTGAGGATCATTGTCAAACCAAAATTTCAATATTCTTTCCTGTAGAGGTGGAAATAAAAGCATGTCATCCATTTGTGATAGCAGTGAGAGATCCACTGAGGTGGGAAATGTGATTCCCTTAAATCCTGCATACAAATTGAAAGGATTTGACCATGAGGTTGATGGTAGAAGTCTCATTAATGCATGTCGAACCACAACTGGCATTGTATAAATGGTTTTCAAATTTTCACATAGTGTTCGATGGTTTCTTTCGTCAATCCAATCTTCCAAATAGGTCACTAAACAACCATCGTCGTCGACCTGAGTGTAGTTTCTTGGAATGTTACTTTCATTTTGTGTTAAGATTTTCACCCATTGAATTTGTTTGGCGTCATCTGAAGCTTGACCATACACTTGATTGTTCTTCTCAGACATTACTATACCTAATACAGTGGAAATGATGAAATGAAATTGAATTTTGATATTTGGATCACCTGCTTTCATTCTTCTCTTCAGTTCTTCATTTAACTCTTTTCGAAAATGAATATCATCAGAAGTAGTTGATATTTTCATGGTTGCTAAATTTTCTGAATTTGAGTCGACTGATTCTGTTTTGTTGTCAACACCAACAACAGTATTTTCATCTTGGTGATAATAGATAGAATCGAGAGAATAAATTGGAGCATATGTAAAATAAACATAATCTGACTTAATTCCAGTTTCTTCCTCTAATTCTCGTAATGCTCCCTCTCGAATCGTTTCATCAACATTTAAGTGGCCTCCTGGAAGAGCAAGTAAGTTCTTACCTGGAGGCTTTCCTCTTCGAATCATGAGAATTTTAAATGCAGAAACATCTTGTGTGGTTTTTTCAAGCTCCATTTTAAGGAGAAGCACGCTGACAGCAGGCACAGGCGAATCTGGAAACATGCTTTTTGGAGGCTTAGTTGTGGATTGATTCGTGTTGTTTTTAGCTTGAGAAGGAGGAGAATCAAGAGTTTGAGTTGAGTAGAATCGTAGCACTGTATCGGAATGGTGATGACTTGGGATGAAATGCTTTCCGAAAAAATTTTTCTTCAAGCCAAATCCCGATAATGATAAGAATGGTTGCAATAATAGTGATGATGAACAACTGTGTTGTTTCGTAAGCAGCACACGCCAAGATAACATTTTTTTTAATTTAATTTTCAAAATTTTAGTGGACTTTCAAAATAGGTTCACGAGCTCGCAATCCATCTTTAAATGACATGTGTGTCTCCCTGTGGTGATCAATGTGTTTTGTAATGATGATTAAAATTACAGAGTGGGTGGATGAATGACATTTGTCATCATCGCAGCTGATGTCCCACTATACCTCATTAGAAAGTGCCCAATTCTTTCGAGCGTGCCTTTGAATTTTTCCATTGCCACTGGGTGCTTATTAGCTATGATCGCAATAAATCGATGTACAATGGCCAGAGAAGTTAATTGTTTTTGGAAAGCTTCGTTTGTGTGTAATGAAAATCCATTTCTCATTGCTTGTACCTCAATTTCTTCCAACTGTTTAAAATACATGACTAATAAATATAAAATTCCCAAATTTAAATATGAAATGTTGATGGCGTCTTCGGGAATCTGATGAATAATATCTTTCATTTGGTCTGCATACTGGAACATGACAGTGGTATATTGCATTTGATCAGTCTGACCATCATTGTATAATTTCTGATTGCGCATGGTCTCATGAAGCATAAGGATACTACATGACAATGAAAAGAGATCAGTCAACATGGCCAATGGTGAAGAAATGACTGAGTTTTGATCTCCATAAAAGTGCTGAGGTCTTGCTTTAGCATGGATCTTAATCTTCTTTCTGATAAGGAAAGAGAGCGTGAGATAGATCTTAATATTGTCTGACGTGAGTGGTTGCATGGTCACAGCTAAAACCTCTGCTGGTATTGTACCTGTCAAATAGAAGAAAGAAGTAAGCATTGACATTCCCACCAATGACTTGAAGGAAAAGGTGGTGTCATCCCACAAGCACGCAGATGTGATCGGTCCATTGAGTGAACTTGACAATGAAGCATGTGAAACAGAAGGTTGTGTAAAGTCGATCAACCCGTTCACGTATTCAAGTCCTCTCTCCATCATAAAACTAATTTCATCTACTTTCATTCCCATGAATAGTCTCATTTTCATCAACACCATGACATCATTTGGAAGATTTGTAAATACTGAGTATTGATTAAGGGTTCCGGTTGTATCTTCATCATCAGGCAACGTAGGACAGTTCAGGAATGATCTGTTTGCGTAATTTGGAATTTTCTTTTCTAACGATTTATCAGCCATAAATAAATATCTTTTTGCTTTTTTCACATTTCCAACAAAATAACAATAATTTGCCAAAACAAGATTCCTAGCCAATGCATAATTTGAGTCATAAATTTGACTCTGACGCATTGGAGCAGATTGATCTAAATTATCAACATTAGAAGGTAAAATAAATTCTGATTTCCTAAATGCTAATTCTGCTTCCTCATAATTTTTAAACACAACACTTGTCGTAGCGTGAATGGCATATAAGAGTGACATTAAATCTTTTCCAAATGCCGTGTTCATCGCCTCTGTTCCGAATAAATACGGGTCGAATACCTCATTTGGGATTAAAGAAAATCCGACCGAAACATATCTGAAGAAAAATTCGAATATTGATTTTCTGAAAAAGGAAGGATCAATATTTGGTGATTGTTGTTGAAGTTGTGGTGGTTGTTGTTGATGAAGAGTGTTCAGTGTACCTAATTGATTGTTATAGAGTATACTCGAAGAATTCGTCACGACCACACCTGGAGAGTTTTGAGTTTGTGCTAATAAGGTCAAATGTTCGAATTGTTGTTGATTATTGGTCAAACCTTGTGGCATGATCGAATTACCCATAGATGTCTGCATTGTCGAAGAGCTTTGAATTAGTGATTGTTGATCGGAAGATTTCTTTTTCTTGGGGAACGAATATGCTTCTAGAGTCTCATCACGTCTGTCATTAATCACAGGCATTGCTGATGAAGAGCTTGATCCAATGCCATTCTGTGAAATATCATGAACAACAGTTCCTGGTAATGAATTTCTTTTTGTGAGGCTTTGTGGTGACAATGGACATTCTGAAGGATTTTGTGAAACACTCTTTCGTTTTTTCTTATTTGAAGAGGAAGTTTTTGAATTTGAGTTTGAATTTCCTTGCCATCTAAATGTGAAAATTTCAAATGCGTTTGTGGCTTCATTGGAGTTTGATCCTCCTGTTGAGCTTGACATGCCCGATGTTGCAGAAACGGAAGAAATGTTTGAATCTACTGATCCTCTTCTTGGCAATAATGCAGAACTTACTGCTGAAAGAGGAGTCGATGTGAAAAAGCTTCCCGAAGATCCTCCACCAGTGACCATTGTAATACTTGATACATCATTGCCTGCTGGTACGGGTATCGCTCGTTGATACACTCTTCGTTGTTTTTTTGGTGTTGTGTAATTGCATGGTAATCCTTGTTTTTCACAATATCCACAGGATGGTAATTTTCTATCACTGTTGTGGTCGTGCACATCATCATCACAGATATTCATCGTCATCAGTGGAAGTGTCATCATAATTGTGTGATCACATATCAATGAAATCATAATATGGTGGTTAGAGAATTTAAAACATCAACATACCATCGTTTATGTCGTTCGCGACACCGTGAACAAGCAATTGGATGCAGATTTGCTTCTTTGCTTTGATTGACAGTGTTGTCCTCCGTGATTGCCGTTGATGACGATGTGGCTGATGCAGCTATGGTTGTTGTTGAAGATAAATTTGCGTTCAAAGAAGGCACTGTACTGTTCATGCCACAGGTTGATAAAATGGGGATGTTTTTTGATGTTGTTGTTGGTGACAGATTCATTGTTTGTTGTTGGTGCGTTAGAGCTAATTTTTCCGCAGTGTGCTGCCTCGGAGGGTGATTCTCTCCAACGTTGGAAGTGGTAAGTACTACGTTAGTGCTGTTATCTGCACCACGGAGATCGTTGGGTTGTTGAATCAGGAACTGCTGAGATGTGTTATTGGGAAGGTGAAGGTGTTGTATCATCAAGGGATGACTCACTCCTTCAGCTTGATTCATAGAGGTCATCATGAAGGAATTTAAAGAGTTCATCATATCCTCATCATTGAGAAGTGAATCCAAAAATTGTACGTGATACACGGAAGAAGAAGAGGATGTGGTTAATGTTGCTACTGAAGAGGCTGAAAGTTGTTGTTGTTGCTGCTGCTGCTGTTGGATGTTGCTATCGTGATGTTGGATCGGAATGGGCTGTGCGGAGTTGCTATTGCTTGGTGATTGAAACACATGCGCGCTTTGTGGTTGCATGTAGGCATTGATGTTGTTGTTGTTATTTGGAGAGCTGTCGGCCTGTCCAAATAAGATGTTGTTGGCTGATGGTGGTTGATTCATGATGGAGGCTCTTTGCTGCAATTCTTGTTGTTGGGAAATTTTGGATGTTGTTGATAAAGGCGCTGTATTGCTTTGCATGTACATTGGATGGTTGAACATGTGATAAGAGGAAGGTGGTATTGGTATGTAGGGGTTTTGGGTTCAGCCTGCAGAAGTAAAAGAACAGGAATGAAAGAAAGAATGAAAGAAAGGACAGATAACAACAATAACTCCGCGTTGTTGTTCTTCTCTTGCGTAAAATAATCTTCTTTTCAAGTCTTTCAAGGTGAGCTGGTTGTGGAAGGGTCTTGCTGCTTCGATGATGATGAAAACATTATCGAACCGGAAACGAAAGGATGGCCTCTGATTCTTGTTAATGAATCAACCCCCTCAATTTCAGTAAATCATGAATCAAGCTGTTGCTGCTTGTGTGTGTTCACGAGCTGTTTTTTCTTGCTTGTGGAATGATTTTTGGTATTCACCTGAGCTAGAGTGAATATTCAATGTTATCCGAATATTCAATGATTCGCCTGTTCTGGCTTGGTGGTCTATGCACAGAGAGAAGTCGATGAAGAGACAAAATGTAACAGACAGTAAATGAGTGTCTTCAAAAAACAGAGGATGGAAGTAAAAGAAGAACAACCAGCAGCAACAAGGATGAACCTGTTTTTTTGATTTTTGTAGGCACAAAAATGTAGAAATCGAGCAACCATTTTCTCTTCGCTCAGACTTTTTAAATCGGGTCATGACCAATTATGCTAAGCGTACGATTAGTTGTGAGTCCCATCAAGACAACTCGGAAGAGAGATAAGGGTCAATATTATCAATAACATTGCTCTCAAATTTTTGCCGATGATCACTGACACACTTATGTGCGCCTTTTCATTGTTGGGGAGTTATAAGTGTTGAAGGAATAGCCATTTCCAAAAAAAACAAACGCAATAGCATTGTTGAAACAACAATCGTTTACAAAAAATGTTGCGAAAATCGAGAGGAATTGTGGCTGCCAAACGGATGGCTATTATTTCCGATACCTCCTGCAAGAGAGATCCTCTCATTGTGAAGAATAAGAAAGATAACATTTGCTTTTTTTCGTTCCATAGAATATTGTCATCCACCCAATCGACTAGACAATTCTCTTCAAGTACAATACATTTAAATAATCGTAATCATCATCGAATGGGACCAAATAGTAGAATTAAAAAGATTCGGATTGGCTCTATTGAATTATATAATTCAAGCAAGGAAGAAAATAATCTCAATGATGATGACACATTATTGTCCATACCCAATTTTTCATTGTTCGGAGAAGACATTTCTGAGCTGGAACACCAGCAAGAAATTCTCTCTCATTTAAAATGGATGGCCATGAAGGACAAATTGGGGCAAGACATGTTTTTAATTGGTCATTATGGTGAATTGAAGAGACATCTGGCATTTACCTATTGCCAACTCACAAAACGAAAAGTTGAATATGTTTGCATCACAAAAGACACAAGCGAACACGACTTTAAACAAAGAAGAGAAATTGAATCTAATTCTGCATACTATGTTGATCAAGCTGCTGTCCGTGCTGCTAAGAATGGTGCGATCTTAATTATGGACGGCTTAGAAAAGGCAGATAAAAATATTGTAAGTGTGTTTGACAATCAATGACTGCTGTTTGGTTCAAAACAATTGAAACATTCTATTGTCCAAAGTTACCAATTTTGAACAATCTAATGGAAAATAGAGAAATGGCTCTTGAATCAGGAACCATGTTAATTTCTCCTCAACGATACAAACAATTAATCGAAGAAGAAGGTAAAACAGAAGAGGAATTACGATTAATGAAAATTGAACCTACACACGAGGATTTTCGAATTATTGCAATGGGATTACCAGTGCCTCCTTATGAAGGCAACACTTTGGATCCTCCTCTTCGATCCAGATTTAATTGCAGAATGATTGATCTGCCAAGTATGGAGACAATTTTTAACGCGCTTGCGAATCACCACAAAGGCGACCCTGAAAAGTTCTTCTCGTTTTTAACCTTAGAGCAGAAAACTGAATTATTTTCTACATTGATAAGATTTACACAGTCCATTGTACAATTGGACAATATATTAATGAGTAGCAAGACCTCGATTAATACGGACAGTAAGACGGGTGCAGTCGAATTATTACCACGATTTCCAATTGAAAATCTGAAGAATTTATTGGAAATGATTCATGACTATCGTCATGACCTTGTGAAATCCAAAGATGAAATTAAGAGGCTGCTATACCTCCTTTATCCAGCTACTTTGTTCTTATCGAGAGGACACAAAGATGAAAAACATGAGAATCATCACAAAATGATTGAGATTATTGAGGAACATTTGGACCAATGTGCATCTGCCATTCATCACATTCTTTCGCAAAGCTCCAGTGGCGATAATGATCATTCTGCATCTTCTCATTCCAGTACATTTGATGAATGTCTCAAAGAAACTACTCTTGAGGAATTCAACACTATTGGATTTACGCTCATTGAAAAACACAAAAAGTTATTGGAGGACATGCTGAAGTCTCACAAATGTCACAGAGATTTATGTCTTGTTGGTCCTAAAGGATCAGGAAAATCACTCATAGCTCACGCCTTTGCGTCCATGTTAGGTTACAAAACAATTGTGGTGTTTCCAATGTACAAAGAAATGACTTCAAAAGACTTATTGCAAAAAAGAGGAACCACTATGAGTGGAGATACCGTGTGGAAAAATTCTGTGTTGATTGATGCCATGAAGGATGGGCAGATTTGTGTCTTGGATGGAGTTGATCGACTGGGAACTGACATTTTACTTTCCATACAATCATTAATTCAAGAGCGGGTGCTCTATTTGTATAATGGTACTCGATACATTTCACACAATTATTTTGATAAGCTCATGTCAGAGGGTAACTATTCTGAGAAGGATTTGAACGACAAAGGAATATTCAAAATACATCCTTCATTCAGAATTATTGCTATTGGGTTAAGCGAGCAGCTAGATTGGCTTTCTTTGGAATTGTTTAACATGTTCCATTTTCATGTGGTTTCCAATTTATCTGTAGAAGAAGAAATCTCCTTATTGAGCTCTAGAGTGGAAAATACCCAAAAATCTCATCATCTTATTCGTTCTCTTGTTTTGATTAAGAACGAGTATAATTCTCTGGAGCAGAACGAAGATCAACGATTAATTTCAATGAGAGATTTAATTCGAATTGCTAAACGAGCCATACGTTTCAAAGATGAAAATTTATTAACCTTGTTAGAACGAACCACCATGACCTATCTTCTTCCAAAGCACCATTCTGATTTATTGAAGAAGATTGTCCAAAAATATAGCGATATCACCACTACTTCTCTAAAAACATGTGAAAAATCTGAAATTCAAATCGAAAAAACATCCAATCATTTAAGAATTGATGATATTCAGGTTGAGCTTCATCACCATGCTAATTTATTACTTGTACCAAAACCATATTTTATAGAAAACCAAAGTCATGCGGCAGTTATGAAAGCCATGTTAAAAGACCACCTATTAATGGATCACACTCTGCTCATTGGTTATCAAGGTAAGAAGACACATACTTAAATATTATAATTTTATTTCAATGCATTTATATTTGAAAGGTGTTGGAAAAAACAAAATTACGGATCAATTTATAAATCTAATGCAAAGCGAACGAGAATACATGCAGCTGCATCGTGACATTACCATAGCATCTCTTACTGTGGTTCCATCTGTGGTTGATGGTGTGTTAAAATATATTGATTCTCCGCTCGTCAGAGCTGTGAAATATGGCAGAATTTTAGTATTGGATGAAATTGATAAATGTAACATTGAAACTGTGTCAATTTTGAAATCACTCATTGAAGATGGAAATATGGTGTTGGGAGACGGCAGAAGAATTGTCACCATGCAAGAGTACGAAAAAAGAAAGTATTTGAAAGATGCCAATTTAGATCGCCTTCTTCCAATTGTGAAAGGTTTTAGAATTATTGCCTTAGCAAATCCTCCAAATTTTCCTTTCCATGGAAATGAATTTTATTCTTCGAGTGGAGATATTTTTTCAACTCATTTTGTCAGCAATGTGGACGTTGATAGTGAAATCAAGCTCTTGCAAAGCTATGCTCCAACTGTACCAGAATTAATCATTAGAAAATTGAGTGCTGTATTTAATGATTTACGAGTGGCAGTTGAAGACGGAATTATTCAATATCCTTATTCAACGAGAGAATTGGTACACATTGTGAAACATTTGCAGGCTTTCCCATCTGAAACTACTCTTCAGGATGCCATTGCCAACGTTTTTGATTTTGATTCATTTGATCGAGAGACACTCGAATTTATCAGTAAGATTTTCCAAAAACATGAAATTCCAGTTTCATTCAAAAATTCAGGTAAGTTATTATCATTATGCGATCTCTTCTCATGTGATTCATTCGATTAGAACAGTTTTCGATACGGATCGCCCAAGAAATACCACTTATCAAAAGCAATGAAGGAAAGAATATGTGTGTACTTTTGAACAGTAAGTAATATTGTGCTAGAAACTTTTGTTGACACTGATTTACAAACAATAATAACCGCACTGTACGAATTTATTAATCAGATGCTGATCTAACAAATGCTTGTGAAATTCAACAGGTATCCTTTTTCATTAATAATTACAGAAGTCCTCAAATGTACTATGCAGCCTATGAAGAACCTGATTCAGGAGCTTTTGCAACCAAAAATCCTTCCAACAAGTACACAAATTTAATGGAATTTAGTGAACTTCGATATGTCATTAATTTACCTTGCAACAAGGCAAAATATATTGTCTCGTTGGAAGATTCTGTTCATGTGCTGTCAGTATCGAATCCTTTTGGATTGATTCATTTTGAAAGTAATCAATGTGACTCTTTCACGATCACAGAACTCTATCCACTACATTCTCGACTTGGAACTAATTCTCAGTTCTTTTCCTTGAAGAAACTCAACACCATTGCCTTAATGTCTGCCAAAACTCAACGACCAGAAAGATTTTCACCTCTTTCTTCAATCATGATGGAAGCTACGGACAGTACCACCATGATGGACGTAGAGTTATATGCCTTTTTATATTGTCCTAAAGGAAACAAAAAATTTGATGTGGAAATTTCATATCAAGAGAAGATTTACAAATCAACGGCCAAGAGGACAAGAGAAATTCCATTCCAAATATTGACAAAATTTGCAAATTCTCATTCCATGTGTTTGGTGTTCCAAGAAGGATCCTTCACCATTGCAGTGTTGAATTTTTCGACTTGGGATTCTTCAAAATCTGTTCGAAAAGGAACTCTGCCTCACACTGCACATGTGTTACATTTTCCATTTCCTATTCGTACAATCCATTGGATTTCACCAAATTCATTCCTTGTATTGGAACATGATGAAGTAGCACCAAACTGGAAACTTGTTGAACTTGTTATGAATGGAAACGAATTAAGAACTTGTATTAAGCTCGTGAACGAGCTTTCAAATGTGACTCTCAAGAACTTTGATCTATTCACATGCATTGGAAATGAAAATAATTTTTTCGCTCGACCCAACAGCCAGTTGCTTTCTGAAAGCATTCTGATTAGACACTTGATGAAAAACGATGAGTATCTCACCATTCAAGCTGATTTATCTTTGAAGAAAGGAAATCCCAATATTTCAAACGTGGACATGACCTTCCTCAACAAGACAAACCAATTACTCATGATTCATCACCGAGATGCATCCACCACTGTTGGTGCCACAATGGAAGTTTTGAATTTTCAACGAAACACTTACCGCAAAATTACACCTCCAGAAAGAATGCTCAAATCCATCTCCAATTCGAACACTCCTTTGATGCAAAATTCATTTGTAGAGCTCAGTAATGGATATGTGGCACTCCTCCACGCTGAAAATCAACTGCTTCTTTTCAACCTCAATATTGACAAATTGTCAGAGGAAGCTCTCAGCTGGCAACAATTTAATACATCCAAAACATCTACAAAAGAATCACTTGAAATTGAATACATTGATCAAAGTAATAGGGAAGCTACTTTTCCAAAGCATGGAAAAGAAGATGATTTACCGCATGTAGGAGGTAACACATTTGCTGGAGGTTCTGGTGGCAGTGATACTGCTGGTCTAGGTGGATTTGGTGGTCCCTATCGATTAGCAAAGAAGGGAAATCCTGTCCTACAAGTTTCAGATGAAGTGAAAAAAAAAGTGAGTAAGGAAATATTGGAACGAGCTCGAAAAATGGCTGAAGAAGCTTATCAAAAAAGACTTCAAGAAATTGACATGTCTAAGGATGAAATGAATCTCTACGCCCAATACAAGAATAATGTCACGCAACAAATTGATCAATTAAGAAAAACATTAAGTTCACTAAAATGGAAGGATGAAGAAGAAGAACGTGTTTGGGTTAAAAATCAAACAAGTGGAGAAATTGATGATAATAAGATTGTTGAAGGTATAGTTGGAGAGAAGAATATTTACAAAAAGAGAGCTACCGAAGATGAAAAACACAAATCCAAACACCTTCCTAAAAAGAAAAAAATTCATTTTGTCATGGATGTGTCTGCCAGCATGTACAGATTTAATGGACAAGATGAACGATTGGACAAACTTCTCGAAATTGCAGTCATCATTATGGAGAGCTTTAAAGGATTTGAGGATCGATATGAATACAAAATTACTGGTCACTCTGGTCAAACAAGTTGTCTCGAATTGGTTCACAGAGGAAAACCCCCACAAGATGAAAAAGAACGTCTCAAAATTCTCTTGAAAATGCATGCTCATTCTCAATACTGTTGGAGTGGAGATTCCACATTAAGGGCCATGAAAGAAGCATCCAAACAAAAAGATTTTGATTTTGTGGTTGTTTTTTCAGATGCCAATTTATCTCGTTATGGAATTGAACCTCAAGATTTAGCACAAGCTCTCAAAAAGAATGTATATATTGTGTTCATTGCATCCATGTTTAATGAGGCACAACAATTAACACAAGCACTTCCCTCTTCGAATGGATTTGTGTGTCTGGATACTCGAGAATTGTCCACCACGTTCAAAAAGATACTCTCTCAAAACATTTTAAAGTAAAAAGAGAAGTTGCGTTCGAGTCGTTTCGAGGCGTATATCTTTCTCAACACACAATATGTTCGTTTAACGCCTTTTAAACGGTAACATAACTAGAAAATTGCAGAAATTCAATCGATTCATTTTGATTGAGCGATCAATAGAATCCTCCGATTCCAAGAGATTGTGTGTCTTTGTTCTCAGAATGAGTGCACATTTTCTCCTTTCGGTAATAGAGCGATGCCTTTAGGTTCATCATCATTGATCAATCACTCTTTAAAGATCAAACTTTTGTAAGAGAAAAAATAGAACAGCACACAGTAAGAGTGGAAATACACTCCCATCATTATCATCATTATTGAATACAAGAATAATCATCCTATCAAATGAAAAGAACAAGTTGGAAGATGATCCTCTCGACATGGTCTTTGCCTTCATCACGACATGTCACGATCCAAAAACACCTCACCACACCCACCATCACGACCATCACAGCAGCTTTAACACAACGATTGAACTTTCATGGATGGTCTTGTTCCGAAACCTCCCATTCATCTTCTTCAACAACAACAACAACAACAGCAAATGGTGGTGGCGTTGCTTCAACAACAATCAAAGACGTGGAACCGCCCGTCAATGTGGAAAAAGGAATTCATGATCGACAAGTGTCATTTGCAAAATCCATTCATAAACCAAATGAAAAAAAGAATTTAGTAATATTAGGAAGTGGATGGGGAGGTTTTCGATTGTTGAAAGAAATTGATATGGACAAGTATAATGTTTATTTAAGGTAAATTGAAAAGAATTGAAATAATGGAAAATATTTAAAAACTTTAAGCACACCTCGTAATCATTTCCTATTCACTCCTTTGCTTCCAGGAGCAGCGTGTGGTACTGTCGAATTGAGATCTATCATTGAACCAGTACGACGAGCAGTTTACCATGAAGGTACAGTATATTTTTAATATTTTCCTAAATTTAGAATCACTATTTGTGAAAACTTATAAACATGATATTGCAAATCAATCATATTAACGTAAACCATTGTCAACAACATGGTAAAATCATCATCCAATAGATTATCATTATTTTGAAGGAAAGGCCATTGCCATTGACACGGAAAATCAACGTGTCATTTGCAAACCTAATTATGAACAAGATCCAAACTTTTGCCTTAATTATGACGAACTTGTCATTGCCATTGGATGTGATGTGAATGATTTTGGGGTACCAGGTGTGAAAGAACATGCTTTTCCTATTAAGGAAATTTACCATGCTCGAACCATCCGCAATCAGATCATTCAATGTTTCGAAAGAGCTGCCAATCCGTCAACTCCTGTTCATCTCAGAGAGACATTACTACAGTAAGTGAGTTCACAACACACGTATTTTAACATTCTTGTGTCATGCGGGCATTCAATGAATCATTGATTTTTAACAACATTTGAAATGATGAATGTTTATCATCAACAATGACACGAACCTCTTGAATGCATTGAAATTCTCTTAAATACATTCAAATTCTCATGCTGATAGCTTTGTCGTGGTTGGAGCAGGACCCACAGGCATTGAATATGCTGCAGAATTACACGATCTCATTCGAGATTTATCCAAACATTTTCCTCCAGATATTGTCGAAGAAGTTCGATTAACTGTGATTGAAGCTGGAAGTACTGTGTTGAGTGCCTTTGATACTTCACTCCAAAAGTACACACAAAAATTCTTCCGTCGCAATCACATTAAAATTCGAACGAATCAACGAGTGAAACAAATCTTATCTCCAAATGCTGTAGAATTGCATGATGGATCGATTATTGAGTGTGGAATTGTCGTTTGGAGTGCTGGTATTCAAGTAAGTATTTATTTGTTGTTCACTTGTCTCTTTGAATTCATTTTAAACTTGTGAATTGATTTTTAACTTGTCTCTTTGAATTCAACATATAATTGTAATGAATTCATGAACTAATTTCTAATGACAGCCTCGTTCCATTCCAGTCACTCAGGGACGTCCACTTCCTATTGATCCAAAATCAAAGAAAATCCTTGTCACTGATCATCTCAAAGTGAAAGGATTTGAGAATGTTTATGCAATTGGAGATGTTTCCTTAATTGAAAACATGCCATTGGCAGCTACTGCTCAAGTGGCTCAACAAGAAGGACTCTATTTAGCACGTTCTTTGAATGGAACAGTTCCAAAAGACACACCATTTGTTTATCATCATTTAGGACAATTGGCATATATTGGAAATTATAGAGCAATTAGTCAAGTTGGAGCTTTGAAGAGAGGAGGATTTCTCAGTTGGATGTTTTGGAGATCTGCCTATTTGACACGATTAGTCTCCATTAAGAACAAATTTAATGTATTGATGAATTGGACAAGTACCTTCTTCTTTGGGAGAGATATTAGCAGATTTTAAATTCCATTATGATTCACAGTTTCAAAAATTCCACACAGAGAGAAAGCTAATAAGAGTGAATGAGTGAGGTCTTTAGAGTCATTCCTCTTGAGGATGGGTTTTAGTGTTTTTTTGATTTTTTAATTTGAATCATCATTTATATCAATAAATATTTTTTAAATACATTTCAATATGAAATATTAAATCGTAGTATATGTATAAATAAATATGAAATATTAATATTTTCTTTTTTAAAATTGTATTGACCTTGTTGAATTAAAAAATGCACAAATGTTCTCGATGTGGAGCTCAAGTAAAAACCATTCGATACGATGCAAATCCGAAACATTGTTTATTCATGTGTGTGAATGAAAATTGTACCTTTCCTTTTGATTTGGATAATTTTGAGGATTATCTATGTGAGGATGATATTTCTCATCAACAGGAAAAATCATCTGTTGAATGTGTTGATGATGATGGTGGTGTTCCGAACGACGTCATCGTCCATAAGGATGACAATGATTATTACATGGATGATTCATCATCATCAACAATGAATAAGAGAGAAATTATAGAGTTATCTCCCTTTCAAAATCAATCCTCTCAACAGCACTCTGATAATATTGTTGATTTATTCAAAGAATACTTTTAACTGAAATTATGGTCCAAATTTACATAAGAAATTCTTTTTAGGATATGTACATGATCAAAATGTAAAAGAAACGCAATGACTTTGATGGATATGTGAAAGCGATACAATGGAATAGAGAACACGCGTGTGACTATGAAAAAATTCTTGGAGTGGTGATGGGTTGGGAATTCTCACGGCCAAGAGATTTAAGAGGCCAAAAATAACGATCAATCTGATCCTTATAAGCTTTTATGTGAAAACTTTCGATTTTACCAAAACAAACAAAATAACTGAAATCAACATGCAAAGTATTGATCAAACCCTCCAAAACAAATATTTGTGCAAAGATCTCTTTGATCTTGCAAAGCGAGTCAGCACTCACGTGGCACGAAATGAAACACCCTCTCAATTCGAACGATGGCAACAAGAATTCGAGAGTGTAATCTCTAAATTGGAATTCATGCCATCAGGAAATACACTCGTTGCAGGAACCAATAAAACATTGCAACCTAATTGCAGTGTGATGGGTGAGGTGAATGATGACAATTTCGAACAAGTGAAGAAGAGATCGAAATGCCTTTGGGAAAAAAGCCATTGGTATTGGCTACTTTATTAACACGTCCGATCCTGTGAAAACATTGGAAGAGTTGTCACAACTGAATGATTCCATCTCACTGTGGGAGAATCGTCCAAAAAGAGGAAATATGGCAGTGATATCCGTTGATCATCCACGATTTGCTGAAGTTGCTGCGTATAAGGCCTCCAATTTATCGAGACTCTACAATTTCAACATTTCTGTTGCATTGAGTGATGAATATATGAGATCATTGAATTCTAAGGAATCAACATATTGGAAGAACAACAATCGCACTCCAAGAGAATTATTGCAAATCATATCTCAGCATTGTCATGCGTGTGGTGATCCTGGTTTGGTCTTCATTGATCGTGTCCAGAGTGCCAATCGAGAGCTCACTTCAGATCTTGGACCCATTCGTGCTGCAGTTCCCTGTGGTGAGTAATTTCTGCATGACAATGAAACCTGTAATTTAGGAGCAATCAATCTCAATGCTCCAACTCTCTTTGATGAAAGTTCAAAAACTATTCACTGGAAACGTCTAAAGCGTGTGGTTTCTATTGCCATTCGCTTCTTGGATAATGTGGTGGATTTGTTGGAAATTCCTGATGAACAAATGAGAGACGTTTCCAGGCAACTTCGAAGAGTTGGTTTGGGTGTTGCAGGTTGGGCTGATTTGCTCAAGAAAATGGATTATCAATACCAGTCACAACAAGCGCTACGATTGGCGGATCGCGTATCGAGAACCATCACAAAGCAAGCACGCAAAACAAGTGCTTCTCTTGCTCGTGAGAAAGGTGAATGCACATACAGAAAGGGATTCAGAAATATCTCTCTCACATGTGTTCAACCTACTGGTGGCATTAGTGCTCTTCTTGGTAATCAAGGTTACTGCATTGAACCCTTCTTTGCAGAGGCAAATGATCTTTCCTCGAATGCTCATATTCAAATGCAGGCTGCATGGCAGAAGAATATCGAACAAGGTATTTCAAAGACCATTAATATGCCACACAGTGCAACAGTTGAAGATATCTTTCAAGCCTATGTGTTGGCATTTGAAAAAGGCTGTAAAGGAATCACTGTGTATAGAAATCAATGTCGAGAAACTCAGCCAATAAGATGTAAAGCGTGCGAGGAGGATGTTTGTCCTAAATTGTAGATTATTCCCTAGTAGTGTAAAAACGTTCTCTCTGTAAATATTGTCACAACGTCAATCTGAATAAAACACCAACTAAGCCCTATTCAAAACTCAATTTTCTTGCTAGTTTGTGAAGCTTATTTTCTTCAATGAGTGCGGTTTTTTCAGCTTGCAAATGACACTTTTCAGCGCTCAATGAGGTAATATCAATTTGATTTTCGATACATCTCTTTTCTAAACTTTTCACACGATGTTCCAATATTGAGATCCGTAATTTTGCTTCTTCAACTTCTCTGTCCTTTTCAATGAGATCTGATTCGTGATGGCTCACAATTTTCAAATATTGCTGATTAGTTAAATAAATATCTTTCTTTAGCAACTCATTGGTATGTTGCATAGTAAAAAATTGCTCTTTCATAATCTTATAGTCTTTTGTGTCCATCTTTGCATCTTTTTCCAACGCC
This sequence comes from Naegleria fowleri, assembly GCF_008403515.1. NCBI lineage: Eukaryota > Heterolobosea > Eutetramitea > Acrasida > Naegleriidae > Naegleria > Naegleria fowleri. The sequence goes on along the minus strand of NW_025407939.1, from coordinate 531,745 downwards.
AAAATGTACATTTCATGAGAATTGAGATCATTCAGCAACTTCTCATTTTTGTTTTTAAGTTCCTCAAGCTGTTGTTCATAAAGATCCACAGATTGTTGTAGTTTGTCTTTCTCGTTAATTGATGCTTCAAGTTTGTCCTCCAAGACCTTGATGAAGCTAGAGTGTTGTTCTTGCATCGGTATCACACGGTTTAGCTCTTTTTTAAGCTGTTCCACTTCGGCTTCAAGCTTGGTTTTCATGTCTTCCAATTCCTTGTTGTTTTTGAGTATCTTCATGTTTTCGGTCGAAATATTGTGTAGCTCGTCTTCAAGGTTCATCAATCTGTGCTCATTCTGCTCTGTGGTTTGTGTGTTAAGGCTGCCAATTGTTCTCGATTCATTTCGATAATTCTCCATCTCTTTTTGTTGTTCAACAATTATTTGATCTTTTTCCTCCAACAAGTATTGTTGTGATTGCATTAAAGATATTTTCTGATGAAGCTTGGCTAGTAGTTTCTCACATTTGTCAGAGATACCTTTACAGTCCTCATAACCGAGTAAATCTTCAATACTTTGGACAAATGTTGTATAGATTTCAATATCTTTCTTAAATAAACTTAAATCTTTTTTCAACTGAATAACTTGTTGTGATCTGTCCATTTCACACACCTCTTCAGGAATCTGATTATGGTTGGTATTCTCATTATTAGTACAAGTTTCTTGGTCTGCCAACTTTAGTCTATCAACTGTCCATTGCAACTGTTCTAAATGCAAAGATTTCTTAGAGGTTGGAAGATTCGTTGTGCTTGACCATTCAGATCCGTGAGGTTTGCTCTTCATTCCCCCAGAGATCTTTGTCGACAACATTGAGTCAATTTTCTCTAAGGCTTTGTTGCTCACTTCCAAATCCATTTGAAATTCTTTACATTTACATGATAGCTCGTTGATTCTATCCTCTGCACTATTCAAAGCATCATTCAATCTAATTGTTTCGGCAGTCTGGCTTACTAACGACGCTTCAAGTTGTTGTGAAGTGGACTTTTCTTGCTCAAGGTTCTCTCTCAATCTGTTGACAAGAGATTGTAAATCGTCAATTTTTTGTTGCTTGTTGGCATTTTCCCATGATAATTTCCTATTTTCCTCTTTTAGCACTGTCTTTTCTTTTAGATACTTTTCCTTTAGAACATTGGTGCTATTCTCTAATTCTATTGTTCTTTGCACTAGCTGTTTTATAGTTTCTTCAATCGTTTCGTTCTGTGTGTCATTCTCATATGGCTTCAACACATCTCCCACATTGCGAAGAGTTGCCAACACCTTCTCATACTTTGAGGAAAGACTATTGGCCTCCTCAACAGAGTTATTAACAACTGCGTGAAGTTCTTTGAGCCTCTTTTCTTGCAAAATAAACGATTCCTTCAATAAATTTCTCTCATTTGATGTTTCTTGTAAGTAGTTTTCAATTTTGGCGATTTGAGCTTCTTGATCCTTAGAATATTTGTTTATCGCCCTGAAACAACTCATGTGTTCCTCTAGAACCTTGTTCACAATCTCTAATTGCTCTCGCTGAGTTTTGCTTTGTTGTGACACGGCACGCCAATGATCTATCATCAAGTACAAAACAAGAGCAATTCCACACAGAATTGTAAACGAAATACACAGCATAACAATATTTGGTTCTTCATTATCATTGTGTGTCACCAATTTGATCTCCATCATCGAAAGTAACGCTTCCATATCTTTTGGTATTGAGGTTGCCATTTCATTGGCCACTTCATATGCAACCCGTGTGTCGTTCTTGCATGCCTCAGAGATTTTTCCTTTTAGAAAAGTCTTGATGGCATCCTTTTCGAGAGTGTTGACTGTTTTGTTGAGCTTTGAGAAGGTATAGAAGAGAGCTTGACGTCCAATAGCGGCTTCAATCACTGTCTGAGAACACAATCTCGAAAGAGATTCCAGCTTATTACTATATTTAAGAGGTCTAGGCTCTCTTAAACATCTTGGAGATGTCAAGTTAAATACCAATTCCACATTCATTCCAAAAAGTAGACATTGTTGCACGTAAGAACATTCTTTGAATGTACTTTTTCTAAATTGGGATTCCATCATTGAGAAACAATTCTCTCTAAAATAGGATGTGGTTGAGCAACCTAACATATCATAGGCTTCATCGAACTCAATGATGGTCTTGTTGAAAATAATATTCTTAACAAATTGATTGTAACACCGATCATTCAAATCTTTAAACAAAACAATTTGTGAACTTGAAGAATAGTCCAAACTTGTACCATCGTAATGGCCAATCATCTCGTCGGGGAGAGCAGAGCCTTGAACACTAAGTTCCGACAGGATCATGACCATGATTTGTATAAACAAAATTGAATCCATGGTTACTCCAATCATCGTTGTAGTGATACATCTCATCCTTTTGGTTGTTGACAATTCATCAGCATGCGAAGCAAGCCTCAACATCATTGGTTCAATTTTTTTCAATTTACAAAACCGAATGGAATTGGCGCAATCGAAGAATTTAATTGTTTCGAAAAATGAAACGAGCGACTTGGATCTGTCGATATTCATACGATGCTAAACACCAACAACCACGTCGAACGACGAGTGATTGTTGTTGTTGTTGTTGTGCGTCTCCAGCGAATATTTCAAGAAGACGAGAACAGACTTTCTATAAAAATGGTTCAATTTTTGATCATGACCACAAGATTTCAAGTTCCGAGAGTAATGTTGGGATCATCACAATTTCAAAATCATTTTCATTTCATTACTCTCACAAACCACACAACGATGGTGGTACTGATAGGACTCTTCTCAGCAATTTAAAAATTTCAAATGTTAAAATTGAGCGTGACCATCATATTGAGAGTCAATGGATTCGATTACAACGAATGTATTACAATCAAAACGGATTGCAAAAAACTTGGGATATTGCTATCACTCGAGACTCGGTTTCGTGTCTCATTTACCAAAAATCACAAAAAGCATTTATTATTGTTAAGGTAAGAGAATGATGCTGTTCATGGAGTGTGGAATGTAAAAAAAATTGAAAATTAAAACACAGCAATTTCGACCAGCAATATTTGCACGACAAGTGACGGAGCTGAATCAAGATCCAAGCGGACCTAATGTCAAATTACCAGATCAAATTAAATTCACATTTGAATTATGTGCTGGAGTTTCAGATAAGAATATGTCACCTTTGGAAACCATTCAAGCAGAACTCGAAGAAGAATGTGGATTTAGAATTCCCAAAGATTGCATTCAACTTGTGAATACATACTACACAGGAACGGCTTCCAATGCGAGCATGCAATATTTATTTTACGTAGAAATGAATGACGAAAGTGAAAAAACATGGAAAATTGGTGAGGGAGGAGGCCTCGAGTCTGAAGGTGAAATCATTGAGGTCTACAAATTGCCACTCGAGAATATTCATCGTTTTTTAACAGATACCACAATTCCAAAACCTTCCACACTTTGTTATGCCATCCTCTGGTGGTTCATGGAAAAAGCAACCGTGCAAGAGCAACAACATTACTATTTCAATAAAAGCAATTAAGGTTAAAATCACACAATAAAGCCGGAAATATATAGTGACCGTCCCATTTTAAGCAATTTTTTTCCCGAGCAAAAACCTTCCAAATTGATTTTTCCTAAAACGCAAATTTTTGACCCAGAGGAATTGCAAGATGCAAAACCCAAACACTAAAACTTCTCAGAATGGATTAACTCTAAGACTATGTGATCACATCGATGTTGTTTGAAAGAAATACGTTGTGTTGCCTTTCCGAACCTTGCAAAAAGTCGCTCCCGATCCGAGGATTGCAGATGCAACTTCCTTTCTAGATCTCAAGAGATTTTTTTAAAAAAAAACTTTCCGAGAGTATATATCACTGTCACATTATTCATCCACATTATGAATGTTCGCCCAACCACAGCAAGCTCCTCGTCAAAGCAAGGATCTCGAAAACAACAGCTGACACACGATCAACCAGCACAGACAAGACAACAACCATTGAATCAATCACAACCACTTCAACATCCTCATACAAATCTTACTGTCAATCCAATCTATCTTGACGACAACAAGAAAAAGTCATCAACCTCCAGTCTGACTGTCGAGTCTGCAGCTCTGGACATCACCACTCACCAACCACCGTCTGCATGCTACTTGATGACGCACACACCTTCGGACATGCAAAAGACAAGTCAAGTGATCACACCATCAGTCTCTCACCTGACTCAAGAAGTGATCCAAAACATAATCTTGACCACCACTCCAAATCACAACAGTCAACCATCAAATTTCAAAAATGCCGTATTTGGAAGTACAAGCCCAATTCTCATGATCCCAATACTCCCTCCTAGTTCAAATGCATGCTCCAACCAAACTCCATGCATGACCCAAAGCAGTCCCCTTCACCATCACGATCATCCATCCTATTCAATAATGAAAGCTTCATCATCACCGAATAAGAAGCCCGAATCGACAGCGCAATTTATTTTTCCGATTCGCAGCACCACAAAAATTTACGATACGCCATTAGCACCTTCCTCATCTTCCTCCTCGTCGTTAGCCAGAAGTAGCAGTAGTATTGGAAACAATCATCATAACAACAATACTACAAACATCAACAACAATTTGTTCTACAACCAATTCGGAGATTGCTCAATCACTAATTATAATAGTTCTACAAGTTTTGGTTTTATGGGGTTTGATTCAGTTCCCAATAGTAATTTTATTTCCAACAACAACAACAATAATAGTAATGAGTGTTTTTATTATCTGAATCCATCATCATCGCCACCAACTGCCCATGTCGGATTTGTAAATAACGATCTAGATTCTAATTCCATAAACATGGGCATAGAGACCATGCAGCAACAACAAAATATTAATATATCGGGGTTACTAAATTCCATGCTGAGCCAAATGGCTCATGACAACACAAATTCGTCATCATCTGCAATATCAAGTACCAACCAGAACAACGTCTCACAGCAAACAAATTCTGTCCCTCCTTCTGAATTCGCGCAATCTCCGAACCTTTTTATCAACACCATCAACAACATAACCAGTATTCCGATTTCACTCTTTGGCATGAACACCCCCCAAACACATCCGCTTTCTCAACGCCAACAGCAACTTGGCGAAAACAAGAGCAATGTCACGATTTTTGCAACAGCCAATGCACATGATAATTTGACTTTGAACGCTGCAACAATGCAACAATTTCATCTCCCTCAAGCAGGCATTCCTATGACCTCCAACTCTAGCCTTCCTATTTCCACAAATTCTTCTTTCATTAACACCTCTCCAACTCCGATACTAATGAATCCGCCAATAATAGAGAATCCTTCAAACTCGTTGAATTTAACACCACAATCTTTATGTAATTCCAGCACAGACATAACAGCAACAGGTGAAGTTGATCTACCCAATCAATTCGCAGTTCTACCCAAAAAGCCAGCCAAAGCAAGACGAACTTCACAAAACACTGGATCAATGGTGGCAACAAATTTTCATCCTGTTACTGGCTCTACAGACACTACAGTTGGCCTGTCCTCGACACTGAATTCACTCAATAGCTTATTGCTAAAGAAAATGGCTGTGGATGTATATTATGATATTACAAGTGCAGGCCATCCTTTTTTACCTAGAGAAGAGTTGGAAAGATTACCTGTAAATGATGACCAGAAAAACAACCTTGCCTTCATGTTTTCGCTCCAAGCATTATGCTATCAACGTTTTGGAATGGCAAAGCAAGCTACTGAATCTTTTGAGAAAGCCAAAAGCCTTGCTTTAATTTCTGCGAACGAAAGCAATGTTTTTAACACTGCCTGTACACTCTGTAATTTGGCCATGTACTGTAACTCAGCTGGCGATAGGGAAAACGGACAAATATTTTCCAAGTTCATAAACTTGAAGATGTTGAGAGATCCCAATTTTAGAGAACATCAAAATCCAGAACAGTTGAAGGCTCTCATTCAGATGAAAAAAATTGCAGATATTGCAGGAGGAACAGGATACTATGGCGATGACACAGATTTGAGCGAAATTTCTAAGCTTATTCTTTCAATTTATCAATATGCAACTGGAGGAGAGAGACAAATTCCTCCTGAAATGATGATGATTGCGAAACAGCCTCTCAATATGGAAACTCTTCCTCAATATTTAAGCTTATTGGATTGTGTGATGAAACTGATGCTCATTTACGAATCAAAAGGTCAACATTTTTCTCAGACCCAAAAGAAGATGACCAAATATATTTATTATGGCATGTCCTATGGCTTGAAAATAGTTCTCCTCAAAATTTCTGGCTATGAAGGACCAGAATTAGAAGAGGCTGCAGATAAAATTACTCAGCTCTGTCGAACATCAACCTTCACCTTTGTACCAGCATTCTTAATTGAACCTGTAGGCGCCGCAATGGATGTACATTTTCAAATACTGAAAAAGGTTGATCAAGGAGAAAGAAGCAGTGTAGATGGGCCTAAAGCATCAAGATTATTACGAAGAGATATCGAAGCGATCAAACTGTTGAAATTACGATATCCTTTGGTGTGCGCAAAATTTGATACTCTTGTTGAAGAAGCTGAAAAGCTACTCGATCGAAGAGGTAAAGACTTGACCGTTCTTTTGGATGGCGAGTTTTATTCGTCTAATCCAGGTGGTATAACCATTATTGAGGATGAACTTGGTCAAGCTTATTGAAGGAGAGGTACCTGCTTCTGTTTCGAGCAAGAGAAAGAATCATAATGATGAAGATGAATACTCACCCTCTCGAGGTTATTCTGCAAATTATGTACCTCCAAAGAATCAAAATCCTCCCACATCCAATCTCCATACCAGTACTTCTGAACAACCTTCATCATCCTCAAATGCAGCTAACTTGGAAATTGGCAATTTTACATTTACTTCTATTAGCAACAATCACGTGATATCAGGAAATAGCAACGATATTGGTATTAATCCAATAACATTTTTATCTGCAGAGGACTATGAGCTTTTGTTTGGAGATGACGACACTGATGACGAGCAACCATTTGAGCTGTAGCATCGTGTCCAATTGCACAAGCATGCAATGATCGACTTAACTCACTTTGAGCTTCAGTCATGGGTTGAACACCTTTGCCCAAATCCGCCAAATGAAAAAACGAAAATAAAAAATTGAAAAATAACGAATGATAAACAACAACAACCAGACATCTGGACTTGATCAACACACTAATGTACCGCCATCATCAGCCGGTGTGAATCATCATCATGCTCCGAATTCAAACAATCTGTTCCTTTACAAAGGATTTCTTCCGTTGGATCGAAATGAATTTCCAGTTCACTTTGTTCTTCATCAAAATATGATCACTGACAAACATTTTCTTCCTGAACAACTCTTTCAACTATTTACACAAATTCTTACATTTGAATATATTAGAAAAAGACATACCATTCCGAAGAGCCTCCTTTTTTCATTAGAATATTTTTATGAAAGAGAACAAATGAAACGACGAAATATCATTCCAAAACAAATCGATAAGCCTTTCAAGCAATTATTTGACAACCCAAGTCTATTTGATGCAGTAGAAGCGGCAATTGTCAGAGAATACATGCACGGTGATGACCGACCCTTGACAGAAAATGAAGGGACTATCGAAACAATTCCTCAAGTTTTATCTTCCTCAAATAATGCCACCACTTCAACCTCCTCTCCAGAAACAATGCAATCAAGTGTGGAATCAACCTCTTCATCGTTACCAACCCATTCTCAATCAAATAAGAGTTTGACAACTGTGGTAACCTCTGAAAAACAACCAGAAAATCCATCAAAACAAGTCACAAGCCTCAACCTACCATCTTCGAATTCTCCCAACAAGAAAAATGAAGACCTTCAAAAGGGAGATTCATCTCAGCAACAACCTTTAACCAAGGCATTACAAAATAATCAACCTAATAGCTCACAAATTGGTATCATTCCAAGCTCTACTCAAATTACACACAAACAAATTCCAAACAATACCCAGAAAATCGTATCATCAAATGCCAGTAATCCTCTTTTAAAACAATTAACTCCAAGGCGTGTTAAGCAGCAAGCTAACCTACGAGACACACAACTAACATTAATAGGACTCGAACTTATTTCATATACGTGTGAAAATTACCCAAAAGGAAATCAAATATTTAAATCCTTAATTGAAGAGCCTATTCCAAATCCTATGTTAAAACGCCCAGCATCAACAATGGAACATAATGTCACAAATAATTCTATACCATTAATTGTGTTGTCTGATGAAGAGAATGAGACAAAGCCTCCTCCTGAAAAAACCAGAAAACTCGAACCTCCACAAAATTCATCTCAATCACAAAACGTTGCAACAGTGACGAACAAGACCCAAGACAATTCTGTCACATCTTCTAAAAAACATACAATTAATAATTATGATCCGAACAAAGAAGCCTCTACCCTAATGGAATTATCTCCGTCTGATGATGAGGAATCGACAGAAATAGTTTCGAAAAAAACATCAAAGAAAACCAAGAAGCACCGTACCAGCAAGAGAAAGCCCATTCAAAAACCAAAACAGCAAAACAACGATATCTTCTTTATTGAGTACATAATTCGGAAAAAGATTTTGGAGAAATCAGAACCAATTTATTTTGTGAAATGGTTAGGGTATGCAGAAGATAGTAATAGCTGGGTTAGGGAAAGTGACATTTTAGACGTCAACTTGGTAACAAGTTTCAAAGGTGAGGTGATATTTGAAAATGAACGTGCCAAAAAGAAGTATGAGGAACAACAGAAACACAAAGAATTTCAATAATCATATTCATCTTCTTTGTTGTGATGTTCATTCATTTTCATCATGTCCACACCTTCTTGGCCATACATCATGTAGCATAAAAGCATGTCTTCGTGTGTCAAACGACCAAAATCTCCAGGTAACTCTGTGTTGGATGCAACTCCAAAGCCCATCATTCCATAATTATTAATCTCGTGGTCGTTTTGTTCCAGGCTCGGCAGTCTGATTAAAGATGAATTCGTCTCACTTGGAGTGTTGTTTTCTGCTTTCTTCTTTAAAACATCCTTCCGAATAAAATTAACAAGTTCTTCCACGGACTTGAAATGAAATACTAATGACCAAATTTCATTTGCATAGCAACTTATTCGTTTCAGCAGTACCTCATGAATTTTTGCATTTTGTAAATGGTTCAGATTTTCCTCATCGTAGGAAATAGAAAAATCAATTTCATCCTTCTCGTTTATGTATTCTGCAAAACAATTCGCTAAAATGTGAGAAATATTTCCTTCATCATGTAATTTACAATTTTTGTCAGCATAACGATTATTGTGTTCATCCCAATATTCAACATCAATTTTCATTCCAACCTTGATCCTCGATTTTCCATCCTCAGTCCAGTCATCCTCATTAGCAACCACATTATAATAATAATTATCAGTTATATTTTTAAACTGTGATGAATCATCAACACCACCTCCATCAGTCAATGAATAACAAGAGGATGATGATGACTTAAATTTATATCTCCTAGATTTTGCTGCCTCAAATCTTCGTTTTGATTGTTGAACACACTCCTCACACCCATCCTTTCCGAAGGGTGCATCCAGAAAGGATCCATGAGAACAACCATAACGGATGACGACATTCGTCATTTTTTAAAAATTTATAATATTCAAATGTTGAATTGAACAATGCTGTTGTTGTTGATGATGGATTGGGTTGACATTCCTGAATGATATTGGCATTAAGCCTCCGAAAGGAGATACGGAAACGTTCTGTTGATTTGTCGATTCAATAATATTTGAGGTGTGAACACTGTTGCAATTTATACAACACCAAAAATGACTTGATCACACACAATTGGAGAGTTCAACATTTACAGCAGATTCATGTGTTTTCTGAAAGGTCCTTCCACGAATCGATCTTTTTTTTCTAAATTGCATCGAAACAGTAACTTGGGATTACGCAGAATATTTCTGACAACGATATATTTGAAGACACACTCGAGCAACTACGTTTCCAAAACCTCAAGAAAAAGCTTTGAGGTTCATTCATACAATTTCTTCACTTTTATGCTTAATTGTAAACCACTTTACAAACCCCATCAATTACACTGCACTTTTCTTGTGTAAAATCCTTTAAATAGTAAGTTTAGGCTTTGAAAAATTGAGAGATGAATTTCACGTGAGATTAAATTTAGGTCTTCACGCGATCCTATTTTCGGGAGTTTCCTAATCTTTTCTTTCCAAGCCCAAGTCCTATTCAACTTATGGATAATTATCGGTTCTTTTTTCATGGTTTGATTAAATTTTTGTGTGAAAATTGTTTGATGCTTCTCTTTGAAACAACACCGGTTATTCCTCCTTTATGATGGAGTTTTCAAAACGATTGTTTTCGAAAAAAGAGTCTTTGTTGTGATTGTAGTCACTCGTGAGTCCGTCACAAGATCGCACACGTTGTGTTAACGAATTCGTTGTCAAGTTGTTGTCACTCCACATGTCAGTAGTCTTCTTTGATCCATCATCTCCTATGAAGATGATGAATCACAACTCCCCATCTGCTCTTCCTGTTGGTGATAGAGTACAATCCCCTCCTAAAAAGAAGATTCTCACTAAACTCAAGACAACCGTTTTGATTCAAAAAGAATCAATACTTGCCAATGAGAATCCATGCGATCACCACCATGTGAATAATTATTATAATAATGGTGGCCATTATCCAACAACGACGAACTCTCAGACTTGTCCTCCCAATACTCCAACGACTCCATCCAACACCAGTCAATGCAGTAATCAATCGAATTCAAGTGCAGCTTCGGGTCTGTTGTGGAGTTTCTCTCAAGAGTACAACAAGAAACAACTTCCAACTTTTAAAAACTTTAAGGTAAGTGTTGTTCATGGTGATGATTAAGATCTTTTGCTGATCGTGTGATGTTGCTTTCCAATCTGATGTGGTTGCTGTTGTTTCACATGACACGGCTTGATTATAACCACGTTACCCAATTTATATAAATTGGAATGTCTTTCGTGTTGACACGTTTGCCTTTTCATGCAATGAATAGACCAAAGCTGTGAAAGGAGGTTTTCAGTCAGATTGGAAAGCAACAGGACCCATCATGACACACACTCTGAGTTCTTCATCAACAACAACCTCCTCAAGCTCTAATAGTTGTTGTTCAACTCCAATCACAACCACCTTGATGACACCAACCAATCATGTGTCGATGATGACCACAACAATCGCCACACCACAAGGAAAGAAAAAGAAGAAGAATCAAGTCATTCCTCAGCAAGGGCTTGTTATTTCTCCATCTCAAACAAGCATTTCTGATCAATCGCCAATTAGTCTCGAAAGTGTGGATTCACACTCGAGCAATGATTTGATTTGGGTTCCTCATTCACCTACCATGAACCAAGCTGTTGTGTCCATTCCAACATGCACTGCCTCTATTGCTGCTACTTCTACTACTAGTGCTTCATCTACTAACCAAACGTGTCATTTGATTTTTTCTAACTTGACTTCACAAAAGAAGAAACCCCTCGCAAAGAAGAGATTGGAAAATTCTTCCAAAGTTTCAACGAGTGTTGCTACTACTACTACGACTGCCATGAATGCAAATCCAACTACTACAATGAATTCATCACCCAATTTTGCAAATAACATTGTTCAGAAGGATGAGAATGCAACACATCCAACACAATATCTCTCAGAGAATCCTCATCCTTCCTTAGCCAGAATTGAAAAACCGGCTCATAAAATGTCTTCATCCTTACCAAGGAAAACTAGAGAACGAATTACCATTCAAGAACTATTGAACTAACTGCTGATTCATTTTCACTTGAAGAGAGTGTCCGCACAGATGCTTTCTTATTTTGCCTTATAAACATTTTAATGTTGAATGATCGAGCGATAAAAATCCTTCTTGTTGTTTCAAAAATGCAATCTTTTGACGTGTCATCCAAACGCCATTGATGTGATAGAGAATGAGTGTGTCCTTGAATTGTTTGCTCCCTTCTGGACGATGCTCATTGACAAGGAAACTGAACTGGCACCGATTGGGAAAGAGTCGCACAGGGAAAAATCCAATGAGTGAGGTGATGCTCGTTTTTTGAGATTTTCTCTCATTCGTGATGAGTGAATTTAAAATTGCTTGGTCATTTGTTGTTTCAGTTCGTGTGAGTTGATGTTTCTTTGTGATAGTTTCATCTGTTGGAACAAAAAAGTAGAGAATGTCAAATACAATTGGTTCAATCCAAAATTCTAAAAAGCGTTGTGCTTTGTGAGTGGAAGCCACATAATACACTCCCGTATTAATTTTGACATTTTCATGCCCCATGGCCTGAACGACATCCTCATTATCTCCACAACTCTCCATTTGAAATATGACGTCAAAATTCTTCCTTTCATTCGATTGTTGCAAATATTGAATTGGGCTTTTGAAAATTACAACATCTAAATCAGAGAAAAATATATCAAAACCAAGAGTGTTGCATCTCCAAACAATGACTGGTTTCAATAAAGTAATAAATTCCCAATGTGTTGTAAAAAATTCTTGAGGAATGACATTGTCGTGTTTGTGTAATTGATCCAAGTAATTCTTGTAAAGTAGATGATATTTTTCATGGAATTTTGTGTTTTTTGAAAATGAGAGAATTAATTTAGAAATGTCATCGGTTGTGAATGTGATAATGCTCTTATGATCATCGGAAATATCCTCCATGGGTACATCTAAAAGTTTGGAATAAATTAATTTTTCAATGTCTTGTCTCTGTTTCAATGTCTTCCATTGGCTAGGATCGATATATACAAACAAGACAAAATTAGTAATTCCTAGTTTCTTCACTCTGCAAATCCACTGCTTTGCCATGATCCAATAGGTGGGCATTTCGCTTTCAAAATTGTCCTTTTTCATCAATAATTCATGTAAGTTTTCAACAGTCATCAAGGCCAACAGAATATTTCTTCCTTCAAGGTCATGATCCGAAACTTGTTTCAATCGAGAAAAATTAATAAATTCATTTTGAGATGAAATTGGCACTCGTTTCTCATCACCTTGTTGTTGTTGCTGCTGAAGGGTATCACTGTTCAATACTATGGAGGCCCTTGGCACAACAACTCTTTCGACATTGTAATAATAGAAAAAAAAGACAACTAATATGGTTACAACAACCAACACAAAGATTACATGTTTCCGATTCCACTTTCGTAAATTCAACAACTTGTAATTAGGTCCTTTTGGGTGTTCATGATCGTGCCATTTCGAGTGTTCGACATCCTTGTTGAATGAAAGCAGCATTTTTGTTGGACTTGCTCGTACTTCAACAATCGTCAATCTATTCTTGTCAAGATAGTAGAGTTTGTGGCATTTGCCAACCAAAAGGGGAACGAGGACTTGGATTTCTGACCATCCATCACGAAAAAATGTCAAGAGAATTCTTGAAATTGGTACCTTGGGAGCCTATAGGTAGGTAGGAGTTATATCCAACTCCTTTTTTTGAAACCAATATCTGAAATTATTATTATCTGAATCCACATAACATGCATTTTGTTGCCACAAAAGCACCATTTGGTGTCATGGGGTTTGATTCGACATCAGAAACTGTTTGGAAGTGATTTGGAACCACCTGGACAAATCATTACTCTTGAATCAAATCCTCTTCGAAGTAGCTCGTGAAAATATTGAATATGCAGGACTTTCATAATTCAAGTGAGAGAAGGCAACGCATTGAATTGTCTTGAGGATATGTGTCAAGACACGACAAATATGGAGCCTTTTGATTTCATTTTCATTGATGCCGACAAGCCAAATAATCCAAGCTATTTAGAATATGCTTTGAAACCCTCTCGCGTTGGAACTGTACATTGGTGATAACGTGGTGCGTAATGGACAAGTCTCCAACAGTCAAAGTCAAGATGCCAATGTGTTGGGATTTCGCCAATTCTTGCAAGACATGGGAAATAGGCACTCCAAGTTGGTGGCAACGGCATGCAAATAGTGGGATGTAAAGGATATGATGGCTTCTCGATGGCCAATGGTTGTTGAACCATAAGTGCAGTCCATGAACAATGGATCACCTTATTGAATCTCATGAATTGTTCACTCCAATTCGATTTCAGACATATCATGTTTGATTAAATAGTAGTATGAAATATAATTCATGATTGAGTAATATGAAATATAAGACCTTCAAGAAAATTAAATAATAATGTGATGAATCATCAAGGAAATTCTAGGATTTATTGACGAGTGGAGGAGAGAGGTCTTTTGTGACAATCATTAACCTGCAAGCACTGTCGAATCTGCCTTTCCTTCCCTCATGATCATTGTACTTATTTATCTTGAGGGTTGGATGAAGAAGATTGAGAAACTCTGGGAATTGATGAACTTGCTGCATTCAATGGTTGAGATGAAATTGAGTGAGAATTTGGAGAGAGGTATCTGGAGCGATCACTGTGTCGAATTTTCTTTTCTTTTTATATTCAACAATGGTCTCGTAATGTTTCAAATAACATACATGTCCAGAATCTGTTTCTTGTTCGAACAACATCATACAAACCTTAGTGTGACCCAATAATTTGCAGATGGGAACTTTATTCAAACAAAAAGGCAAGTGTGAGATGATCCATTCTCAATAGCAGCAATAACGTCCTTGCGTCATTGACTAATGGAATCGTTTGATGTTGAAAGACTACCTAACGAGGTGTGACTTGGAGAATAACCCACTGACATTTTTCATCACAATTTGGATTCAAGAAAGTATGAACGAAAGGACAAAATTGTAACTGAAAAATGATTGGAGTGAACGCACGACAACCCTTATTGTCATTAATTATTTAACAATACAAATTCTCGTAAGGTGAGATGGTCGAGCGGTCTAAGACGACACGTTAAGGTATGATTAATACCGTGTTCCGCAAGGGCGTGGGTTCAAATCCCACTCTCATCAATTTTTTTTTGTCAAATTGAAATATCAGAAACTTCTATTTAGCAAATACTCTTGACGTATTATAAAGGTGGATGTCTGACCTACTTTTGGTATGATTGGGTCTTGGAGTATTTGTTGTAAGCACATAGTTTTAAAAAGTCAACAAATTACTTAAATATATATAATAATAATTATTCTTTATGTCAATTATGTCGATACATTTTACACATCGTTGCTTTTTCAGACAGAATATTGTGCCTCATGCAACACGTTGAATTGGCCACCGGAAAAAAAACCATTTTGTCCTCCTAATTTATTGTGAAACAGTCATTACACTCTTTCAAACCTTACATGGTATAGTTAACGATAAAGATGGTTTGTGGCATGAATTGCAATGTTTGAATGTTTGATGACGGCAGATCCACTTTTTCAGATCAAACGATGAGCTCATCACCATGGGCCCACATTCATCCCAGAACAAAAACCTCGTCTTTGAGGGTTTGCCGTTCTTGAATTATAGCTCTAACTTCATGTTTGGGATCTTTATGGACTGAAAGGAATCATTAACTTTGTTAAATGATCTATTAAAATTTAGAAAAGGTGTTTTTGATAGCTTTTCATAGTTTGTTACACAAAACCAAAAGAATATGAAACTAGAAATGTAAAAAACCAACGCGGTCGGCAGGATTCGAACCTGCGAAGGTTGCCCCATTGGATTTCGAGTCCAACGCCTTAACCTCTCGGCCACGGCCGCTTACATTTATTAACTAATATAGAATCATCATCATCAATTCTATGGGAGATCAAGTTCTTGTGAATATGACCTCCCGAGCACTCGAAATTTCGTATTTTTAATGAAATTAGTGAGCAAACTTGCATTCGAATTCAGTCAGAAAAAAAGCCAGTCGCAAAATCAGTAAATTCCACATTTTCATACTGATTCCGAAAAAATCAAGACGAATTTTAAGGGAGAAAATGTTTTTGTTTATTTATTTTATGACAAAGCAATCAAGTTCGGAGCCATTATTTGTGAGTATTGAAAAAGTTGCTCCACTGGCGAGTGGTTTCCTTGATTTCCGTGTGCTGGTATATGAAGGAAGCAACCGCATGCTGGAGTTTGGCGTTTGTTTTCAATTTGTCAATGCTCCAATTGAACACTTGACAAAGGTAATCTACACACACTTGCCAAATTGGTTCCTCTTACAAAAATTAACAAATTCGTTTGAGGCCAATTCCTTCTTCTCGTCCCCAATTATAATGGTTGTTGTGTTAGACATGCAGGTTATAATATTTCCAAGATCAACATACATCTTACACAAGTTATCACGAACGGTATTCATTCTCTCGGGATGCTGATCAACCTTGAATTGCAACTTGATTTGTTCATCCTTCTCTTGTTCCAATTCTCGTTGAATCCTTTTCATATTGAATTGGAGATCATGATTAATGTCGACAATTCTTTCATACTTCTTTTTCAATTCTTCAAATTCATGGATCGTTGGAATGGTGGAATGTGAGATCACTGAAGAGGAGAAGACTGGAGTCAAAACATCAGTTTGAGAAGAGAGTATTGTGGTGTTGGTCGGGTCTTTCTGAAATGATGAAGAAGCCAAGGGTTGAGATTGCACTGACAGTTGTACTGACGGTTGAAATTGCATTGGTGGTTGAGATTGCATGGATTGAGGCAATACCACTTCAGACAGATCTTTTTGAGTGGAGAATGCAGGCACGACCATATCTTTTTGAGAGGCAAAGATCATGGACAAGGGATCCTTTTGAATCACAGTAGAAGAATTCAACACATCCATATAGCAGGCTGCAGAATTATTCTGCTTGAACAAATCATTTTCAACAGAAGGTAATACTAATTGGTTGGTGTTTGCATTGACAAAGTTTTGAGATGTGATTAATGGTTCACTCTTATCCCACACCATACAGTCCATACTCCATTCATGCAACGAGTTTACATGAAACTCGTCGGGAAGAGATGTGACCAATTTCATGGCTTCTGGTAAGACTTTTGTAATGGTAACAATTAAGCAGCCTGACTTTTGTGCATTCAACGCCGGATTGGTGGTGTCATTGGCAACATGAATGAGCTGGGACTCTTTTCTACTTCCTAAACAAACCGAACGAACGTGAGAAGGATTACATGTCACTTTTTCAGTGGTAGAAAGAACATGATTCTCAATAAACACTTTCAGCTGGAGGTTATTTAGGATCTGTTGCAACACCGTCATGATGGTCTCATATTGTGGGTAATTAGTGAGACAGTCAATCAATTGTTGCTTTGTTTTTAAAGCCTTTTTGATTTCCAATGGAGGTGGTAATTGACCGGACTCATCTTGCAATGTTTCGTCCTTCAACCGAGCACTGACATTCTCCAGAATGAGTCTGATGTGCGGAACAGTGACATCAGGCAAATCAGTCTTCTTCTTTGATGACCTTTTCTTTTGATTCTTGGTTACTGAAGTGGAAGCCTCAGTTTGACTGTTCTTGGATTTCAATAGCTGAAGAACTTGCTTTACAGAATTATAGTGTTCAGCTTTAAGGACTTCCACTTCCTTTGGGGTATGTTTCTTCTTCTTACTTTTAATAAGGTCAACTGAAGTTGATGGCAACCGTTTCTTCTCGTGAGAAGAAGAGCCTAGTTCACTTGATTGTTGAGACATGTGTTGTAAAGTGGTAAGAGAAAAGAACTTGAGTTTTTTTTTTAAAATGTTGCAAAAAATACCGCTCAAACGCCAAACCAAAATGCCACGGTCAGTCTACTCTCACAAGAATATGGTTTCTGCTCGTGCTCTTGAGCGAGCTATTTTGAACTCCAACATGGAATACTCGAGTATTAGAGTTGGCAGAATGACCATTCCACAACAACGTGCCAATGTATCATCATCGGAAGCTGTTGCTCCTTCTTCTTCACATCATCATCACCACCCTCTCGCGACCAATAATATATTCCCAACTCACGTACTCCAATATCCACTCATTCCAGTAAGACTTTGGGAGAATTAATATTTGATATGCTACAATTATATGTCAAATTTAAGGCTAGCAAAGTAATGATGAATGAAATTTTCAGAATCTTGAATGCACTTCTTCCAGATACTTGTAAGTTGCCTTCCAATGTCAATACCTTACTCAAAAAGATTATTAATGTATCCAAGCAATATCAAAAAGTATATCATTGCTGTGATCAAGTATGTGAAGCTTCTAATCATTGCTGTTCCAAATGTGGAATGGATTGTTCTAATAGTTTTTTCTGGAGTAAATCTATTGAAACTTGCACTTCAGAAATGGTGGACTTGATTGGATTGAGAAATTTTAAAGCTCATTGCACTGTTCAACCAAGTATCGATGAAATTAATGACTGTATAGACTCGATTGAATATGAACGAGTTGTGAGAGGCTGGAAAGAACCGGATGCCGTGTGTATTACCCTCATTGGTGGAGGTGATTCAGGTTCTGTTAGCAAAAGCAGCAGAAAGAGTGTGCTTCCTCTTGTAGCGTGGATTACTGAACTGCCATTGCAATATAGATATTCATTTCCACTCACCATGCTGCTTGCATATAGCAACAAACCCATTCCATTCAATACTCTGCTTGATCGATTTATTTCCGAATTATTGATATTGAATCAGGGAAAGGAATGTAAAACAGAACAAGGTGTGATATATCGTCTCAAGGCAAGATTGTTCACCTTTCTAGTAGATCTTGATGCATGTTACGATTTATTGTGCATGACCAATCATGCTGGAACTTCAAGTTGTCGATGGTGTAAAAAGAATGGTAGAAAGATTCAAGACCGAACCATTTACAGCTCGGGTGGAAATGAACAGGAACGGGTTTGGTCTGAAATTGTTGCAAATTACAAATTAATGCTAAAGGGAGAGATTCAACAATTTGATGGTGTTAAAGGCTTGTCCATACTGGTGAGACTACCATACTTTACATGGACCACACAGATTGCTTGTGATTTGTTACATAATTTACTTGAAGGCCTTTGTGCAAAATTGTTGAACTTTATCAAAAACAAGTACAATATTGATACTATTAACAGTAAGTTAAGAACTTTTACTTGATAAACTACTAAAAGAACGATAGACAAGCTATATGAAATCAAAACACCTTCGTTCTATCATCGAAGAGTCCGTGGATTGGATGAATTGAGTTATTTCAAAGCAATTGAATATTATATAATATTTTCATATTGTATTGAGGTTTTTCAGGATGAAATATCAGACAAACATTATCACATTCTCAATAGACTTTCTACTTTTATACGCACCATCATGCATCCAGTAGTGAGAAGCCTTGAAGTTCTATACAATATGAAAAAGGAAATTTTTGAAATATTACAAGCCATCGAGACAGATTTTAACATTTTTATTTTAACACTGGTTTCACATACAGTCGTTCATTTTCCTCTGTAAGTCGGCTAAATGATATAGCTCCTTTTCACATATTATCCATCATGTAATTATTTTTATATATTATTCATCATGTAAACAGTTCTATTTTCTATCTTGGACCACTATGGTGTACGAGTACTTTTATGCTCGAAGATCTAGTTGGATCCATCACTAGCTCTGTTCAAGGAGGAAAGAATAACATGGACCACAAAGCACTGGAGAACTTTTCATTACATCAAGTCATTTCCATGAAACGAGTAAGAACTTTTCATTTTCAATTTGAAAAGGGTGATTATTTTCATGCTCAAGAATTTGGTCATGGTCTCGTGACCAGTAAAAAGGATGGCTTGTATCACGTTAAAAGTTTAGACTCGAATCAAGTCAAAATATTGGATGAAATGCCAAAAAACGTCATACCATGTTTCCAAGTTTGTGGTAAATTTAAACAAGTTCATAGGAATGACTTGTTCTTGATTTAAACAATACCAAGTTTATTCACGTGATTGTGATGAGTATGAAAATTTTTTCAAAGACTCAACCAAACTCATTAATTGTTACAATCGAACATTCCTACCCTTCACTACATTCAGAACAATTCATGAATCAAGGTAAGTTGGTATTACTTGACCCAATTGAACACAAGGTGTCATGGTCATCGTCAAGGTATGCATTGAATCATTGATGATCAGCTTATTTGAAAAGATGATACGATGATTGATAACGAGAAATTATAATTACACTGAATTAGAAGTGGATTACTCAAGCCTTCCATGGATTACTATGAAATACGATATTGGTGATTTTCATTCCAATGAGTGTCTTATCCGTAGACTAATTTCAATACCATAGTATGATTTGGAGACTGATTTTAATTCAACCCAGAGTCTTATTTTTCAACTGATTTTTATTCAACCCAGAGTCAGATTTGGATACTGATTTCAATTCAACTCAGAGTCTAATTTAGGTACTGACTTTACTTCAAATCAGTCCCTTATTTTTCAACTGATTCATCAATAAATTTTTCTTACTGAATTCGATGAAATATTTCAATGCTTATTTAAATAAAATCAGATATCGATTTAAGTGAACTGCAGATTTGGAACAGAGCAGAGTAAACTTAGTAGGGATTAAATTCAAAAATCCGCTGACTTTTCGACTAACTTAAAAATTTTCTGTTTTCAAACACCAACTCATTTACTTGGAAAGTCAGTGAAAAATACTGCAGAATTTCGAGTGCTCGGGCTGCATCTCATGATTCATCGATCCTATGACCGTTCCAAAAGAGTTGAAAGCACTCCTTCTTCTGACCCGGTTGATTTCTTTCTTAGGCCAAAATGACATGAAAATTATTGGTGAATTATATTCCAATTAACACATATTTTCCAATTATTCAAACCCACTCTGTTCATGAACAACAGGTTGAACACCAGTACTAATCAAAATTATCCTCCTTCCAATAATCATCATTATCACTGAAATGGAGTCAACATGTATGCCGTTCCATCACAACAGTTCAATTCATTTCACAACATACCACATACAACCGACCACACCAGAAACGGTGGACAGCCAAATGAGCTGTTCAGGAATGATAATGTCCTCGTCAACAAATGCTCGAATGTCGTCCTTAGAAGTGGAACACTCTGATGTGGATGTTTTGTGAAAAAGCATTGTTGGATGAATTTGAGGGGATTTCACATAATGGCATACATACATATTTTGTTGAATTGACCAAACCTACCCAAAACCCAAACAACAACCCAAACCAAAACCACAACTATCATAACCCAACAAATAAACCCATCCAAACCAAGAACAACGTTTTTTTGATAAGTAGTTGTTGAGATCAGACTCAAAAAAAAAGTATGTTTGTATGCCATTATCTGTCACCTCGAATTTGAGAGGGAAGTGGAATTGAAATATTTGGAGAATAGGAATTTTGAGAGACAATTAAGATTTAAGGCACTACTCTGCATATTGGGTAAAACATGAAATATATACATTAATTTGATTCAAAGGTTCACAATTTAATCTTTATTTTCACGGACAGATATGACAGCCAGGATTTGTAAGAAAAACCTCCTCCTAGACTTTCAATATTGATTGCAAGCAAATTAAACGTTTTCGTTGTGTTTCTCTTAAAGTAAAATCTCCCTCAGTTTTCTCCTCTTGTATGTGGTGTTGTTTGTTGTTCTTGAGGTGGTTCTTGAGAAGTTTTACAGAGCATAGAATTGTGGTTTTTGAAAGCAGCATGTGTTCCCCAAAGCGAGACAACCAATTCATAGATGTGCGAACTAACAAAAAGCGAGGGTCTTGACTGCGGTTTCATTATTATTGTAGATTCTTTCTGAGGAAACAATAAGTCCATCTATTATGAGTGGATATCTCTTTAGAGATGTTAATTTGAATTTTGTGTTCTAATTGAAACATTTCGCCCTCTTCTTTGGGTTTGTAAACCAAACTCTTTTAATGTTTACAATCGAAACATTCATGCCCTTCACTCCTCCAAGGGGATTCAAAAGAACTGTCGGAATCACTATACAAGACGATGATTATTTAATGAACTCTTCACTGTTATCCTCAAGAACGTTCGGGTGAGGGTGATATTGTAATTGTGTTGGAAAATGTGTTATCTAAAGATACGGATTCGTCAGGTTTTTTATTTGCAGCGTAAGCTTTTGGAAACAATGCTTAAAATTACAAGTCAGACATGTGTGGTCGATATAACTAATCTTGTTCCTGGTTATGAAATGGTTAAAACAAATATTCCAAAAAGAAAGGGTTACAAGTTGAACAAGATTAAAGAAAAAGATTGGCCTAAAACTCAATCTCTATCAGATACAACATCAGAACAAAAAGCATTTGATCTTGTTTCAACTTCAGAGGAAATGATTGAGAAAGCTAAAACATTATTTCATGCTCTTAATTGGCAATGTGTTATTGATCGACAGAAAGAATTTGTGTGTTCTCCGGACCCAATTCGGTGAAAAATCATCCTCACCCTCCACCCCCAAACAAGATATGACTACATTTATGGTTCAAGGAACCTCATCAGTCATTTCATACCGTTCCAAATCATCCACCCACTCCTCCAACAAATGTTTACCTTCAACATCAAGCAAACAGATGGAAGAAATTTATCCATGGGAATCAGCATCCAATACGAAATCGAATGATGAGACTTTCAATGTTACGCTTTCTGTTAAATCAGAAAGATCAAGAATTAAAAAAGAAAGATCAAAGATTGGAAGACAAAGATCAAGAATTGAGAAACAAAGATGCATTGATCGAACTATTGATTAAAAATTGCTCAGAAACCCAAAGCCAGATTGATCAGTCTCCAGATTTTATCGGTTGTGATTGGTTGAAGCGGTCAACAACTTCTCTGTTCGCTGTGGTTGTAGGTTTGATAAAGCCCTCGCACTTTCCTAATACTACTGAGGATGATTGTTGTTCATAATGAATGTCCATAAGACAGATAGCATGAATGGAAGGAGCAGTTTCAAAACTTCAAAAAAAATAATGAGTGGAATTTCTTCGTATCTTTCACAGAGGTCTTCATTCAGCAGAGGCCTAAATGCTTCTGAATCGGGTGTGTCTGATGGAGTCAATACTAATTCATCTTCTTCCCGACATTACGAGAGCAGCAACCATCGATCAAATTGGAGAGACCGTGGAGGTAGTCGAGGTCGAGGTCGAGGGAATTATCAATCATCATCCTCATTTCGAGGCAGAGGAAGAGGACGATATCACTCTTCGTCGTCGGGTCATCGTGATGATTACCAAAAATCACGCGTGTTTAATGATGACCATCACAACCATCAGGATCTTTACGGAATGGAAGAAAAAGATGAACGAGCAAGTGCCGAAGAAGAAGCACTCGCTTTAAAATTGTTAGAACAAGAGGAATCTTTACAAACTGCAGGTTCCGAACTCTTCATTCCTGTCGAACAAGAATATGACATGTTTTGCAAAAAAGTGATCAATTGGAAGAATGATTCACATTCCATATCTCAACAAGTATCAGACGGAGAGCAATTAAAACAATTTCGCTCCTACGATGTGGAGGCTACTGAACAGTGTAAGAAAATGCTGCAACAAATTTCAAAGCCCACGACCACAGACGTGTCAACAATCAACACATTGACTGTCTCAAGTGATAGTCTTCTCACATCAGCATACAGAGATGTTGTCAAGAAAATACAAGAAGAGGTCTCACAAGGTCAATCCAAGCATTATGCAAAACTAGACAAAACAATTTTGCATTATGAAGACATTTTATACTCCCTAATGAAAGTGCCAAAATTAACATGCATTCCTTCCCATTCCTCTCAATTCCAACATACCTCTGACAATAGTTCAGAATCCACTAGTTGCACTCAATTTGAAAAATTCAAAAATATTTTTGAAAGAAAACAACGAGAGAGACGAGAATTGAAAGATTTTCCCAATTTTGCCGATAATTTATTCGAAAAATGTACAGAATTGTTTAATATTGCAGA
This sequence comes from Naegleria fowleri, assembly GCF_008403515.1. Taxonomy (NCBI): domain Eukaryota; phylum Heterolobosea; class Eutetramitea; order Acrasida; family Naegleriidae; genus Naegleria; species Naegleria fowleri. The sequence goes on along the minus strand of NW_025407939.1, from coordinate 507,899 downwards.
AGAAGCACCAGTTTGTGAAATTGAAAATGATGCTGACGTGCAGAAAGCTATTCAACAAGTGATTGACTCAACTCGAAAAACAACAGTTTATCAAAAAACGAATGGACCCTATGATTATGGAACTCTGCTACAGGCATTATTAGATTTTATGGGAAGGAAATCAAAGCATCAAACATCACAATCATCTCGCGACAAGATGAGACACTCGGAACGATCAAAATATCAATCCATTTCAACTGGCGATGAAGAGGAGGAATCTTTTCATAACAATGAATCTGTACTCTCAAAAAGAAAACGCGAAAACGAGAGTGATGAGAGTGACAATGAAGAAGACAACGAGGAATCGTCAGAAGAGAATGAAGAAGAAACATCTGAACATGAGACTGAGGAACATGAGCAAGCTTCTCAAATTACTCAATCAGAGTTCACCAAATGTAAAACTACGATTGAACTATTAGGTGATCGATACAAGTTACTTCCTCAAATTCACAAATGGCATTCCCTCCTCAATCTTTCCATGGGAGCGAATGGAATTGATTTCCATATCGATTTGAAAACGTCATTTAAAAAACGACAGAAACAAATTCGACACGACCTCTCTGTGGCTCAACGACCTGACTGGAAACACAAGGAAGCAACGCAGGTGGCAGTATTGGCATCCTCCTCCACACCCTTATCAAGGAGTATCCTATCGAGTAGCAACAAGTGTCTCGATGTGGTGCATCATAGTCTTCTGTAAGCCCATTCTTAAAGATACGAGCAGTCTTAATTGGCTCTAAATCCCATCACTTTGACATAAACGACAAACGCACGTTTGGTCAAATCTCTTTCCTTTCTTGTAGAAACCAAGCGCAAGAACTCGACACTAAAAAAAATCATTTCTCACCTCACGCACAGCGATACGTTCTGTAGTGTAGTACAAAGATTTTCGAGAGGGAATCTCTATCGGGTCATTTCGGTTGTAGCAACAGCGCAGTTTGTTACAGGATGGCTTCTAATAAGGAATACACTGCTCCACCCTTCACCCCAACATGTGCTGAAAGGGAGCATCACGACGAGATAGCTTGGAGAGCTACAACATCCATCCGTCATAGACTCAACATGGACCATGCATGCATCAAAATGAAGAGAGAAGAAGAACCAATGCAAACGGAGGATGGGGTTCAGTGCATGGATGGGCAGCATGAGATTCATCATACAGGTGATTCAACAAGAAAACAACAACCTCTCACAATGCCCTCACGGTCCACCTTCTCCATGCCGACGAAGAGTTGTACAAACAATGACGGTGGAGATGATCAAACTATTTTTCCTTCAACAGGTCACGAGATAAATAACAAGGAATTTCAAGGTCATGGTCAATTCTCTCTCTTTGAGGATAGGGATCATACACTGAGGTACTCTGTGTACCGACCAAAATATCCCAAAAGAATGTATGAAGAACATGTCTTTACAAAGAGTGTTTCGTCGATGCATGCACATGTGAATCGAGTGATGAATGAGAACTGTGATCATGAAGAATCTCAAACTCAGCCATCGCCAAACATAGACTCATTGTTGAAAACAGTGAAGCATTGGATTGCTCTTGATGTTGGGTGCGGCAGTGGACAAGCAACTTTTGATTTGTCACTTTATTGTAAATATGTTATTGGAGTTGATCCATCACAAAATCAAATATCCATTGCTCGAAGGCACTTGAAAGAAAGTCATCATGCTTGGAACAATGTGGAATTTGAGGTTGGTGTTGCAGAAAATTTGGAATCGCTCGCAAGAAAATACAAATATCTAATTGAGGGAAATGAACAAACTAATCATGTGGATGAAGCATCGAAAGAAAATGTAAATGATGAAAATTTGGAGATTTTTGACCTGATTGTCTCCAGTTCAAGCTTGCATTGGTTTGATTTTGAAAAGTTCTTTCACAGTGTTGACAGAGTTCTAAAGAAAGGAGGTAATCTTGTTTCGTGGTGTTATGGTCTTCCTAATTTTGAGAGTGAACTCGCTCAACAATCACTCCTCGAGTTTTATCACTGTGAAGCATTGAAAGGTTGTTGGACAGAACGAAGATTTCATATTGACACAGAATACAAATATATTCCTCACATTCCATATCCACAAAATAAGGAATATGTGGTTCACACCATTTCCCAAACACTCACTTTGGATCAATTCATTGGTTACATTGGTACTTGGAGTGCATTAAACATCTATATCGAAAAGCACGGAAAAGAGAAGTGTAAAGAGTTGCTAAATGATTTTAGGACCAAACTGAGACACGCTCTGTGTAAAGACAATGAAAGTGGTGAAGAAGACTCGATACGTTTTGAGATTCATCTGCCTGTATGGATAATAAAAACATGGAAACCCTATTTCTGAGAGTTTGAGACGTTGTTGTGTGAAATGATCGTTTTCACCTTTTTGGTTTCATTACTGCAAACAAACCTCGCGCGGAGTTTGGAGAATGAGTTATTAAAAAAAACTTCTTCTTCGATATTAAATTTTGGGTTTGCATCATCATGGCCGAAGAAGAAGAGGAGGAGGAAACACACCTCGTCGAACAGCAAGGTCTCATCATCACCCACACGGACGAGGAGGTCGTTATTGAGCAACATGAAGAAGATTCCGAAAAAATCAAAAGTGAGCAGGAAGACGATCATTTTAAAGACGGAATTGATGTGTCATCCCCCTCCGATTATGAAGCGGGCAGTTCTTTGTTCTCATGGCTGTTTTTTTCATTTGTGAGTCCATTGATACATGTCGGATTCAAAAAAGCAGGAGGAACGTTTTTACTTTCAAATGTTTTTGAAAGAATTTTGGAATGTTTGCGAATACGTTCAAGTCATGTCAATGAGGAAGATGGTAATCATGAAAGTCAGCTGATTAAAGGAATGTCTCACTCAGATATTCCTAAATTAGGTGCTGACTATCAATGCAAAAATCAATTTGAAACATTTAATGAATATTTCAAGTGGAGTTTTGAGCATGAAAGAGCTTTTTATTCCCATGATGGAGGTATTCGAAGGAGTAATGGAACATTACTAATATTATTGTTGGAGAGAATTTATAGATGGAAAGGATTTTATCGTAATGCATTGTGGAGATTGATTTCTATTTTTGCAAACTATTTATGTCCATTAATTTTTTATGTCTTGTTGGAATCGATTCGAACACAATATTTACAAAATGGAGAAAATCAAATGGGTGACGCTGGTAAAAACAATAGTACTTGTTTGAGTCAAGTTGTGACCGATCTATATTCGATTCCACTACAAAATCAACTTGATTCTATTCGCAGTCATTTGCAAACATCGTCTCAAAACAACGGGACGAGTAATACTTATTGGATTATTGCCCAACTTCCTCTCTCTAATATTTATTTTCAATTTGGATTACTAGTTTTGCTAATAATTCTTAACATTATTTCTCTGATATGCTTACAACATTATTACTATTCTAATTGCAAATTGTGGTTATCGATAAGAGGATCTCTGCAAGCATCCATTTTTCAAAAACTCACAAGAATTACTCCAACCAATCGAAGCAAATTTCAAAGTGGAGAAGTAACCAATTTGTTCACAACAGACTCCAATCGATTGAGTGGAATGACCATAGATATGCATGAACTATGGATTATACCTCTTTCAGTTTTATTAGGAATGGCAATAGTTTTTATGTTTTTTGGATACAGTTCACTTGTTGGATTTGTTGCCATGTTGGCTATGAGTCCTCTTTTAGCTCTTTTGGCAAGATGGCTCTCAAAAATAGAAACAACTGTCTCGTCCTTTAGAGATGAGAGAGTTAAAACAATGAGTGAAATTTTGAATGGTATTCGAATTGTGAAATTCTTTGCAATGGAAGACGGAATGAAAGACAAGGTGCATGCATCAAGAAGTAAGGAATATAATGGCCTTCAAAAAGGAGGAATTGTTAGAAATCTTCAACAACTCGTCTCTGTATTTGTCTCCATTGCAGGAAGCAGTGTCACATTTATTTGCTATCACTATTTTGGAGGAGAACTAACCATTTCTTCCATGTTCACATGTTTAGTACTATTTGAGAACATTAGAAATCCACTCTTTCATTATCCAACGTTTTTATCTTTGGCCGTGAGCTCGTATGTGAGTGCCAAAAGAATTGGAGACTTTTTATATGCTGATGAATTGTCTCATCTTCCTCATGACCACAACAATGTTGCAAAATTGCAAATGGATGGACATGATTCTACCTCTTCTGATATTGGTGAAAACATTGCTATTCAATTTAAAAATACAACCATCACATGGAATGATGAGTCAGATGCAGTGCTCAAGAACATCAATCTGACCCTTAAAAAGGGGAAATTATATTGTATCATTGGACACACAGGAGTTGGAAAGTCTAGTCTATTTTCAACCATTTATGGAGATACCATCATCAAGGAAGGATCTCTAACTATTCACCCAAATTCTAAAATTGCGTTAAGTGATGAAAATCCGTGGATGATTAATGGCTCAGTTCGAGATAATATCATTTTTGACAAGAGACTTCCTTTTGACAATGAAAGATATCAACAAATTCTGGACGTTTGCCAATTAAGAGAGGATCTTGAAGAATTTCAAAATTATGACATGTCAGAAATTGGATATTCAGGTATTAATCTATCACTTGGACAAAAGCATAGAATTAGTTTGGCACGAGCTTGTTACTCCAATGCTGACATTATTCTTATGGATTCTTCTCTCAACTCTATCGATGCTCGTTTATGCAAGAAAATATTCAAAGAATGCATTCAGGGTTACTTGAAAGATCGAACTCGAGTTTTAATCACACATTCACTTCAACTGCTTGAAATGGCTGATGAAGTGATTGTATTAGATAAGGGAACTGTTGCTGCCCAAGGACCTCTTTCAGATGTCACGATACATGCCTATGACTTTTCAAAATTAATTAGAGAAAATGAAGATTCAACAGATCAGCAGAAAACACAAGTTCCTGAAAAAATAACACCAGCAGCAGCAACATGTAACAAGACGCCCTCATCTCACAATGATTATCCTTGTTCCTCTTCAAAAGGAAAATTAGTATCCATCGAGGAAAAACATTCTGGAGACATTAGCTGGAAAGTTGTTTTTAACTATCTCAAAGAATTTGGTCTCATTGTATTGATCATTTGTGCCACAACTTCTCTTTTAGCTATTGGATCTAAGCTTGCCTCAAGTTTATGGATTTCTCTCATGAATATGGATGCTTTCAATATGAGTATTTCGTCTTATGTGTGGATTTACTTTTCTATTGGAATTATAGATGCTTTAATCATCACTGTGAGAGGTTCAATTTATGCATTTGCTGCTCTAAAGAGTTCCAATCGAATTCATGACAAGATGTTACACGGAGTATTGAGAGCTCCAATTTTATTTTTCGATCAGAATCCAGTGGGTAGAATATTGAATCGTTTCACTCAAGATCTCAATGTCACTGACAGTGAAATGTTGTTCACATTGGCCAATGGTATTAATACTTTCTTGAACATTATTATGACACTTGTATTGATTGCCATTATCACTCCACTATTTTTATTGGTTGTATTTCCAGTGGCAATTGCTTTTTATATCATTCAAGCTTATTATAGAACGACTTCTCGTGACATTAGAAGATTGGAATCCATCTCAAAAAGTCCAGTTCTTTCACATTTTTCTTCCTGTCTAAATGGTATTAATACCATTAAGGCACTCTTAATTCATGAACAAATATTTGAGGAAAACTTTATGAAAATTGATTTCACATCCAAACATTCACACTACAGATATTTAATTAACAGATGGCTTGGTGTCAGAATTCAATTTGTGGCTCAAGTTGTCATTTTCTTCACTGCTGCCTTTTCTATTCTAGCAAGACATATCACACCATATGTGAGTCCTGCATTTCTTGCTCTCTCCATAACTTATTCATTACAACTTACCGAACATTTCACACTAATGGTTCGATTATTTGTAGATTTAGAAAGCTCTTTGACGAGTGTTGAGAGAATTCTTCATTATTGTCATGGAATTGAAAGAGAAGCTCCCGAGTTATTGGAAGGAGATCCAATTTCCACACAATGGCCAACACAAGGACATGTCAAGATACAAAATTTGTCTGTAAAATATAGAAATGATTTGGATCCAGTGTTGAAATCCATAAGCTTGGATATTCGACCAGGAACCAAATTAGGACTTGTTGGAAGGTAAGTGTGACGCCTTTCATTTTGTTGATGGTGATTATCATGTTCATAATGGATATTGTTCTATATGTTTGTGTGAACACACATAATTGGTCATGTAATTCTTTTTTTTGAAATGGAACAGAACGGGTAAGTGGTAACTTGACATTCTTTAGAATTCATATCCATAATAATCTTGGATGTAATGAATTAGGATCTGGAAAAAGTAGTCTTTTAATTACCTTATTTAGATTTCTTGAACCATTTCAGGGAAGTATTTGGATCGATGGAGTGGATATTTCACAGATGGGTTTAAAGACATTACGAAAATCACTGTTAATTATTCCTCAACAACCAGTTCTATTTTCAGGAACATTAAGATATAATCTTGATATTTTCAATGAGTTTGAAGATTATGAGATTTGGAATGCATTGGAACGAGTTCAGTTGAAAGAAAAAGTCAAACAATTCAGTTTGCAGCTTAGTGAAATAGTTTCAGAGAACGGAAGTAACTTTTCAATTGGAGAACGACAATTGCTTTCACTCTGTCGGTGTATCCTTCGAAAAGCAAAAATTATTATTTTCGATGAAAGTAGTAAGTAGTACACATGGTCAGTGTTGAACAAACGATCCTAATTATTGAAAAAAGCTGCTTTTGTGGATCACAAAAGTGATGCCCTAGTACAAAAGATTATTCGTGAAGAGTTCAAAGATTCAACCATCATAACGGTAGCTCATCGATTGGACACCATCATTGATTCAGATGCCATTGCTGTAATGAGAAATGGAGAAATTATTGAGCATGGAACCCCAACAGAATTACTTGAAAATCCTCAATCTCATTTCTCCAAGCTTGTCAGCGAAACTGGACACAACTATGCTTCACACCTCATCGAACAAGCGTTCAAAATGCAAGGTCGTTGCGATGAGATCAAGAAATAAAACATTTATATATTAGACGAACGAGCATAGAAAGTTTATAACAAGACTCGAGTTGTCTTGACAACGTACTTGTAGAGAAACTCCTAGTAAAATGGAAGCATAATTTGTGGCGTTTATTGTGTGATATTTACAAGAAAAAAGATCAGGATAACAACTTCAATGATAAGAAAGAACATTCTTCTTTTTTGGTTTTCTCCTCTTTGAGATACCTATTGGACTTTCACTAATGATCAGAGTGGTCGAATATTCAGAAGTATTTGGAACATAGGTGGTTGGAGGACTAACACCAAGCAACACAGCAGGACTTTCCGTTAAATAGGATACTTCTTCACGAAAGTCGTCTGCCATATCGACCAAAGAAGAAGATGATTTCTTCCTAATCTTTTTTCTTGATGTTCCTGATGATTGCAATTTTGTAGCTGGAGGAGCTGAGTTTGGAGTACTTGGAATTTTGTTTTTAGATGACGCCTGTTTTTGCTTGAGATTGCTTTTTTTTCTTTGCTTGTTTGAAAAAGAAGAAGAGGCAAATTGGGAATGATAGTAACTTGAGAATGGAAGCGCATATTCGGATTGTTCGTAAAAATTTGATCCCTCTTGTTGTCTGAACTGCTTTCTGAGCTCTTTGAGCTCATGTTTGAGATCCGAAGACAATTCCTTCTTGTAATTCATTGTTTTTCTTACCTTTGACATGTTGTGAACTATAAAATATGTGCATGTTTCTCTCAAATGTTTAACGTCGTAAGAATCAGCAATACCGAGTATTGTAGAAACGTTGCCAGGGTGAATTTTTTTCTCGATAACGCTTTGGCAAATCAAAGATAATCTTTCGATTTGGTAAATTTCTGCAGCAATCAGTAATTCCACAGATATATCAAAATTGACCGATACATTTCCAGTATAAAGATAATGAAGGACCAATTTGAATACCTCTGGTCTAATACCGCTCAATTCGTATAAGTCAACCTTTTGTAACCCAAAAGTAAGTTGGTCTTTTGCCTTTGACGCAAGCATTCGTCTAAAGAATTTTGATCGTGACATTAAAATACAACGGTGACAAGCAATTCTTTCCTTCTCTGTACCGACCTCAAATAATACATCACAAATTGAATGATCAGCCTGCTGCAAAGTAGTGTTGCTCAGAATTGTGCTGAAAATGTTGCCACCATCTTGGGTAGATACTGACATGGGAGAGTTAATGGAATAGGAGTCGTCATCATCTTCAGACTCAGGTTCATTGTGAGAAGCAGAATAGTGGCTAAAATCAAAATGTATTTTCGAGCCCGGAGAATGCATCGGAGAAGATAAATCCGTGTCATGCTCTTGCTTCTCCAAGAGAACGCTTTTTTCAGTTGTCTCAAAAAGCTTCTTCATGTCAGAATACAAAGTTGGAGCAGGAATGGAAGAAGTAATGGTTGCATCCAGATGTTTTGAGCAAAGAGCAAACAATCTATTGATGGAAAAGGCGACTGCAAGGAATACCAGTTCAAATATACAGCTCTTAATATCGACATCTGGAACCTCTTCTCCATCCAGAAAACCAACTCTATCCGTATAAAGGTACTCTAAAAATCCGTGGAATCCAATGCTTTTAACCTTTTCATCTTTTTGCTTCAGAGACATGAATTCGTCAGTTTTAGCCTTTTTCTTTTTCATGAGAGCATCAGCTGCATCTCCAACATTAACTATATCATTCGCCACACCTTTTATACATTCCCTGTATAATAGGGGCGCCCTGACGAAGATTATTGGCTTATGAGCGTGGTAGAATTGTCCGTTGTACTCTAAAATAGTATCAGAGAACTCTTCATTGTCAATCAAAGAGCTCAAGTCAGTCGTTAGTGTGGATCTTCCACAGTCTATAGGTTCAATGCCTCTAATACCTGTCTCCAAAGTGTAGACATTGGTGGATATCTCTGTATTATCTTGATCATTGTTATATTTTCCACCAACAATCCACAACTTGGTTCCAGCTAATTGGGTAGTATGTCCACAAAGTGAGGGAGGGGAAGAAGAATTTCTGTCGACATGGGGATGCTCAATATCCCATCTAAAGTGTTCCAAGTCCAGTACCATGAGATCCTTGGATTGAGAATGAGTGCCCACTAATCCACCAAAGACAATCATCTTGTTGGCAATAACATTGGCAGTGTGATGAACTCGTTTGGCGGAATCGGTTGTGCCCTCAATCTTAATATTCTTCCAGGTAAGGGTGTCAAGGTCAAGACTGTAAAGATCATTAAACAATGATTGATCATTTCCACCTCCAAAAACATAAAGTGAGTTATTGTAAAGGACACAAGAATGGCCATATCGTGGTTGAGGTCTAGGGCCATTTGTCTTTTCTCTGACCCAAGTGTTTGTTTCAGTATCAATGACAACGAGGTCATTATAATATTTGGAGCCATCTGTACCGCCAAACACATAAATCTTGGTTCCATCTACAACGTTGGCAGTATGTCTATAGATGATATGCAACGTAAATGTGTCAGTTAGTAATTGAGCAATATTTGAACTACTTACCCGAATAATGCTGGTAAATTGGGCTCAGTAGAGTGGCGAGCTGTACACTTCACTTTAACCCATTCCATGCTTTCGATATTGAACTGATAAAGAGCATTACTTGGGGTACCCTTTTCTAATTGGCCTCCATAAATGTATAACACAGATTTGGAGAGGGCTACCATAGTGTGTTGAAAAAGTTTTGGTAATTTTGCATTTTCGAAAACTTCATAATCATTTCTAATTAGCTTTTCGTGCTTGTTTGAACGTTTGGTAAGTGATGTTGTTGCTGAGTGAGATTTAGTAACTTTTTTCTTTCTGAGTATCTTGATAACATCGTTTAAACAGTGATATTCACCTGATTCTAAATCATAAACTACGAAGGAGTTAGTAACTTGTTGACCTTCCACTTTATCCACTCCTCCGTATATGTACATTTGCTGTTTGTTAATGATTACAGAGGCGTGAAAAAACCTCTGTAATTGATTGTCATTGTAGCTATTCCAAAACGATCCTAATAATCTTGCAACCCATATCATATTATAATAATCTAAAAGAGAATATAAAGAAAGTTAAAAGTATGAAACGACAAAGAAAAACAAATTTAGAATTGGGCTCTAGAATGTAATACAAGCATATGAGAACAAGTTGATGAAAAAAGAAGATTAAATCTTGTCGATTATATGATGATGATGGTGATGACTAACGTATCAAAGCGTCGTGAAAGCTACTCCAATCAAGAACACTAAACAGTGGTGATGATGGCGATAACGGATTCAAAGAACCAGGACTACTATGGTGGTGATGTAAAAATAATTCAATATCAGAATTCACTACTACCGACTTCTCCTACTATGATCCTGATAGGATATTAACCGAATTTTTGTATTTCTTTCGAGATGCTGATGATGATGGTGGTTGAATGAAACAATACTATATTGGTGGTTGTTGTTGGGATGATGGTGAGGAGGTTATGATGGAGGCGGCAAGGGAATAAACAAACGTTAAAAATTTTTTGTTGTTAAAAATAGATGAGAGCGAGCGAACAAGGATGATGAATTTTCACTTCGCTTTTTACCCAAAACACACACACACTGTTTCAATTTGAATGAGTACACAGAGGTCCTCAAGCAAGCGCTTCTTCAATTTGAGGGATCATTTGGGTTTGGAATATGTTGCAGTAAAATGTTGAGATTTGAATTCAGGAAACCTGGGAGAGTTGCTTGCAAGACAGAATTGACTTCAATCGGATTGTTCTTCATGTAGCGATTTCAAACTTTGGAAATTCGTGGCGAATGAGATGGTAATTATTATTGTGTGTAGGGGATCTTGATATGTTGAAGAACTCCATAAATTGTGGCATCCACTCATGAGAAGTGATACATTGTTGCTTCTAAAATTTCTCGTTAAAGAAGGAGAAAATCAGGAAGCCAATTAGGTTTTTGGCTCTCAAGTTTACAACCATCAAGCAACATGAGCTCTCTTGTTTCAGACTGTTTCCGTACATACACCCACAAAAAAATCATCCGATCATCATTCCCAGCTCCCTTGTGTAAGTATGCTTTCTCTTTCTCATCATCATGATCATCGTGATCGATCATGGCTTGTTATGATCAACAACACTTGTTCTCGTATGGATGATCATAATGATGATGAAAAACACATCAAACTCTACTCTCTCTCAATATGCATATTCCTTGATGACATTCTCAAATTCTTTCAACAACGCGATTATACATTCATTCGCTCTAACTGTAGTGTAAAATGAAGAAACTCTCCACTCAAATCCTTCGTAATGCTAGCATTGTTCCATCCACCACCAATGCTGCTTCTCGTCGCCTCTTCTCTACATCAACCGTTGCCAACAAGAAGAAGGTCGACATTAAATACACCAAACTCTTCATTGGAGGTCAATTTGTTGAAGGAAAGGAAGGAAAGAAGTTCTCTGTGATCAATCCAGCTACAGAAGAGGAAATTTGTCAAGTGAGTGAGGCTACCAAGGCTGATGTTGATGAAGCTGTCAAAGTTGCTCGTGCCACTTTTGAAAATGTTTGGAGAAATTACTCTCCTCATCAACGTAGTATTTTGATGAACAGATGGGCTGATTTGATTGAGAGAGATGCTGACTACATTGCTGATCTTGAGTCTTTGGACAATGGTAAGCCAAGAGAAATGTCAAGAAATGTTGACGTTGCAATGACCATTTCTACCATTAGATACTTTGCTGGTTGGGCTGATAAGATCAATGGAGACACTATTCCATTGGAAGGAGATTACTTTTGTTACACTCAAAGAGAACCTGTTGGAGTTTGTGCTCAAATTGGTAAGTCAAAAGTATATGAATGGAGTACATTGTGTTTACAATCGCTCACTATTTATTTGGCATGTGCAATCTACCTTTCTCTTCTTAACATGAATGTCTTTGACTCTTATTTCAGTTCCATGGAACTTCCCATTGTTGATGGCAACTTGGAAGTGGACTCCTTGTCTCGCAACTGTAAGTTTCTACACATGGACAAACGGATTGTTTGTTCACTTGTCAATTAACACACATTAGGGTAACGTCTCTATTTTGAAAACTGCTGAGCAAACTCCATTGTCTGCTCTTTATGTAGCATCTTTGGCCAAGGAAGCTGGTTTCCCAGATGGTGTTATTCAAGTTCTTAGTGGTTTTGGTGAAACTGCTGGTGCAGCTTTGGCATAGTATGTTTCTTTTTCTAAATGATCACTCAATATTAATCCTTATAATAACCATACTTCATCCTTCGATCAATCCTTGTTTCATGTTTGTATTTGTTCGTGCACAGCCACAATGATGTTGATAAGGTTTCATTCACTGGTAGCACAGAAGTTGGTAAGAAGATTCAAAAAGGTAGGTTTGTTTCTACTTGTTCAAGTGCAACATTCAATCTCTCTTGCGTTCACAAAAAACAGCTTCTGCTGAAAGCAATTTGAAGAGAGTCACTTTGGAGCTTGGTGGTAAATCTCCACTTATTGTTTTGGGAGATGTTAAGGATCGTGAATCTATGAACAAGATTGTCGATATTGCTAACTTTGGTACTTTCTTTAACCAAGGTCAAGTCTGTACTTGTAGCTCTCGTGTCTTTGTTGCTTCAAGCATTTATGAAGATTTCTTGAAGGTTTCAAAGGAAAAGGCTGAAAAGAGAATTGTTGGTGACCCATTCGAGAAGAAGACTGAACAAGGACCACAAGTCAGTGAGGAGCAATTCAACAAGATTATGAGTTACATTGAGTATGGTAAGAAACATACTAAACTTGTCACTGGTGGTGAGAGACTCGGAAACAGAGGTTACTTTATCAAACCAACAGTCTTTGCTGATGTTGATGATACTCACAAGATTGGTAAGTGGTTGTGAATGGAGAAGAATATTTCTTCTTTTTAACAACAAATCATTCACTTTTGACTGATCAATAGCCCAAGAGGAAATCTTTGGTCCAGTCATGAGCGTTATTGTAAGTATCTTGCTTGAAAACGTTCTTTTAAACAAATATTGGTATTTCACAACATAGCGTTATGATGACAATGAAGTTGAAGAGGCTATCAAGAGAGCAAACAACAGTGAATATGGATTAGCAGCTGGTGTTTTGACTCATGATTTGAATAAGGCCTATCGTATTGCCAGTGGATTGAAGGCAGGAACTGTTGTAAGTAAGAAATTTTTGGTCATTGATCAATGACAACTTGTATTTTCATTTCTTACATCTTTCCATTCTTTCCTATTTCATAATGTCTAGTGGGTCAATTGCTGGAACGCATTCTTCCATAACGTTCCATTTGGTGGTTACAAGCAAAGTGGTATTGGAAGAGATTTGGGTGAAGCTGCATTGCATGAATATACTGAGAACAAGTCTGTGATTACCTATGTTCCAGGTTTGAAACGTCCATACAAGTTTTAAATGATGAATGATGAAATGGTTTCATTTCGTCATCCATGAACCACCACATGAACATTGTGTAACAATATCATTTACAACGACTCCATGTCATGTATTGTACTTTAAAAAATACAACAATAATTGTTCATGAGCAAAATACTTATCATAAGTGACTCTACAAAATTAATTCTCATTACTTGACAGTGTTTTGTCAAATCCTGCTGAGGTGTGTGGATTAACCCTTACGTTGGAATTCGTCGACGAAAGCAACACTACTTTTATCCAACACATAAAAAAAAGTCTAAAATTAAAAATGAATCCAGCAAGACCAGCAGGCTCAGTGAATCAACCAAGACCGACTGGTGCTGGGCAAGGAATGTCGGCTATGGCCAACCTCGGAAAGGAACAATTAGCTATTACCGATATGAGATACGAGCTTTTGGATCGAGAAATCAATAGATTGGGACTGCTGATGGAACAACTGGTTGATGCTTCCCGAGTGATGGATCCAAATCCAATTTCCACGAAATATGTAAACAAAACTCAAAATGAAAAGGATGAATTACAATTATCAGTAACCGCAGCATCAATGGTTGATGCCTGTCAAAATCTTCTTCGGCTAACATCGGATTTGCAAAATAGCTATTTATTTTTTGATTTTGACCGCATTGAAAATACACAAGCAAATTATTTGAGTTATTTGGAGAAGCAAAACAATAATAGCGAACAATCTCAACAATTGTAAAATACATTATTTATTTTAAATTTTATGATTACTTTTAATGCAAAGGAAGCATTTTATCACACAGCATGAGGAGTGAAATTGCAGATGGCACACAAGCTCATCAATGGATTGGCAACACTCACTCTGTCTATATATTTCTGATCCAACGTTTGGGATCAAATATTGTTGTCAGTACGTTCGAAACATAGGTGGATACTCGAGAAAGAAACGTTCTGTCATCAGATAGATTCAATAGTACTGGATAATGCACATATTCGATGTGATCATTCTCTCGAGATGAAACAGTCAATATCAACGCAATGGGTTTGGTATCAAAAAATTCATGGCTGATAGTAAAATCTGCTACTCCAAAAGGCATATCATCAATTTGCTTACAGAAATTTTCGCTATTTTCTGCCAAACTTGAAAAAATTAGTGACATTTGGTCTGCATGTTTCATAAAGAATTGCCGTAATGAATCAGTTGATTGATGTGTGGAAGTAGGAAACAATTTTTCGCTTTGTGTATGATCATACCTGTAAATCTTGTAAATATATTCTGTGCATGTGCGGTATTGATACTTTTTCAGAGTAGTTGAATAATAGAATTGTGGATGAATCACTTTTCTATGAAAATCAAAATTTCCAGCCTTGGTAAAAGAGAACCCTTTCTTGAACAAGTCAAATCCATTTTGTTGAATTCTTATTGCTGTCACAAGCTCTTGATGTTCTGAAACTCCATCAAGTGTATGAGCGAGTGGCACCATGGCTGAATATTTGGTAATGATATGATTTTTCGAGTTCTTCCCAAAGGTAGACGAGGATGGCACCAAAATCTTTTGGTGAGAAATTTGTTGTACATGCAACATCTCTTTTGGGCTTACTAACACCTTATTGGATTTAAATCCTTGACATACAATACTTGCATGAGGAATATCGATAGAACTCAAATAAGCAATATAATAATTCACACCCTGTTTGAAGGGAGGTGTTGAGAAGGATGTAATGGTAATTCCAGGATATGCCGACGTTCCATTAGAATTCCACATGGAGCTTCCATCTGCAATCATTGTTGGATCTGTGCTCACATTCAAAGTAGTTACAGCTGGAGTACAACCACCATCTCCATCACACATGATTGAAATTGAAAAACCATGATACGTGGTGTCATTGGGAGGCATGACTAATTCAAAATATAAAGGTTTAAATGCAGTGACAGAGATTGGATAGGTTTTAAATCCAATCTGTGTGAAAGATGGAAGAGCTTTGGTTCTCAGTAGCGAAAGTGCAGACACAGAACCACCATAATCCCCAAAATTACTACAATAGGAAATAAATAGGAAATAAATCAAGAATAATAGTGAATATGAAAAAGTGTTCATGGCGTTGGTACTTTTTGAGTGGTGTATTTGTTGGTTTGTGGTGATGATGTTGTTATTATTATTAGTATTGATGATGAGCTTCCTTCGTGATGGAAAATAATTTCCGGATTTTGTTGGCAGCAAATTTCTCATCATCATCAGCAGTTGCTTTGTTTGCTTTTGCAGTCTTTATAGGAGTGGTGATGTTTGGGAGATGGAATATTGAAATGCAGCCTCGGATCTTATCACCACAGAGTTTTGATGTGATTCGGCTTTTTTTGAATTGTGATTTTAGCGGAGTTGAGGAAAATTCTTCTCCGGCTCAAGGGAATGCTCCACGAAAACACGAATCGAATTTATTTGAAGTGAACGTTCGAATAATTATTACTTGTTCTCATTGTTGTTGGAATCATCTTTGAGTTGTTCCTCAGGAACTAGTGTGTGGAGATGAATATTGCGAAATATTCAATTTTAATGCTTGTTTCAAATAGGTTCATACTTACTTCCTGCTTGTTGCATTAACTCTCCGATACTCTTTTCCAAATCATCTATTCTAGTCCCCATTTCATCAACTAATTTCAAATAAAATTGGTAAAATATAATTATTGATTTTGTTCCGAACGATCGTTCATATACATACTCCTCTTTATGATTGTGTCGGACATGTCTTGGAATCTTTTTTGCTATTAAAGTTATCCATGAATGTGATGTTATTCAATCATCATGATTCGAATAAATTGTTTGAAGCGGTTGATGGAAATTATGATCCACAGTTTTGTATATCATCCATCATTATCATACAACAAGGAACATATGAATACAAATCCGAGATCTGATTTAGTTGTTTTGATATCTTACCATTTGATGAAGTAAATTTTGAACAAATACAGTGAGTTCTTGGGTTCCTTGTGGTGGTACACCTCCTTGATTGTCTGACATTTTTTATTGTTTTTGTTTTGGAAGGCGCGATCACCTGCATGCAGTTTCCTTACTATTCAAAGAAGGATTTCGAGAGGGACATGGAATCCAAAGAAACAGGTTCATTTTCCTTAGTGAGCGACCTATAGGTGGGAAGTTTGGCAAGATGTAATCGATGATATTCTTCTCGAATGGCGTCAATTTGTTTGTAAATATCACACATATCATTCTTGATACTCTCTGAGAAGTCTATCGTGAAGAAAGGATGTGACAAGAGCTCGCTTGCTTTTGGTCGTTTTTCAGGATTTCTTAATAATTCGTTAAATGTTGATTAAAATCTTGAGATTCAAATACCTACAATTCAAGACATCTCAAAATTACATCGCGCAAGTCATTGGAAATGGAGGTAGGAATATTCTGGTGTATCAAATGGACATTGTTGATCATGAACTCTACATATTGATACTCGGTTGTTAAGTTTGAAGGATAGAAAAGAAACCAAATGTTTTTTCCTAAAAGCATTTCAAGAATGGTCATTCCCAGACTCCATATATCAGGGGCATGCGAACGTTTGAAATTAATTTCCCCTTTCAACTGCTCAATGCATAAGAATGGAATGGTACCTGTGAGTGCTCCTTTTGTTTTTGATAACGTTAACGATCCCGATTGCTTCGATTTATCTAAATGGCTCTTCTTACATATAAGTTTCGACTCTCCAAAATCGCACAGCTTTATAAGCTCTGCATTCTTTTTCGAAGTAATGTACCATTCTTTGATAATAAATGTTCTACTCACCTTTAGCAATATGTTGTCACATTTTAGATCTCTATGAAAGATAGGCTCGTCACGTTCTTCATGGAGATACTTTAAGGCACTGAGAATTTGTTTCAAGTATAGCTGTATAACTCCTTCTGTCAAACCTCTTCCCATTCGTTTTAACACCTGTTTCAAAGAACCTCCGCTCATAAATTCCATCATAATATACACCCACTCTGAAGAAAATTCAACTCCCTTAAATTGAACAATATTTTCATGCTTTAAACTTTTCATAATTGAGGTTTCCCTTTCAATTTTTTGCTTGACATTTGTTTCTGGAGAGTAAAGTATTTTCTTGACAGCAATCATCTCGTTATTAATGGAATCATACACCAGTATAACTTTTCCGAAACTTCCTAGGCCTAAGGATTTCATTACAATCCAACCTTTGGACATTTCAAAAGACTCACCAAACGGAGACAAAGGACTTTCAGCTGGAGACTCTGAGATGTTCGGCGACTTGTTGGATGGAGAGGTATCAGGTTTGTTCACAACAAGTTGTACTCTCACTTTAGCTCCTTTCAAATCTTTGATAGTGTCCACATCTAACCATTGTTTATACTCCTTGTCAAAGTACATGAGAAGAATTTTCTCTTTTCTATTGATTTCAAATTTTTCCTTAATTTTCCTTTCAATTGCACGAAGAGTTGTGATTGAGTTGGACCCAGCAACAAATTCAACTTTCTTTTTTCTTCCTTGATATTCTGCAATGAAAGAACTAATTGGAGGATTGATTATGGGAGACTGTGCAGAAGATCGAGTTGTAGCAGCCTTAGCATCTCCCATTTCAAGTGGTTTTTGATTAGAAGACTGCTTTGGTTGTTCTGTCGTTTTGTTTTTTCTTGAAGAAGCCAATCTTTCAATTGGCGGCTTACTAGTCGGAGGTTTTGGTGCTCCTATTGAAGGAGAGGATGATGGAATAACAAATGATATACTTTTCCGTTTTAAAAATGTATGTGTTGCGTTAGGAAGTGACAGAGTGTTGGTCACAGATGAGTTAGAAAGAGAATTTGTCGGTCCACTTCTTGTTTGATTCGATACACTGGTTACCACTTTCTTTGAGTTTTGTTTCCGATTGTTGTCACTTTCTTCACTACTTCCGTTATCTACCTGTTTTGTTTGCTTTTTCTCTTTGACGACGGTATTTTGCTTGCTTGTATTGTTATTTGTGCTAGGTTTGTTTTTCTTTATCGAGGGCTTCTCAATTACTGCATATTGAGAGACATAATGTTCTGGTTTGGTGAAGGTCGATGATGGAAGAAAAGGAGGTCTTGTGGAGGTGTTTGAAGAAGGTTTTTTCTTTGCCAAGTTCGGCTCTGACGGTCGTTTTGACCAAAGGTTTTTGACTCCATGATTTGTCTGATTGCCGCCAGAAGAAATGGAGTTAAGGGATCGAGGTGATGAGGGGTGTTTTGAAGCAGCAGAAGAAACAGATCGAATGGATGAAATCGAAGAAGAGCTTGAATTAAGGTTGGAAAGAGTTTCATCACAATCCGTGAACTCGGTTAAAACTTCAACCATGTCCAAATACTGAGCTACTTCTTCGTCATAATCATCTGAATACTCATCACCCACTTCTTCTCGATCAGAATGTGAAGCTGTCTCGTTTATCATTTCTAAGCGACGAGATGATGTCGGAATTTTCAAAGGAGGAATAAATACTTCATCATCCTCATACGACTGATTGATTGCAGAAGGAATTCTTGATGGTGCTGTTTCTTCTTGAAGGAGGGGAATAGAATTGGAAAATACAGATGTGTTTACAGAAAAGGGCATTGGTGAAGCAGTAGTTGACGAATTGGCAGAGTCTGAAGAGTAATTATAGGCATCTTCTTTAAGGACCAGAAAGTATTGAGGAGAATAGTTGGAAGGAATAGTTTCTTCATGAGATGGGTCATGGGTGGTGAAGTTGGAGGGTTGTAAATCTTCCAAATAGTCCAATACCGTTTTTTCATGTGATTGGAGTTGAAGATTACTTGTGTCTGGATTACAGTCTTCTTCCAATCTTAAATTCCTTATTTCGGGATTGGCCTCAGCCTGCTTCACTTTAGAATTTTCATTATCAGTATTACCACAGTTCAAAACGTTATTCATTGTGTTGATTGATTTCGCCTCTATCATTCCTCTCCGTTTTTTGAAATATTGAATATTCTTAATGAAAGTAGGAAACAAGGAATCAATATTGTTGTGGTGGTTGAGTTTTGAAAGCGCGCGGAAGCAAAGATCTTTTTTTTTTAAGCGGAACTTTCCCATGCCAAGGAGATCTTCTTCTGACAGAGTGTGTGTGTGTGTTGAAGGACATGGACCTGGTGCATCATTTGTTGTTGTTAATGATGGTGATGGTGATAGCACTCGAGATGATGGCAATGCATAAGTAGAACATGGTCGATTCATTTAGGGAAGTGGGGATGAGCACTTCTCATGAGAACAACATGTTGTTGGAGGGATCTTTCCTAGCCCATTTACAACCACTAAGCGCATGTTCAATCATAATAGGGGGTTCCAATAAAAAATGCATAGCAGAAGCCTGCTGACAGGAGCAGCAGCCACATCTTACTCTTTCAGTCCATCATTCACCTCTGAAAATGGCACTGCCAGTGGACTTGACTTGGAAATTAACAACACTCATCATCATCACAATAATACCAATCATAACAACAACTACACAAGCAAGCCTATGATCGTTCGGAATGCCCAAAAATCTTCGCCTCTCATCACTCTGATCCGAAGAGTATGTTGTTTTTGCTGCAACATTTCGAGCAGAACATCACGTGTTGCTTCCGATGGTCATATTCGAGGAGGCATCAACAAGTCCCGTGTGACCATTTCACTTGCCATTCTCTTTTCCTTGTTCATATTTTTGTTTTTGGTTTTGCAATCAAAATTTAGTGTGAATTACAAGAGTAGTGAATTGTTGGAAAACAAATTAGGGAAACATTCTCTTCACACGAAAGAAGGCTCTCATCAAACTCTCAACTTACACACTCTCTCTTCTGATAAACGATTTTCATGTGAAGATGGTGGAGGATTTGAAGTCACAGATTCAAAACTCACCATTGTTGTCACACCATCTTTGAGAGAGAGTGATTTCAGATTTATTACGAGTCAAAGCATTGGAGAAAATGTCATGTTGGAATGGATGTTATTTAAAGAAAAGGATCAACCAACACCCAAGTTTTTGAAAAAGCTCCAAAAGAAAGTAATTCTAGTTGATGAGATCAAGAACGAAATGGAATTATTGAAAATAGGATTGGAACATTCGACAGGAGAGTATTTATTCTTGCTTCCTTATGAGGTGCATTTATTTGGAACATCCTCACATGAAATATTTAAATTGAAATTGAGTCAATTGAAATGCAGTGCTCAATCTGCAATGTTAGGTTCCATGCTCATTTATCCCATTCATGTCATTTCGCAAAAACCAAGTTATAATTACACTAGTGCCAATGACCCTAATTCGTCTTTTAATATTTATAGTATGACCTACAGACTTTCAAAAAGAGATAATAACATTCCAATACCGTACCACTACAGAAGAGGAAGAAACTACTTTTCACTTCCAAGTTCATCCAAAATACATCTGGACAATAATATTTGTGTGGCCTTTGCTGGAGCGTTCTTCAAGACATCAAAATTCAAAAATGTGAAATTGGACGTCGATTACATGAGTCGAGAGTTGAATGAGATACAAATGTGTCTACAACTGTACAATCAAAAGAAAAACATTATGTTCGACCATCAACCACAAGTCGATGATTTTGCTGTGGTAGTTCCGTATATACTGCCAAATGTAGAATCTGTCTCTGAAGAGGAAAATTCAAACTCTTGGAGTTTTGTACTTTCTCGTGCCCCATCATCAATGAACGAAGAACAATCCTCTCAACCTATCAATACCTACGAACAGGCACCACCAACCACCAATCGATTTATTCCTTTCAACACCTATTCGATTGGAAATGTGAAAAAATTTCTTAAAAAACATACAAGTACTTTAAATGAAATTCTTGAAACAGAATATAAGAAACGTACAAACAATCATACGAGCATGTCATTGGTATGGGATTTCGGAGCTGGCTCTTGCTCTGGCTGGTTCATGGAAACTGAAGAATTTGTGACAAACTTGGACATGGAATACAGAGCTACCAATTTGAGAATAATTACTGGACGAGAAGACACGTGCCTTGGGTTGGAGTCTTACAAATTTGAAAGTTTAGATCGATTAATTTCTAGAGAAGATATTAGCTCTAAAATTGACGTTTTTATTTCACACAAACCTCCAACAAGGTATCCAAAATCATTTCCCTACAAAGGACTTGTTCATTTGAATGGTATTCCCAAATATGTCATTGGAAGAAGTATGCATGAATCTGAAAAACTACCTCAGGAATGGATTTCCAATTTGAAATTAGTGAACGAGGTGTGGCTACCAAGCAGTTTTCTTGTGGATGTTCTCGTTAAGAAATATCACGTGAGCCCTGAAAAACTCCAAGTCGTGCCAGAACCAATTGACACAGACTTCTATAGTCCATACTATTCAAAATATTTAGGAATTGATCAATTGAAAAAGATTGTGAAACAACTCGACTATGAACCAAATCATTATCACTTTTATTCTGTTTTCAAATATGAAGAACGAAAAGGGCCAGAGTATTTATTAATGGCCTATTTTGATGAATTTGCTAATGTGAAAGATGTGACTCTTCATTTACAAACCTACATGTTTATGCATCCAAATGGAAGGGATAAAAAAGTGGTCGAACAAGCCATTGATGACGTTCGTGAAGAATTTCTGAAAACACGAAAAGATTTGAAACGAGAGAATTTACCATGTGTGAATATTATTTCACAAGTCGTTCCAACTACAGTCATGCCACACATGTATCATCATATGGATTGTTTTGTATTACCGAGTCGTGGAGAAGGATTTGGATTACCCTATGCTGAAGCCATGTCCATGGGATTGCCGACAATTGGTACAAATTATGGAGGCCAACTTCAATTTATGAATTTACACAATTCGTATTTAATTGATGTCATTGGTGAGAGAGATCCAGATCAAGAATTTGTGATACCCAATGTCAAACATTTGAAGAAACTCATGAAATATGTTTACTCAAATAGAAATGAAGCAAAATTAATGGGAAAGAGAGCTCGACAATATATTGAACAGAATTTAACACATCAAGTGGTGAATCAAATATTGATTTCACAGCTGAAAAGAATTGAAAAAAAGATTCAACAATCGAAATCTTCACAACAGCAACAACAACTGGACATCAAAAAAGAAAAACCAAACAGACCATTGAAAATGGAACAGAGAGGAATTCGACCACATTAACCCTCAAAATATAAATAGGGAAGTTTTTTTCAATTCAAATTGACAAAGTTTAAGTCAAAATTTCAAAAAGTTGTGTTTTAAAAAATACAGGAATGGGTTTATTGAAAAATAAACAAATTATAGGTACTCAATTGTCCGACGATAGTGTGTCTAATGGGTGTGTAGGTGTGAGGTGTAGATGTTGTTGGAGTTGAGTTCGCCAAGCTGACTGCTAAATGTTTCCCAAGCAGTTGCAAATTTTGCAGTTTTGGGTTTAATTATATATCTTCTAGCCTTCTTGAGTACAGTTGAACTGTTCCAAGTGGCGTTTTTGTAACAACTGCCAACATAGGCAGCGAATGAGAGATATATTTCATTTAGCCAATCAGTCAAAGCTGGGGGAGATAAGTCTAATTGTTAAGTTGTGTTTTAAAAAATGATTTCTTCCAAACTATTGATGGTTTGCTGCTCTTTGAGGAGTCTTGGTTGTTTCTCTGCAATGCACTTCGGAATTAGAAAAAATCATCATTGGCTTCTCAAATTAGAAAATCATCATCATGATTTAAAGTTCTTTTCAATAAGTCATGATAAACTTCAATTCAACAACACGAATAATTATTTATTAACATCATCATCTTCAGGTAAGAAAGAAAACCAGGAAGAGGATGATGTACAGCAAGAGGAAGAAGAATTTGATGAAAATATTGAACATTCAGATTTTGAATACGTGCCTCCAAAATATGTAAATCCAGAAGACTTGCATCCAGATCGCCCAATATTTGATGGACATATCCCGAAAGAAAAATTGATTATTTCATTTTCTAGAAGCTCTGGACCAGGTGGCCAAAATGTAAATAAGGTCAATACCAAAGTTGACATTAGACTTCCCATAGATTCCTCTGATTGGATTCCTGACATTGTTAAGGAGAGACTGAAAGAGCTCTATGCAAACAAAATTAACAAGGAAGGCGAATTAATTATTCAAGCATCTAGTTTTAGAACTCAAGATCAAAACATGAAGGATGGACTTCATAGATTGAAGGGATATATTGCAGAAGCGTATAACATTCCTAAAGAATGGAAGCCAAGAGAAGGTAGAACGGAAAAAGGTGATGCTATTCGATTGAAAGACAAGAAAAAACATTCTGAAAAAAAGCAAAGAAGGCAAGAAGGAAAGAGAATTAGAAACATTTATGACATTTAAACATGTTGTTAACAATATTTTACGTTCGTTCTATGTACATATTCTCGAACAATAAGGAATTTCTCTTTTCGTTCCAAGTTTGCTCTTTGTTCAGCCGCTAAATATTTCAGTCTGAACATGCTGGTAAACTTTGCAAGGAAATAAGAAACAATCAGAAATAAGACAACAAGGGACCCAAGAGTTATTTTGTGAGTGGCATAAAACAAAATATTTTCCCATGTCATGGCAGCGTTTTCATCCTGATAAAAAGCAAATGCCATCGATAACGAGTTCATAGCTGCCTCTACAGGCATTTGTTCTGCAGCAAGAATAGAGGCTCTAAATGGTCCACAAACATTACCGGTTGACTGGAATAAGAAGAACCCTAATGGTACCAAACAAAGGACAAAGGTCACAAACAGCATGTTCAGGTTAAATGGGCTGCTTCTTCCTCTCTCGAATGGATTGTCTGGGAATTTGCATACAAGCTTCATCACCAAGTATTTCGCAAAATAGAGAATAAAGTTAGAGATCAATCCAGCAATTGGAATCATTGGCGACATAATCATACCAACAAAAATTAAACTTTGTCTGTAAAGGAGCTCAATAACATGGTCTGGAACAGAAAACTCCAATTTACCTCGCCTATTCGCTTCGTACTCGTCTGCGCTTTTTTTGGCAGTGCATTGGCGTCCAATCTTGTACATGATGGGTATGAAAACAACTGTCTTGAAGATGTTGACTCCAAACTCGATCCATATCATCTGCCAAAATACTAACCCTGCTTCTGTCTGAACGCATTTACCACCATCATTCGACATGAATAATTGTCGTATCATTAGAGCAACTGTGGTTGACATTTTAACAATAAAAGTTCTAATAATGATATTCCATTCGCTTGTAGATCTTTCAGCATATGCCTCCAACATAACCATGTATGAAATAATGATTGGAAAGAATAGGGAAATGAATGAGGTCAGCAGTGACGTGGTGTAAGGAAATGTGGAGTTAATTTCATTATAATATTGGACGATGAAAGACACACCAACAGGGGTACCTAAAACTATGATTCCACTGACAGAGATTCCAATCAATCTTCGTAAGACAAGAACGGCAATTTCTTTCTTGGTCATGCTGGATACCACTGCTTCCTTTGCAAAGTCTGCATTTCTATACTCTTGGAGTTTAGCAGCAATATATCTCTGTAAATCCTTCACCCCTTGTTTTGTATTAACACTAAATGAAAAACTATTAAAAACAGCAGACAAATATCGAATGTTACGCTCTAGTAACATTTGACATTAACTTGTTGTCTATTAAAAGTTGCATCCACTTACCGTCCATACGCCGCACGTTTGTTACTTTTTCTCCAATACTTCTACAAATAATCACAATTGCAATGACAAAGTTCAAAATCACAACAAATATATATACAAAGGCAAAAGGCCAAATAACTGTTGCAAACAGCACCAATCGATCTTCATATCCTCCAAAGAAGAAAAAAGTCTGTCCAATCATGTTCGATTTGAACCCAATAAGGCCAAGGAATAAATCCAAATTCCAAACATCTGGCCATTCTGATGGTTTTCTCAGCAACCAAGGCAAGATCAGCAAAATAAAGGATGAAACTGACAAGAAGAAATTCATTCTAATCACCGAATAGAAAAAATCATAGAAGGTTGCAATTCCACTTCCAAATCTGTGTTCTATCACCGACAGAGATCTAGAGAAAGGGTTAAACCGAGAAACGTATTTGTGGAGTCTGTTTCCTCCCCACCATGATCGAACGGAGGCAAACCAACGAGCTAATTTGGACCTCCTTTTCAAAGCCTCTTTATGATCTCTAGCCAATGACCGGAGTCTCTCTCTCATATTCGTTAAATCATCATGCTCAAATTCTTCCTTCACCAGCTCTAAAATCTCGGGTTTTTGAGCCTCAATCCATTCCTTATTATTTCGGTTAATCACTGTTTTCTGTTTGTTGTGGATGTATATGGAGGGGGAAAATACAGAGGAATCTTGTGGTTGTAGTTGATGTGAAGACGGAGTACTTGTGGTGTTGTGGATATTACTATTGTTCATTAAACGGTTACTTGAAGAAGGGTCCTGTCTGGGAGAAGAGAAATCTTCTTGAGAAAGCTTGCTTGGTATTGGAATTGGAATTACAATATCCTGACCAATGCTTTCAGAACTTTCATGATGTTGGTGTTTCATGGATTTCAATTCAAGACTCAAATCCGATGAATTCAATACAACATTTCTGAATTGATCGTATCGGATTTGCATGGGCATCTCCACCTCTAAATCCTCATCGTCATCCTTTTGAGGAGTATTTCCAATAACCATTCCCCAATTTCTGTTGTTTGAGGCCATCTTGTCCAAATGTTCACACAGGATATTGTTGCGGCACACACAAATCAATATGATGATAAAAGTTTTTTGTGAATGAATTTTCAAAACCTTCCAATTACCGTAAATTTCACGCTCAAAAAAAGGAATTGCATCTGTTTTTCTGTCTGTTGATAATACGAGGGAAGATTAAAAAGGCACAACCAGCAACACAATTGGGTCGTGTGTGGCGTTCCACTTTGCTTGTCATTTCAATGCAAAGTGAATATATTAGTCAGTGATCGCTGTGTTATGTGCTGCCATCAAGTCGC
Organism: Naegleria fowleri; assembly: GCF_008403515.1. Classification (NCBI taxonomy): domain Eukaryota; phylum Heterolobosea; class Eutetramitea; order Acrasida; family Naegleriidae; genus Naegleria; species Naegleria fowleri. The sequence continues at coordinate 481,405 of NW_025407939.1, read as the reverse complement.
GACAACACGGAGTTATTTTAAATTCCACAGTCGCGACAAACGTGTGGTGGTTGTTGTTCTAATTCCATGTCTAATAACACCTTAAAAAAATGTCCAAAGTTCCTACAGAAACAATCGAGCTCGGTATTCGTGAGTTGAGTACCTATGACGGATGGGTCAAAGACAGCGAAGAGAATGGTGTCACATTGTACACCAAGATCTTGTTCTCGGATCGCTCCACTCCGAGTATTAAAGTATGTAATTGAATTTGATTATTGTAAGAAGAAAATGCTCAATTCTGATGGTCGTTCGGAATTGTTTCAATTTTCATCATATCACCATCATCATCACAATTAATATGTCGCATGAATTATGACTATTAAATTTTGAATGATCAACATTTAAATTCCTCAAAGTTTACAGGAGTAGTAGATGAACCTCTTGAAGAAGTCTTTGAAGTTGCCCGAAACATTAACTACCGAATTCATATGAACGAAACCACCGTTGAAGCCAAGTGGATTGAACAACCTCAACAAACTCAAGATGGAAAGAGCTATGATGTATTCTATACTCGCCTTAAAGGTCCAAATTCACTGGTTTCCCATCGTGATTTAAATATTGCTCGTATTTGGTGGTACAATGAAGCTGAAAAGGCTTGGTGGATGGTCATGAGAAGTGTCAAATTGGATGGTCCTCAAGGAAAAGAGGTGAGCGGTGTGGTGAGAGGAGAATTCTTGATTCAAGCCTTCAAATTTGAGTCTGTGAATGATGGAAAATCAACCAAATTCACCATTGTGGCTCAAGTTGAATATGGTGGTTGGTTGCCATCAGGTGTCATTTCGTTCTTCCAAAAGAAAATTCCAATGGACATGAAAACAAAGTTAAAAGCAGGTGTCCTTGCATTGAGAAAGGATCGTAGCAAGCAATAACTTGTAGACTCGTCTACAACACTACAACATTCTTGCGATAAAAGCTGACCATCTGTATTTGTAATTTCAAGTTATTTATAACGTAGGGTTGAAAATGATAGATGTCCAATGTCAACACATTGTTGGTTGTTTCTGATTATATATTCTTGAGGAACAACAACCGAAAAAATGACAATCACTGCCGACGAAGCTCATGAATCCTCTACCGTCGGATTGAACAAGAAGCAAAAGCAATTGTTTGATCTCGTAAAACCATATCTCTTCATGTACGTGCGATAAAGAATGTCACATCATGGCGGTGAAAGAAACAAGAAATTAATACATTATTTTTTTAAATAATTTTTCATAAAATTCATAATTATTACAATACATCATCAACTACAACAACAATCGGAATCCAATATTTCAATTGAAATTATTTGAACAATGATTACCATTATTTAGATTTGAGATGATATGTGCTTTTGAAGTTGTTCTTCTTGTATTTGTATTACTTTCAGCCATCACAACATTTTTTGATTCATTACCAAAACTGGACAAACAAGATCACGATTGTTCGAGCAACAGTATTTATTACATAATTTTATCAATGGGAATTATGGGATTAGTTGAGATGATCTTACTTGCAAGCACGTTTCAATTGTCAGCTTTAGAAGAAAAACCACTCTTGAAAAACGAACTTCGAAAAACTGCAGGATCAGGCATTACGAATTTCTTCACCATTACTTGTTTTATTATTCGTTTGGCTTTGATCATTGCAAGTACGTCGATTATTGAGGCACCTGCATGCTCTAAAACTACCATTTACACGACTGACCTGCATTACTTTGTCATTTGTATGTGGCTCTTTTGGTCCTTCTCTGCTCTTCTCATGATTCCAAAGGCGTACACATTTATCAAATCAAGAAGTATCACGAGAGAATTTTACAAACACACAGAAGCAAGTAATACTTTGGAGGTTCACCTCACCGATGATGAAGAAGAATTATTGACCAACAACAAGTAAAACATGTTTCCAAATATATAAGAGAGTGTGCGTGTGTGAACCTATTGGCAGCAGGATGATCTTTATTGACTCTGAGTCATCCGTATCGAAACACCAACAACAGCAGACACACCAAAGTGGCCAATCCATTCAAAAAGGACAAATATTCCAACAACAACTGACTTTCCACAACTTCCAAATCACTCGACCTATCCATCACTCAAAATGTTCAAGTCCTTCCTTCCTGTCACGTTTCATCCAATTAAAATCACTCACAGCGATTTCCATAACCAAAATCCTCGTCCGAACTTGACTCCATGCTGGCGGTTGAGTAAAAATGAATACTTCAAGTGCAAAAAAAAAAACAAAAAGTTTCCTCCTCTCACGTCGTCGTATTCACTCCTCTTCCCGAAAGAGAACGCGTCAGAAAGGTTGATTTTTTTGTGCTTTGTATCTTACAGCGGAAGCAGGGTTTTGAATTAGGGCCGCAGCAACATCATCATCATTGGTTGCTTTGTACTTTTAGTAGTATTATTAGTAGTATTATTATTATTATTAAAATTGGAAAAATCGGTTGGAACTGTGTGAGCTCTGTGTTTTTCGTGTCTTCGGAAACTTGTATTTTCTTCTTTCACTTTCATCACACAATAAGAACATTAGAACAGCGAAAACCACAAACTAATAATACTAATTTTGCCGACAACCACCAATGCACTCCTACACTCATCATCATATGATGGCAACTCTCACACGAGAGCAGCTGGAAAAGTTTGTGGAAGAGAGACCCCATATGCAAGACAACCTCCGATGTCGCAACATACTCCGAGATTATGAAAACAATCAAGTTTCCCACACGCTTTCTTCAACCATAGAGAAGATTCTGTGGAAAAAAAGGCAATCCAATCTCTCCCAAAAGTTGGAAAACAGACCTAACTTGGAACAGTTAGAACAACGAGGGATTTTGCCATACCACATCAGTAGTGGATATACGACATCTTCCAATAATTCAAATCGTTCTTCTTCTGATCAAGACTCCTCCAATTCTCCTTCAACAACTACAACACCCTCGTCTAGCAATTCTGTGAGTGACAACGCTTCACAACACCAAGACTTTTCTTACTATATTTATGATCAAGAACAAGCCTTATCTGGTATTGGTCTTGGAAGAGAAGAGAAGGAACGAAAAAAGAGACACATAGAGAACTTCCTAGTGAGAAGACCTTCAAAGAAGGATCTTGTGGAGATGTTGAGGAAGGGAAACAACTCTAGTTCCACGCATTCCAATCTACCACATGACAACGAACCAACTTTAATCTATGATGTTTCTGGTAATTCCAGTAATGATCTCTCTCACTCTTCTCCCACCACTTTCCCATCCTTTGATCCTGTGTGTATTTTGTTAGAGCCTCATGTTTTACAAATTCATAATCAGCTTGAGAATTTACAATCTGTCACAGATACAGAGTCCGACGATTCCAATAATTCTGAAGGAGAAGATGAAGAAAAAGGTAGCTCTCAATAGCTGTATTTGGTTAGTATCATTCTGATACTCCTCAATACTTGAATCCTCACTCCTAACATGGTACTAGAACAGTGGTTCTTGTACATTTAAACGTTGTTGAACAAGCTCATTCTAACATCAAATCAGCTTATCCACGAAAACAAGTATTTTGTTGGTAATTCTGAGCCTTTGTAGTGAGCTGCACAAGAAAATATATCCTATTGCAACAATAAACTTGTTTGCTAGATTTACTCTCGAGAAGTTGTTACAAATGGAACGTTTGCACTTGTCTTTTCCCAATGAGCATATTGTTTTGTTTTTTGCAAACGAGTGAACGTGTCATAGATATTCATAAACAACTCAGGCCATAGAAGGTCCATGACTGATTTCACATTCACTTCTTCGTTTTGCTTCTTGGAGATCTCGTTTTCAACGGATTCAATTGGATTCGCATGAATCACACTTTCTCTTGTTGTTGCTATGGAGGCATGTTTTGACAACTCTGAATTTGGCTCTATCAACGAGTAGAACTTTTTCTTGCAGTCCGATGAAAAATTAATCTCATTGGGTGCACTTGGTTTCACATATTCATTGTAAATTTCTCGTAGCATATCTTTGTTGACCACTGCATGCAGATTATTGAAATCAGAAGACAAATTCTTAATCTTTTCCCATAGCAATAAATTTTCACTTGCATATTCTTTTTCTGCAAAAACTTTGAGAATGCTGTAAAAGTATCCATCTGAAAGCATGAGAGTTTCGAGATCATTTTCTTGTGATTGATTTCTACGAGTATAGGAATCCTTCTTGTTTCGAACCAATTTGGTTGCCTTATTCATAAATTCATTGTCATATTTAGCTCCTTGCAATTTCGCTCCAGCTACACAATATCCAACAGAGGCTGGATCAATACTTGTTAAATCACAATTTCTCAGACTTGAATTCACGAGTTTAGCTCCTGTAATATTACATCCAGTAAAGATGCATTCACTCAGAGATGACGTACTGAGATTGGCATTTGCAAAATTAGTATTTGTGAAATTACTTTGTGAGAGAATGCAATTCGATAAATTGGCATATGAAAAATCGAGTCCAGAAAAGTCCATCTTTTTGAGACTACATCCACTCAAATCAATACCAAACAAACTTTTTGATTTTCTCAAAAAATCTGCATTCACAATGGCTCGATTCAATTTTGCATTTGCTAAAATATATCCTGTAGAGTTGGATGAAGTGGTTGTGAGATTACATGCTTTCAAGTTAGCATTGGATAAATTACAATTTTCAAGAATGCATCCATCCAAAATACTACCTGTCAGAGAAGCATTGGTGAGAGTGGCATTTCTGAAATTGACATTGGTCAAATTACATCCACTCAAATTGACATTGGTCAAATTGCACTTTTCAAAATTACATCCACTCAAATTTGTTCCACTGAAACAAGCTCCCACAAGATTCATACCACCAAAGTTAGAATATGTAATGACAGCATTGGTAATTTGAGAGTCACGTAAAGAGACACCTCTCAAATCCACATTGGTTAATGAAAGTTGAACATTTTCTTTCATGGAATAACTCAACAAGTGATCCATTTCATATTGTTTGATCTTGTTATAGGTCTTGTTGATATTTGAAAGTCCAAATTTAGAAACTGACTCTTTGAGCAATTCACAGCTTTCAATTTGTTGTTTTAAATTAACAAGTCCAAATTGTTCAGCCACATCCACAAGAAGTTTACCTGTGGATGTGTCCACTCGAATATTTCCATATCGAAGCCAATGCAACACAAGAGAAAAATGATCAGGATCACAATCAATGTAATGATGACATGGTGTGGATTCTTCATCCATACTAGAATCATTATTGGATGAAAGAACATTTTCGAACATGCTTGCAAGCAAGGACTCGGGTTCAAATTCTCGATTAATGAGTGTTGACAGTGATGTCTGTATAATTTCACCTCCTACATCCAATGTCACGATTTGAGAGTTTTCTTCCATGAATCGTCTTTTGGCAAGATCAGAAATCTTATTTTGAAGATTCATCTTTTGGCTTGTTAATTCTTTCAGATCGGTCTCTAATTTGGTGATTCTTTCTTGAGTTGAATGAATCTTGATTGTAAAGTCATTGTGTAATTCTTCCATTCTCTGTTGTTGAATTTCTTCAAAATTGGTTTCAATTTCACTTTTACAATCGTTCTGTACATGTTTTTCAAAATTTCCTCTTTTCACATATTCATGACATTCGGAGCAACGTCCAATCATTGCTTGATAGTGTTCCAATAAATTCAAATCCAAATTTAAAGTCCATGGAATCATCACAATGTCATGATGATTGGAAAGAGGACCTTGTGAATTTCTCGTAATGGTACTTGGCATGACATGAATAAAGAAAGGTTTTTGTATGTCCTTACTCTTAGGATCATCATCACGAACATGACAATTATCGTGAGAAGAGTGAACAAAATTGGTAGTGTGTGATGATGATGTTGAACATGTAGAGTTGAAAGTGGGAATAGTATTGCTGATGATGGTTGTAGTAGTAGTGGGAGTTGTAGTGGTGGGAGTTGTAGTAGTGGGAGTTGTAGTGGTGGGAGTTGTAGTGGTGGTTGAAGGACATTGGTTTGATGATAAATGATGTTGTTCTGAATGATCATTCAATGATATGGAAGATTTGTTTTTGGTGGATGTTGTTGTTGTGGTTAATGATGATGATGGCTTATTCTCATCATCTTGTAATAAAGACTGATTTGGAGTAGTGATGGAAGTGATGGAAGTGATGGCAGTGGTGGTGGTTTCTGACGATGACGATGATGGAGAGGACGAAGGTGTTTCTTCTCGGACCGATTGAATGGTTGCCACGTGTTGAGATTTAATTGCTGACCTTCGAATTCGATATTTTGGCACGACAGTTCCGTTGTTGCCTGGAGTGGTTGAGGACATTTTTTCAAAACAAAAACATTTGAACTTTGGGGATGAATTTTGTGGAATTTTTTTTGGCAGTTTGACAACTGACAGTAAACAAAGACTTTTTTTGTCCAAAAAAAAATTAATTAAGCCAACACACATTTGCTCTCTTCCTTAACTTGCTTTCTTTTCAGGAGCTCCTCTTTCGAATAATTTGGAGATTGAACATTATGGTGTAGAACTAAATACTTTTCCCATGGAACTGTTAAAAAAGATTTGTAAATGGATTCATCAGCGTTCTGTTCCTTAATTCTAAATTCTTGAGGACCAAACATCATGATCTGTCGATCTTGCTTCCAAGAAAATAAACATGCTCCTGCTCCAATGTGGAATGGATTTAATTCAATCACCATGACTCCTCTTGTTGGTGAAACAAAAAAATCAATGACAAAACTTGAATGTGTAGTTGAGGTTAATACAGTGTGTTGAAAGAATTCATTGATTTGCTGCTGAATTTCTAATTTTCGATCACATAATTCTTGAAATTTAACATCACTAAAATATTGTGAAATTGCATTCAAATGATTCTCATGAACAAAACATCTAAATTCATACTGAGGATTCTCAATAACTTCATCAATCCACTCTCGAATGATAATTTTGCTGTCATACAATTCCTCACCAAATTCAGTATTCTTTTGTAAATCTTCATAAATTCGTTGTGAACGACCAAGCAGCTCAAGAGCCTCCTTTCCATTTCGAACTCTCATGCTCTTATTCATTGCTTTAAGGAAAGCAACGTAAACATTGTTGGGAGTTTTTTCATTCAATTGATTCATTTCGATTTGGACGAGTTGTTGATAGATGGAATTGTCATGCTCTCTCCAAGGAACATCCTATTTTCATATTCATTTCCGAAATATTTAGTACCAAAGTGATATCATTGAAATTAAATGAAAGTTCACCATATTTCCAACAGAGTGGGCTAATTGATGCATTAACATACTTTTGGACTTCGAGTATTCAACTTTACAAATGCTCCATTTCTAAACACATCTTGATGTTGTTTCATACATTGATCGATTCTCTCCTCAATTCTCTTCAATAATTCCATCTCTGAATCTGTTAATCGATGATCAGAATTTGTGACTTGAGGATGCTCTCTCGTTGTCCTGTTCCACTCACTTCTGCTACTACAAATACTTTGGTTTAATTTAATGAGAGAGATTAAAGCCTTTGCTTCCTCAAATTTCAATTCAGTGCTCATGGTACGAAATGTATACTTGTCTAATTGATTATACCATGTGTCCAATGCAAAACAGTTTTGATAATGCCTTCTTCGATACCATTCCAATCGATGATCTTCAATTCCGAGTTTCCGAATTTGATCATCACTTATTGTGAATTCAATAATTGTTGAAAAGATTGATCAAGCAATCGGAAACTCACATCAACTGGACTCACCTGAGAAGAAATGGGCTCGAAAAGGAAGATGATGAATCTGATGAAGTATTTAGTCCTTCGTGTTGTTGTTGTTGTTGTCGTGATAATGTATTGTTGTTGTCGTTCTTGTTCAAAGAGCTCCCTTCGACGGCACTCTGAGAGGAGGAAATTGTGTTTGGTTGCATTTTTTGAAAACAAAAAAAACGAAAACAAGTTCATGTGAACTTCTAAAGATGTCAAGTGCTGACACGTTTCACAACATCTTGATATCTTAGCCAAGTTGCAAAACACAAACAAGCCTTACAAATTTTTACCGCTTAAATAAGTTACAATCATTGTTTATGACTGGGGTAAATTGCTGCTTGTTTGACAAATGTCAAAACTTCAATCAATAAAAAACAAAGTCTTGTCCATATGTATGATACTGGTGTGTGGTTTGTAATTGCAAGCCGTTCCACGAGAATATTGGAGGATTTTGTGAGGACCTTGAGAGAACATTTGAGCTCAAAAGGCTTGGAGTACATATACACGTTTCATATTCTTTGGTCCCTTTGATTGCTTTTAAATTGTTAGACATTCCGACAGGATGAAAAACATTCCGTGACAATTTGTGTAAGGTATTTGTTGAGATTGGATTAAATATAATACTTCATGGTGCGTCGGTGCATCTTTTAAAACGAAGTGAAAAATTCCAAGTTCTTCAGAAAGAAAAAACGAAACACACATCTCTGTGTTCAACACATCATCATGTCGATACTACTGCCCTCACAAAATCCTCCTCATCGATCGGAATTGGAGACTGGTGTGTTTGTGGAACAGGAGATTTTCAAACTAGGAAAGAAAATTCAATGTTTCAATTTGAAAAATCAACACAATGATGATGAAACAATAACCGTGTTGGACGAGCCCATGCTTCAACAACAATTGAATGAATTGCAAGCCAAAGAAGATCTTCCTCTCTCTCCGAATGTTTATAACATGCTCTACAATTTGAATATCATAGAAATTGAAGAATATACCATTAACGATATAATTCTATTAAATCATGATGAAAAGACTCTTCGTATGGATCAATTGTTTGATTGGATGGAACGAAAAATCCATCAAGATCAAGAGAAAATGATGAACTATTTAATTCAACCAAAGAAAGTTTTGGAACAAGGAGAGAAGGATGCATTTGAACGTGTGCGCCTTGGTGCCATTTGTTTGAGGAAAGTCATGGAGTACATTGATCCTATTTTGTTTTCTTGGATTTCCGGATTTAAAGATTTTGAAGAATTTCGATCCTTCTTTGGCGATTTTGTGAGTTTGTGTTTTTTACCTGAAACAGAGGATGCATCATATACATCCACATTACAACTAGTTTTGGATCTCTATTGGAAAGAACAATATTACACTTGTTTCTCTGTGGGAATTACTTTTTTAGAAAGAGTATTGGGTGATTTGCTTTTACTCACAAAAAAGAAAACAAGTAATGACTCGAACACTAGCTCGGACGATGTAACCAATCTCGTCGAAAACTTTCGAGAGCTTAAAATCAATGAATTACTCATGGTAGAAGAAATCGAGTTAATTCTTGGAAAAGAATTTGTATTTATTTTCAGATGCTTTTCTGGGCCATTACAAGGTTTAAATCTTAGAAATGTTGTTTGGCATGGATTTTTAGATTCAACACACTTTTCCAGATCATTTTCATCATTTCTCATTGTATTGATTATTACACTTGCAAAAAGAGAGTCCGTGAAAAACATTCTTCAAACTTCGAACAAAATGAGAAGATCATTTAACATGATGATGGACATTCCACCAGGTTCAGGAAATCCATGTAGAAGCAAGATTTCAAATTATTTGCTAAATGATGAAAATGCCCAACAGCAAGTTGAACGTCTCATTGATTCGAGCTACTTTATTCCATTCAGAAGTAAGAAGGATTGGAAGCTTTCTTTGTCTTACTATCGACAGGGAAATTTCTATCTGAGTTTTGTGTTACTTTTTCCTCACTTGGAACATGCTTTGCGACGACTCTTTGCCTTTTCAAACCAAAACTTTGTGAGACTTTTTTCTGCTGAAACAGATCAAGTTTATACAACATTTGATGAAATTTTACATCCAAGTTTGGACTATGAAACAAGTACAGATCTCACTGATGGAGAAGCTGTTTCATCAGTTTGGACTTTTGAATCAAGAAATAGAGTGATTGAAGAAATGGGAGAGGAATTAATGTTGTCTCTTTTTGACATTCTCTTCTTTAAGGATGGTCCAAGAATTAGAGACAAGTTATCACATGGAGTTGTTGATCCAGTGACAGTTAATAAGAAGGTCAATAATTTGTGTGAACAAGTCATTACTATTGCATTATGCATGGTTTATAGATATTCCATATTACCACCTTCCCAAGTTAACCCTATCAACAATAACAGTGGCAACACTCATCATGTCAACTGCAGTACTCGATTATTCGATTATCTTCATGAAGCATCTTCTCAATTTACCTTTCAAATCTACCACCCACAAATGAGCCTGCTCAATGAATTTGAAACAACTGTGAAGAAGTTCAAAACATTTTCAGAGAACACTCTCTCAAAGGCTTGGGAATATAGATTTTCAAATAACTTGACGAAACATCTCTTCGTAAAATATCCTCTTGAACGAGGAGAGAAACGATTTGTGGTAAGGGAGTCTTCAGATCTAGAGGAATTAATTGAAGTTTACAATAACAGGATGGAAAGAATGGGTCATGAATCTGTTGTGTACAATTCTCTATTCCTTAAGAATTCACATATTTCTAATATTTTAAAGCTGAAAGCAGATGAATCAGTTCAGAATGTTTGTATAGACAGATTTATTGACGAGTTTAAACAACTTTCCAAGACAAAGTTTAAACCTCGCCTACCTCTTACCTTTTGTGGAAAATGTGGAAACACGCAATCCATTGAGTTCACAAAAATTTATAGATTGACTGACATTTTAAAACATTCTGGACTCTATCTTGACGAAGTACATAATTCATTCATCGATCTTGAAAACGTAGTTTTGAGTAGAACTGCTTTTTCAAGACATCGTAAGCGCTTTGTAAAAGTTGTGGAAAATATGTATGATTTTTATTTAAACTTTATGGCCGTTTTAATGGCTGTGGTAAGTTTAATTCATGTTTGTCATGTTTTCATAATCGATGCCATTCATATTTTAGGAATTTCTTTATCTTAGCCCAGTTAACAAGGAAGAGTTGGACGAGAGAGGAATAGTACTTCGATTGAGCAGAGCTGCTCCATCTTCGATTAAGGCCACCACTTATGAGAAAATCGAAAAACTTAATTCAGAATGGAAATCTTACGTTGATAAGTCACGAAGACAATATTATTAGCAGTTAATAATGGAATTCTCTTCCTGGCATTTCTTGACATTTGACATCTCCAGTTGATGTCATCACAGCAAAGACAAACCATCTTCATCAAGTACAGGGTATGAGGCTCACCCCTTGTCGTTATGATGACAAGTGCACCAATCCAGTTTTCAAGTTTCTTCATACAAAAAGGATGAAATGTCGCCAAGAGCAATGTACAGTTACTGAATGTACTTTTGATCATCAATCCTCAACCAACAACTCATCGCAAAATAGATCGATCAACCTAGAGTCAGATACCTTGGCACTACAAAAACTGCCATCTGCAAAACCAACGATGACTTTTCGCAGCGAAAAACCATGCAGGTACGGCGATGATTGCCGAAATATTGTCTGTCGTTTTAAACATAAGAACAGAAAGAAGTGTAATTTTCTCGTAAATTGTGTCAACTTGGCTTGTACATTGGATTATAGTTCCTTGACAAATCCCAGTATCTACAGTAGAGTTCAACAACGTTATCTTGAAAGCAGAAAGCAACAAGAAATGATCGATGATTCATCCGATGACGAAAGTGACAACCAAAGCACAACAAGCACGGAGTCTGCAATGAAACATCACTTTCATTTGGATGACTTCAGTGATACTGACAGTGTTACGTCTGTTGATTCTGTGAAATCTGAACGAAAGGTTGCCCCTCAAGTATTGAAAAACACAAGTTTTCAACCGGCTTAGTTTGGAAGAGATGGAGGAGAAAGTCAAAATCACAGAAAAAGAGGGTGAATTAGTGTTTCTGAAGTTACAGAACCAAACAGACAAGCCAGAAGTATTGTTCAAAGCTTATGAGAGTTCAAAAGAGCAAAGTCATTATTGCCGTTTTATGCATACAGGCAAGAGATCTTAGATGTTGTGGAATCTAATGACGTAGTTTTAATTCAGGGGTATTGGTTCAGGTAAAAGCACACAATTGTGTCAATATTTACTTGAATCTTGCATGTTTGGAAAGAAAATTGCATGTACTCAACCGAGAAAGGTCGCTACCATCAGCTTGGCCAAAAGAGTGAGTGAAGAGATGAACTGTGAGGAAACATACTTCAAAGAATGGCCCGAAAATACCAAAAGAAGAAGCTTGGAAACACAAATTGGTGTTTTTAACAGACAGATCCCTTTTGAATGAATTTTGTCGAGACAGAACTCTAAAAAGGTACAGCTGTATTATTATTGATGAGGCACACGAAAGAACTGTTTTTACAGACATCTTACTTGCAGAACTCAAACAGCTTTCTCGAAAAGAAGGGAAGATGGAAATCCATTGAAAATAATTATATCATCAGCGACCATCAATGAAGATCTCTTCTCAAAGTACTTTGACAACTGCCCAGTCATCAAAGTTCCCGGCCAAATGTATACAGTGACGGTTTATTGGGAAAAGTCAACCGACGATTATCTTAGACAGGCCATTAACAAAGTGCATTATGTACTAAACAGAAGAAAAAAAGCCAATAACAATACATTCAGAGGAGACATCTTGGTATTCCTAACAAATCCTGAAGAAATCGAAAAAGCATGTTCAATGCTTAAATGTCAACTGAAGAAGGATAGTGACTGCGACATGTACGAAGTTCTTCCATTGCACGGTAAATTAGCTCCTGAGTATAGACTATGACTTTATTGAAAAGCCAAGTTCTGATTCTCTGGAAGCTCAGTTTAACAAGTTAGAGTCTCTTGGCTTTGTAGAATCTATTTATGGCTGTGATCAAATTACAGTGACGAACAATGGTAAAATAGCAGCTCAGCTCTGAATGGATCCAACAACTTCGAGAATGATTATTGAAGGCATGAACCGTAATATTACCAATGAAATCCTCACAGTTGCTGCAATGATGAGTGTTTCTGGTATGATTTTCGCAAAGGGTAGCGACGCTAAGACAAAGGACACAGTTAAGTGCCCCTTGCAAAAGAAGAAGGAGATTTATATTCCCTATTCCTATTGTTTGAGGAGTTTTGTTCTCAGAAAAGTTTCAAGAAAGAATGGTGCAAAGACAAGAGTTTAAACTATGTTGCTTTCTGTTTGGCTGACGCTACAAAACGAGAACTAACATGTAATGTGAGGGTTTTGAGGGAGCAGTTGGTAGAATGCGTGTCTGTTTTGATACGAGAGAGAGAATTTATATTCCAAAGGATGTGTATGAATATTTCAAACAGGAAATTACACGTACGATTATGATAATCAGAGAAAATTTTGACTGTAAAGTAGAATACAAGATTGTCGAAAATAAGCAGAGCTCAACATCTAAAGCATGAATTTGGAAATTCTGGGTTTTTCCAATTTGTGAATGTGAAAGACTTCAAACAATTTGAAAAAGCAAAATCTTGTCTTCTTTCAGTGATACAAGGATTAATGTTCCTCAATCCTTCTCTCGTTTGCTCAATACAAAGCCATGGAATCCAAATTTTCACAACTGAAGAATGATTTGAAGGTGATTGTTTCTGTAGATTCCAGAACAAAGCAAATTAAATTTTATGGAGACAAAAGAGAAATGGCAGAGGAGGAAATAAGAATGCTCATCAAACAAGACTCTACTCGGTATATCACTGTGAAATCTTTGAAATTTATATCAAGGACATCAAAAGAAAAATCATTGCCATCCGAACCACAGACAATGAATTTGAGATGATCAAAAAAGAAATTCAGGATTTGGATACCCAAAATGTGTCAGAGAGTGAAAAAGAATGTTGGATATGTACAGCAGAAATTGACGATCCTCAGCTCCTGGAATGTGGCCATCCCTTATGTGTCTTGTTTTTCAATTCAAATTAATGGGTATGACATGGATTCAAATCCTTTGCAATGTGCAGAATGTTCTAAAAAGGTTTCAATGTTAGAGCTGTTCCAAGACAATATCAAAGAGTTCAAAGCAAAGTTTGATTGTGCCTTAAATAAGTATTTAATCTCATTCAACCTCATGGACGCACTGCCAAACGTGCCAATGTTTGTGTCAAATGTTGAGCGCTACTGTGTTTGAATGTTTGAACTGTGAAACAAAGTACTGCACAAAAACCTGTCCCAAATGCAAGGTTAGCATCGAGAAGAATGAAGGGTGCAACCATATGACATGTCGAAGTTGTAAAAACCATTTTTGTTGGAAGTGCGGATTTAGCGCAAACAACCAATCAGATATTCACAGTCATCTTAACACAAAAGGGTGCACAAACAAGTTTTTTTAACATTTTAACCTTTGTTTGAAAATTGAGGTTCAAAAGTAATGTCAGTGTTGCTGTTGTTTAGTCCTTAAAAGCTGATCATGCTGTAAAAAAGGAAGAGAAGGTAAACAAACATAAATGCAAGTGCAATAAATAATAAATTGGAAATATTTGCCAATGCTCTCAAATTCACATGCTTCCCAAATTTGTTGAAAATCCATTCGGACCATCGAATGGTTGGAACAACTAGCCAAGAAATTTCATTTGTTTCTATGGGTCTATAGAGAATATTGTATTTGAATGCTGCATCCATCTTTTGACATTTAAATCTTCCATTGATGAAATGATCTAGATCAATAGGCGATAATTTTCTCATACCGTGAGTGAACGAAAACGAGTCTGCTTCATGAAAAATTGATGTTGTTTGTAAAATATTTTCTGGTATTGTGTCGGGACTCTCAAGTGGGGAAAGGCCTGTTAAACTGCGAGGAGAGTAAACGGATGGAGTTCTGAGTGGGTCGTTGACTTGGTCATCCAAATCAAAGATGGCCGAAAGTTTTGAAGCTATTTTTGTGATTAACGTTAGTCTGACGTTTGTATCTGCACCGTTTTTTCCTCTATTGGTAAGTAAGCTCATAATTCTTGGAGAGCTGCTCAATTGATGAGATTTAGTCACTTGCATTTCTGTTATCTTTTGATTCACCAGATCGATAGTATCCAAAGAAAAAAGGTGGGCAATCCTAGAAAGTTCTGTTTCACAAATGTTCATATGAGATAATAGAATTCCTTCTTGTACATTAATTGTGGAAATGATATTGTCAATTTGTTTCAGCAATTCCAATAGTTTTGGTTCTTTGAAGACATCAAGAAGCGCAGAGATACTTTCTAGATCTAACAAGGATGCGCTAGAAAAATCAGAAGGAAATCTGAAGTTCAAGAAATAGTAAAATAATGATGAATAAAAGCACCAATTCGAGGTAACGTAAAGAGGCCATGGATTTTGATTGCTGTTATTCAATAATCTCCATGGCATCATTAGACTTTTCCATAAACTAATAGTGTACTTGAGAGGAAATGGTTTGTCATATGGGAAATCTGTAAAAAGTGCCTTTAAAAATCGATATGCAGCATATTGAATATGTGAATAAGGAGCAGTTTTTGCTGCAAAATTTTCATCCTTGTAGTTTACTGCTGCATGTGGCTCATCGAACAGTTTGTAAATGTCTGATGACGAAGAAAGCACCTTTAGACAATGTTTCACAGTAACAGACGCAAAGTAAGAAAATCTAGCAGGGTCTGTCAACATTTCCGATGAAAACTATTGCGAAGCAACGATGGCTTTCTTTGTGGAAAAATAATCATTAATACTTACTGAGTAAGGTTGGCCATATTCTTGAATAATCTGATTGAACAAATAATCTGAAAGAATAGACAAAAACATATTGGAAATTAGGGCGTCTCTGGAGGTGTGCCCATCGAGAGGAAAAAAGAAGTTCAAATATTTGCTTAACAAATAAACAGTAACAGGTTCTCTTTTGACCTGTCTCGATGCCTCAGGTCTTACTGGAGCTAATTTTGAAAAAAAACTCTATTCACAACGTTATTCACTCAAGCTTGTACACCTATAGAAACAACTTACATTATCAGACTCAAACGAGGGCTGCTTGCTTTGAGTTTTTAGGGTAATCCTAGTGTTGGTGGTTAAAAAGTAGAAGAAGCAAAACAAATAGTACTCAAAAGTATCTAGTAACAAGTATGAACGAAAATATAATTTCCGAATAAACTTCGAAAACTTACTCAGGACAAAGAAGGAACCATTATCTCGAGTAGAAGCTGAATTAATCTTTCTCAAAAAGTATCGATAGGAGAGTGTGTGTTGATACACACCGAGAATATTATAGTCATCGCTAGTAGCTTTTGATTTTCTTTTCAACTGTTGAATAAATGATTGCATCCCGAAGGAAAGCCTGTTCATTGGAAATTGATACATATTTTGATTATTTCCGAGAAGAACTTTAAAAAGAGGTCCATGTGGATCCAATAATTTAACCACGGCATCATAAATCATCTCATCAGTTTCGGCATCCACAAGCCAACCTCCCGTATTATTTGCAAATCCGAATATTTTAATCAAGAGTTGATGCAACCAAGCATAACATTCATGATCCGAAGCTCCCCCATTCAACAGACTTATTACGCCGTTGATGGACGAAAGGGTGTTTGGATTCTGCAGACAATCTTTGAAGCCCATTTTTTCTTCTTGGCACACAAGTGTAGCTTCATCATTCCTTTTTGATTCTTCATGGAATTACATATACTGCTTCTGAATCACTAGAAGAGGTTCCAATAGTCAATCAAGGTAGAGAGACGACTTCATTCGTTTCAGTTCCAAATATCAAAAATCGTAAATTTGAACGTTAAAAAAAATGTCTCAAAATAGGAAATCCAGAATCTTACACCACCACACTTCTTCGATCCTCAATGCAGCATCCTCATCTTCAAACAATACACCCAGAAGATCCGATATGCAACATTCAAATTTATTCAAAATATATGACTATTCCGATCAGGCCAGGCATATTAGCTTGAGTACATTTTATGAAGGAAAACCATACTCGTCACAAATTCATTCAAGGGATCATAAAGCTCATTCATCGATTGCAAAAATAGTTGGATCGTTTGAATTACTAGAACAAGTGGAGATTGACAAGAAGGATTGGAAAGATGCAATCAAGTCATTGCAAAAAAGGTTTGTGTTCGATTTGCTTAAAGATATGTACTGAATTGCTATATTCTTCCAAAGAGGTGAGATAAGAACAGACTATGATGTGGCGCTTCTTGTTTCGTTAGCAAAGAGGTTAAAGTTCTTCTCTGATCCATCTCTCGAACTTGCTGACCAAGACATTGAAGAATGCATGAGATTTGCTTCATGTGAAACCTTGAAAATTAATGACATTATTTGTGAGCTCGAACACAACACAAGACCGTCCTTTTTTTATGTTGTTCTTAAGGGAAGTGTTGGTGTATTATTATCATCCTATCCGGCTACATCATATTACTCCAAAATGGGGTTGAAACCAAACCAGGTGATGTCTGCACCCACCGAATCTGTTGCTTCTCCAAGGAGTGGCTTGTCCTACAAGAATATTTGTTCTCTCTGTACAGGAGATTCCTTTGGAGAGCCTTTTTTGAATGACATCTATGCAAGAGAAGGTGCTTGGAAATGGATATCAAACGAAGAAACTGAGATACTTAAAATACCGCATGACGTTTATACCAAAACACTAAGACACAAGCATGAAAACGAATTGAAATCTCGAGTGAAGTTTTTAAAAACGTTAGTTCTTCCAATATTTGCTGGGTACAAAGACTCTACTTTATATGAGCTTGCTAAAGCTTTTTTTGTTCAACATTTTCCTTCCAGACATACAATTCTTAGACAAGGAAAAGAAGGAAAGGTAATGTACTTCATCAAGTCAGGAGAGACGGCTGTTCTAAAGAGACTCAAGTTTCAGGAAAATCTGGGCCACAAAATTTTAGAATATGTGAAATTTGTTGAGTTGTGCAGACTCAAGCCAAAGGAATATGTAAGTAGTATTTATGTTATAGAGATGATTTTGGGAATGAACTGTCCTGTCAAAGTTTGGAGAACGAGTTTTAATTTATGGAGGAGAAACAACCGAAGAGGAACAACAGCAGACTAACAGTGAGTCTAGCTCGGTCATGTCTCCAAAAAATAGATACACCAGGCTTGCATCCATTTACACTACCTGTCCAACGGTTCTATATTGTATCAATAGAACATGCTTCACAAATTGTAAGTTGACAGAATGAGTATTTTTTTATGCTAAATAAGAACTAATTAGTTTTCAACAGGGAAGCGGTCTCTCGCATGCAGAAATATGCGAGTACATATCCAAAAGAAAAAGAAATCAGGAAAGTGTTTTCCCAACAACAATCATGGGAAAGGTTCAAGTCTAGACTTGTGGAAGAAATCATTGAAATGCCAAAAGACTCGTTAACGTCTCCACGTAGTCGAAAAATATAAATCGGCTTTACCTTGTTCATAGACCTGCCAGTGCCAACAAATAAACCCTCAAAAACTTCTGTACAAATCACGTGTTATTTATTTATTCTTCTTTTCCAAATCCAATTTTGAAAGGAAATCTTTTGCTTGTGGAGGAAGCTTCTCATAAACAACAGACAATTGTTCCTTTGCCTTTTGACAACCAATACTGACGGCATGATCAATTTCAGTTTGCTTCCACTCATAAATTAATGGAAGAGTGAACAAGACATTCAAAGCAACATATAAGAAAGTAGTTCCTGAAATCTTCTTTCCGAGCCAGCAGATAATTTGCACAACCAAAGCAAACAAGAGTGACTTGGACAAATTCTTACAACTCAAAATGTCAACGTAGTACTTTAAGACAGCATTGACGTTTGCAACGACTCCGCTGACAATCTTGTTGACAAGGGCTTCACTGATTTGAACATCTTCGAATGGGAATTTGAGACTGTGATTGTTGGGTGCAAATGTTCAAATGTTGGTAATCATCACAACAAGATTAATTGACAACATTATCATCAGTCAAAAATCAAAACTTGATGAAATACATACTTTGGATTATTTTGGACAATCTTGAATACAACCATATATACAATGGAGAGAATAACTTGAACTAAAATAATTCTACCGACAAGAGTAACAACGGAAAATTCATACTTGACAATGAGAAGGAAGAGAGCTTGAATGGTAAGGAAGATTGGAAGAGTAACCAAATAATTTCTCCACATGATTACATCAACAGCACTCAATTGGTCCATTGGAGTTTGGTCGGCAAGACCCAATCTGATTGGAAGTGGCTCTCCAAGACTTGTTCTCTTTGATGATGGAGTAGTAGTTGTGCTTGCCTTTGCTTCTGTTTCCAATTTCTTTGATTCGGCTACAACAGGCTTCAAATCCTCGGTTACAGTCTTTTGAGACTCCTCTTGTCCTTGTTGTCGTTCATCACCAACAACATCAGAAAAACTGGTTTGTTCCAATTCCTCAGATCCTTGCATCTTGATGGTTTCGAAAGAGAGATAATAAGTTAAAGCTGTGGTGGGGCTGGCTTGTTTGGCAAACGGAATGTTATTTTTTGATTTTTTTACAACAAAAATTTAAGCAGACGATATTTTAAGCTCCTTCCGTGCTTGTGGTGATGTGTCACTTGTTGAGATGATTGTTCGTTAAAACAGGACACCCTGTATCTCTTCATTCGACTCTTCATGACCTAAAATATCATATCCAAATGCGCCTTGGTAATTGGTTCAGCACTTCCGATCAAAACTCGCATGAGAGTGAGATTAAAATTAGTGATTTTTCGTTTGGTTCCACCAAGAAGATTCCTTTTGCTCATCGAAAGGCTATCGCCTGTGTCTTGTAAACTTTATTGGAGGGATTTTTCAATTTGAAAAAAAACAACAATATTGCATACCCTGATGAATGTAAGTTCTGGCAAATCGATAAAAACGGTTTCAAATAACGACGATGCTTGAAAGATTGAGGAAATATTAGGCAAATCGCCCTCTAAGGCCTGCGCTCTTCTTGAAGAATATTATAAAGAGAAAGGAGATATTAGTAAACAAGATACATCATCATTCAACAGAGAGCAAGCCCAAAAGCTTTGTGATCTCTTACTCAAAGTAAGTTACTTTCATGTCCTACTCAACCAGAGAGCCTAATCACAACTTAATGCGCCAATGAAGGAAAGCGAGAAAGAGAATGTTAGAGTGGACAATATTAGAGTCATCCTTCGCTTGATGGCCAACATATCTGATCACGATGAGGCTGTTCTTCAACTTCTTTCAGTTGACTCTTTGTCCTCTTCATTGATGATTTTATTCCAGGCCATTGAAAAGTTCCTTACGAATCAGCTTCCAGAGGATGAAATGAGCGCTGTTGAAGCACGTATTAAGGACGGCTGGGAAAAGCTTTTTACCAACTTTTTAATCACCATACATTCTCTATGTGAGAGAGTTGAAGGTAAACAAATATTTGGAGAAAAGTTTATTCCTGCTTGTGTTCGTGTGGTCAAAGAGAAAGGCTATGATGTTTTCGTGAGAAGGCACGCCGCAGAATGCATCAACCAAATGATAAAACATTCAAAAGAGAACAAGAACGTACTTCTTCAAGAGTCTCATCTCATGAATCAATTGGCAGAAAGTTTAATTAGTTCCGGAGATTTTACCTTGCAAGCCAATATCACAGAGGTGCTGTTTCGTCTATTGAGTTGGAGTAATATGAGCGATTCAACTCTCAAGAGCGTGTTCAGCTGCTTTGAGGATCTGTCAGATAAAATCGTAGTGATATTTAAAAAGATCAAAGGAGATGACACATTTGTCGATTGTATTCGATCGTTTGTGATGGAAATGAACGAGCAAATCAGTGAAGAAAAGAGAACTGTCTATTCCATTAAGACATCAGAAATGAACATGGGATCTTTTACTTGCTTCCCTGAGTGGGTAGATTTTGGAACTAAATCAATGAGCTGCTTCATTCCACAACCAGACGATGAAACAAAGGATGTTGTTGATTTTGAATATACAAACATTCGAACATTAAGGCTCTCCTATAAACAGCAAAAGCTGATTTTACAGCTGTTCAATGAAATTGCAGGATTTGAAGGATGTTACGACGCAACCAAGGATGATCAAGTCATTGGCATTAGTATGACCAAGGAATCACTTCAGCTCATCAAAAAGAATATTTCAGGCTTGATATCAGTTTGCAGAGAGAAAAACAAACAGAAAGAAGACTTGCTGAATCAGCCACCTATTCCTGAAGGAATTGTCGGTGACACTCCAAACTCAAGAAAGGTCTCCATTACAGCCATTCCATTAAGAACCAGTGGTTCTGCCTCTACACCTCCCACGGATGAAATGAAGCAAACTGTGAAGGAGGTGTCCATCCAGGCTCAGCAGCCTCAGGAAAAGAATGAAAGTGTGCAAAAGAAAGAAGCCTCCGAAAAAACAAGCGATGTGAAGGACAAGAAAGAGAAAAAGGATGAAAAAGAGCCATCCTTAAGGTCGAGAGCCAAATCATTAAGCTCGGAAAAGAAGGAAAAACCACAATCATCCAAGAAAAGGGCTGCCACAACATCAAAAAAGAAAACAAAATCTGTTGAGATTGCTCCTCAAGTTACTGAAATACCAGAGATTACCACAAAGATTGGCGATTTGCTTGAACAAGTAGTCACCTCACCAATACCAGAAATTGAAAAGCAAAGAGATGACACATCCTCTGTGGCTAATAACGATAGGGTGTCTGACTGGGAAAATATTTTCGACAGGCCTCTTCTTGGCTTCTCAGATGCATTCTCCACCGCAACCACTAGTACTACTGTCTCTAACTCTGTACTTGATGATCTTGACACAATGTCCCACGACACCGAAAGATCACCTCTTGTACCACGAAGGCTTTTTGAAGAACCTAGTGAGATAGACACCACTTTTGGAGGATTTAATCTGGATGATACAAATATGGAATTGGAAAAAACTCCAGTCAAAGCCAAGAAAAAAGGAACAAAGAGAAAGAAAGAAGATGCTTTGGATGACGACGATGACTTTTCGAGCGAGGTTGCAGCAATGATGTCCACAATCATTAAGAAGCAGCAAGAAAAGAAAAATAGAAAGATTGAGGCCATAAAACAAGCTTGTGCTGAGAAGATTAAGAAGATGATAAATGACACAAAGAAAAATAGGTTGAAAGAAAGAGAGGCCTTAGCAACCTGTTACAAACAAAGCGTCCTGGAAATTGAAGAGTCACAAATGAGACTTGCAAAGAAAATGAGAGCTACATACACAAAATTCCAACAAGACATGGCCAGTTATGCTCAAAAGCATCAAGAGCTAGACGCAAGAAGAAAAACTGAACACGAGCTGCACAAAGAAAGGTTGTCTTTATTGAGTAAGTAATATTTTTCTGAATGACAAATAGTTTACAAATTCTTTGTGTTCAGAAACCAAGGACTTAACCGAGTGCTCTCTTTTAGAGAAAAAGGTTAAGGAAGAAATTGCTAAAACCAACAAGGAAATGGATAGTGTGATGAGACCGTCCGAGACCTCAGACAAAGAGAAACAGCTGAGAGCTCTCATTGTTCAGCTCTTCAAGTGAATCAAATGAGTGTGTCAACAAAAAAGTTGAAAACAAAAAGTTTGCGACAATAAAAAAATCCATCCGCATCTCATCATCATGCAACAAGATTCATCATCCACTCCAACAACATCGACATCATTCGGAGTGTGTTGGGAACCCAACAACAATGGAAGTATTTGCAACTTTGCAACTCTATCTCAAAGCAAAAATCAAATTAATGTATATTCCGGAGAGAATTCTCAACTCTTGTTGCAATTAACACTTCCTCTTGATTTACAAACAAAATTTTCTTCAATGAGTTGGATTTCACTCACTAGTAATTTGGGACTCAGCGAAGATGAAAAGAAGAGAAAGAAACCAAACAAATCATATATCCTTTCTGGTACAATGGATGGAAAGGTTATTGCTTTTGATACCGAAAGAGGAAGAGTTGTAAAGAGTATTCAATTAGCACCAGCATCATCTGGCTCTCCAATTTTAAATGTAAATTGTCCCGATGGTAACAGAATATTTGCAGCCCTTTCTCCGAATCTAATTGCAGGAACTCACTTTCTAGTTAAATCTAACAACACCAAAGTAGATTTAAACAAGATTTGTTTCGAAGATATTACTTGTTTGAGTGATAATTGTGGACATTTGAACGGAGCTGATGTTTTTGCTATTGCGAACGCAGGAAAAACTCAATTATTTCAAGTCAATACTCAACAACGAGTTTGTGATTTTCAAGGCCATGAGAATGGTGCACACCAAACAGTATTTATTCATTCCGATTTACTCTTGACTAGATCCAACGATGATAGATATGTCAACTTATATAATTTGAGCAACGTTATGGCCAGTACTCATACACATGGATTGAACACTTCTAATTTTATTGAACAATTAATGAGCACATCTTCTAGCTCATCGGATTTAATTGCTCCTAATAAGGTATTAACATTGGATGGAAATGTAATCGCTATTGATGGATTCTATCGATCCAAAAAATACTTGGACATTCTTGCAGTGTCACATTCGGGACTATTAACTTTGTTTAGACTGAAACCTGCAGATAATTCCTCCTATGAAATAGCTTCAAAGGCCACTGTCAAGTGTCACCAATCTAAAGGTTTTGGAAAGGTCATTTCAGCTAAATTCATTGATGAGTGTCGTTTAGTTCTTGCAATGGGCTCTCCTCTTTTCCCTAATATTCAAATTCTGGACTACTCATCCAATGAAAAAGATCAAGAAGGCTTTTTGTTCACTGAAAAGGAATTGGTGATTGATGATCAACCAATTGTTGCTGGTTCAAAGGATAAATTAATTGGATCTAAGGGAAGTGCTTTTTCGAGCAATATTGTTTTAGGAAGTGCAAATATGGAGACTCCAAATGCCCGATTTGCTCAAGGTCTCTCAAAATCTGACGGACAAAAGACATTCCAAGATATTCTTTCACAACAACAAACAACATCAACCAAGAAAGAAATGACACTTTCTGAGTCGGGAGTTCCAGTTATGAAATTGAATTCATCTCTTATCACTGCACTAAAGAGCCACGATGTAGGAATGATTGCCAAATGCTTATCTCATTCCGATTTTGATTTAATTGAATCCACAGTCCAAAATCTTTCTTCGACATATGCAATCAAGTTACTAGACGTTATTATTGAACTGTATGGAGATTTTTCACAGACAAGAGATACACTAATCTACTGGTTACGATCACTGTTGGTTAATCATACTTCACATATCATGTCACAGAGGGACATCATTGAAAGATTATCACCAATTTATCACTCAATTGATACAAGATTGAGAATGCTTCCAGCCTTAATGGATCTTTCTGGAAGATTGGATCTTTTGCTTTCAATTGGAGGATATGCAAAAGTTGATTTTGGAACATCAGACAACATCTCAACATCAATCACCAAATCTAAGGCAAAGAAATTTACCATCGTGGATAATGCAGATGACAGCGATGAAGAAATTGTTGAGATGATTCAAGCATCATACAACAAGAAGAAACCAAGAGGTGATGAAGAGGATGATTATGACGTTATTGATGATGACGATGTTGAACGTGATGATGAAATCTTGAAGGGACTGGAAAGAAGAAAATAAGAAGGGATGGTTTGGTGACATGGAAAATGATGAAGATTTTAGTGATGAAGAAAAGAGGCTCGAAGAACTCTTGGATAAAGAAGAGCAAAAGATGAAATCTAAGGGGTCCTTTGATGATGAAGGCGATGAGGAAGAAGAGGATGACAATGATGCCATGCAGGATGAAGACGATTTTGAAGATGATGAATAAACAATTTTAAAAATGTCAACAATCATCAAACGATTCACGATCTTTGTGTTGTTTCTCTCTGCTATTGCCATTTCACATCACCTTCGGAATTTGAATAGTAACAACCACTTGACACAAATCATGACACAATCAACAACAACAACATTAACCAACAAAGATTCCAATCAATCGTATCCAATCCATATTACAATTTCACTTCTGACTGCTCCACGATACATGTCACGTGATAAAGAACTCACAGAGACAATCTTTTCCGATTGCCAATGAGTTGGAACATTTATGGATACAATCCAATCAATCATTCATTCATCCAGGTGCTACCACTGCTACAACTAGGCACAATGATGACAACCATTTTTCAACCAATATTCTCTCCTCAAATCTTCTTTTTGAATTCTTTATTTTGAATCATCATGGATCTGAACATGTCAATCTTTATGAATTTATGGATGATTTAAGAAAACAATCACGATACTCCATTTCTCAATTTATTAAACAAAAAGGATGGATTAATGAAACTTTATTGAGAGAACAAGTCGAGGCCGAAGAGGATGAAGAAGAAATTTTCGAATTTGTGGGAAATCAAACCTACTTTGATCAATTCAAACGAAAAGCCAAACTTCCAAATGAAACCATTGAATTAGAACCTTTCATTTCAGAATCCATTCCGTTGTATTTCAGTTATAAGGAATTTTACTTTCCTCTCAAAGATGCTCCAGTGGTTTTTAAACAAACTCATCATGTTGCTTCCTTATTGAGAGAGAGTTATTATCGTTTATTGAAAATTTATCATGGAGATGAGAAACGAGTACGTGACAAGAGTTTCATCTTGTTATTGGAAGATGATTTTCCAGTGTGTGAAAATCACATGAAAAAATTAATTCAATTACTTCAAATTTCACAAATTCAATATCCTGAAAATTTATGTGGAATATTTATGGGTACTGGAGGTAGTTCCATATTAATCAACAGTTCAGTTCTTCCTCATTTGTCTCAAGTTCTTAGAAAAGATCCAACCTTTGAAAATGGAAGATTATTTAAGAATGAAGATGGAAGTATTCGACCATTACCACATGATGTAATGATTCAATCTTGTTTATTGGGTGAATTTGAAGATTGTCGAGAGAATCCAGTGCTTCGAAACTGTAAATCCATCGTTTCTGATCGCCTCTTTTTTAGACATGCAGGAGAAAAAGCTCCAACAGATAAGTTTTTGTCACACAAAGGAAATAAGTGGCAATGTGGATGGAGAAATCCATTGACTTCTTCACCTAGCTTACCACCCGTGGTGTTGTATCAGTTTTTGCAATAACGATGCTATTATGATTTGAATGTTTGAATGAGCATGAGCGAGTATATTTATACTTTTCTACCACACAAATGGACAACCCTAAGATCATTCAAGAGAGCCACTTTCGAATGCGACATGCCCATCTTTTACTGTGTGTGAATGGTTCTCTCTTCCTCATCGAGAACCCCAAACTCTTCAACAAACGAAAATTGTGTGAAATATTTGTTCGAACACATTGTAAAACCTGTGTCTGACCTTCTGAAGGTTGAATGAAAAATTGGAACAAAAAAATTTTGAATCCTTTGTGTCCTTCGTTGTTGTTGTTGTTGTTGTTGAAATTTTCTCTCTTCTTCACGAACAAAAAGCCGAGCACGAAGGGTTTTTGGATTTTTCAATCTCTCTTCTCATCAATTTTAATTCTCTTTTCAAAATTGATTTATATAGAGTAGCAACATTGTGTGTTGTTGGTCTGACTTGATTACAACCAGTGAGAATTCATTCAACAGCAACGGTAATCCGGATTGTTGTGCTATTTTCAGAGTTTCAAAGCATTCGTAGTAGATAGTTCGTACGCACGGCTCTTCAAGCTAAATCCTTCATCAATACTTCTCATCATCATCATCATATATTCTCTTTTTATATTCTTTTTATATTCAAACAACAATGAGTACATGGACACCTGATCAACGTGGTCTTCTTGAAGTGATGGAACTTCTCGCTAACAGCAGGAAGGGAAATACTCAAATTCAACGGGAATGTACCAAGAAAATGAATGAACTCAACAATAACGTTCCCGACTTTAATATTTATTTGGTTCATATTTTCGTTAGATGCAAAGACATTGAACCTGCAATCAGACAAGCTGCTGGTCTGATTTTGAAGGCCAATTTGAAACAAAAATTAGTAACTCTTCAAGATGCTGCAAAGGACCACTTGAAATTATTACTTTTGGAAGCCCTCGGTGATGAAATTCAATTCATTCGATCGACTGCTGGAACTCTTATATCCTTTATTCTATACTGGGATACTGTTGAAGCTTGGCCAACATGCATTTCTCAACTTGTTTCAATCCTTACAAACAACACGAATAATGTTACACTGATCAGTGGTGTGATGGATTGTATGTCCAAAGTTTGTGAGGATAACTATTCTCAATTTGTTGGATCTTATGCCGACCAACTGGCATATCTAATTCCTACTTTAATTAGATTTTTGGAATATCCTTCAGAAAATGTGAAAAGAGATGCTTTAGGATCAATACTTCACTTTTTCCAATTGGACCCACTCCCAACACACTTATTGAATAATATGGACTCATTCCTCAAAAACCTATTCAACATTGCAAACGAAAATGCAGTCGTTCTTCGAAAATATTCATGTCGTGCATTTGTCATGCTATTGGATACTCCTGAATTTTTAAGAAACGCAATTTCAACTGTTTTCGAATATATCATCCATTGCATATCTTCTGAGGATGAAACTCTTGCTTTGGAGGCATGTGAGTTCTGGACTGTTTTGTTGGATCTTGATCCAAAGAACTCGTGTCAACAATTTTATCCAATTCTCCAAAATTATTTGCCTCAGTTGGTTCCTGTTTTGTTAGAAAAGATGCAATACTCTGAATTTGAACAACAATCTCTTTTACATGACTCGGAAAGACCAGATAGAGAGTCTGATATTGATCCTTCAGTATATCATGTGAAACCAAAAGACACAATCGAAGAGGAGGGCCAATACGACGAGGATGATGAAGACTATGAAGATTGGGATGAAGAAAATGGAGGAGATGATTGGAGCTTGAGAAAATGTGCTGCTACTTCTCTTGATTTATTGTCTAACATTTTTGGCTCTTCTATTCTCCCATTCCTATTACCTCAAATTGAGAAAAAGATGTCTCCAGAGATGCCTTGGCCAGTTAAAGAAAGCGCAATTTTGGCATTAGGAGCAATATCAGAAGGATGCATGACTGGAATGTTGCAACATCTTCCTAAATTAATTCCATACATGCTCACTTTAATCGACGATGATAAACCTTTAGTTAGAAATATTACATGCTGGAGTTTGAGTAGATACTCCAGATGGATTGTAGAACAACCATTGGATAGATACTTTGAACCAGTACTAGCAGCCATTCTCAAGAAAATGTTAGACAAGAACAAGGTCGTTCAAGAAGCAGCAAGTTCTGCATTTGCAACACTTGAAGACCATGCTAAGACTCTTTTAATTCCTTATCTTAAGCCAGTGTTGGAAACCATTGCGAGCGCGTTCCAAATCTATCAAAAGAAAAACGTATTTATTTTATATGATGCTATCAGAACATTGTCTGACTCTGTTGGAGCTCATTTGAATAAGCCAGTGTTTATCCAACTGATTATTCCACCACTCATTACCAAATGGAACTCATTATCTGACGATGATAAGGACTTGTTACCACTCCTTGAATGTTTAACAGGTGTCTCGACTGCTCTTCAATCTGGATTCCAATCTTTTGCTGCTCCAGTATTCCAAAGATGTCTCAGAATTATTCAAAACACATATGCAATGGAGACCAAGAATCCAGAAGAGGCTGATAAGGATTTTGTCATTTGTGCTCTTGATCTAATTGGAGGAATATTGGAAGGTTTAGGAACATCAGCCACTTCTTTAATTCTTACTGGACCAGAGTTGTTAAACGTTTTATTTTTATGTATTAAGGACAAAATTCCAGAAGTAAGACAAAGCGCATTGGGTGTCATTGGAGATCTTGCGAAAGAAAGCGTTGAATATCTTCGGGGAGCACTTTCAGAATTTTTGCCTATTATGATTGCCAATCTCAATCCTAAAACTGCATCTGTGTGTAGCAATTCTTGCTGGGCACTTGGTGAGATTACACTCAGGATTGGTACTGATATCACTCCTTATGCTACTGAAATGCTGGCTAAAATGATTCCAATTCTCAACTCGTCAACCACTTATGCCACTTTAGTCGAAAATCTTAGCGTTTCTATCGGCAGAATAGGATTGGTTTGTCCAAAGATAGTTTCTACACAATTACCAACAATTTGCAAAAACTTGTGTATGGGATTAACAAAGGCCAGAAACAAAACAGAAAGAGAGCATGGATATGCTGGATTGTGTGCTATCGTTAGAGAAAATCCACAAGGTGCCATTACTCATTTCCCATTTGTTCTAGATGCCATTTCGAATTGCCCTGATCCAAGTGCAGAGCTAAAGCATGAATTTATTACCATTCTTCAAGGTTTCAAGCAAGGCATGGGTGAACAAGCATGGTCATCATTTTTATCTACAATTCCAGAAGATATAACCCTCAAACTTAGACAAGAGTATAATATTTAAATATCCGTTAGTCCATTATTTGGAATTCTTTAGAGACCCACAAAACCAACTATAGCATGATCAACCAAAATTAATCATCAGCCTTACAACAAAATACCATTTATTCACAACAGCCATCATCAACAACCACATCAGCCTTAACAATATCCACCAACAACATCATTCATCATCAGCAACCACCATCCCAACAGCAACAGAATAAACAAATGGTTTTTAAAGACATTTAATGAGAACTCATTTGGTTTTTAGTACGAGAATAAATTAAGAACAGTTAACCTATTTACAGACAGTTAGAAGTACAGTCATGCTTAATCAGAAGATATTTGTGCCTTATTGGATAGTCTTTTCTCTGCAGCCATTAACAGTTTCTCTCTTCTATTTAGAGTATTTCCTTTTTCTTCATTTTTCTCATAATATTTCATCTCAGATTCTTTGGTATCGTCTTTTGAAAAAAGAGAAGAGAAAAATCCCTTGTTTTTCTTGTCATTTGTTGTCACAGTTTTTCCACTTAGCGTCCTGCCGCTACCCTGAAATGCTGTAAATGAAGGGGCCTCGTCACCAGCCTCAGTTCCTTCGGCAGATGAGGGGACAGGTGTGTTTAACAATTGTGGAGGCATCAAGCACTTCAGCTTTGAACCCCACCATGCACTTCGATTGACATATGCAGGGATAGGAACTGCTGATTCTTTCACCTGTCTGCCGCATCTGTCTAATATTCTTTCATACAAAGCCTTAGCATAATGGTTGCAATTTCTATCAAGCAAATGATATCGCAATTTGTTGAATTCTTTTGACACTTCATCAACGATAGCCATAATTCTGTCTCTTGGAAGTTCTACACTTGTCAAATAAATTGATTCTCTCAGTGGAACCATAGGAGCCTTCTTTGGTTCATGACTAAAGCATCCTTCTCTTCCGAAAGTAAATTCAGTAGCTCCAATTTGCAATCCGCTGTGATAGATTCCAAGTCCATACACATACAGTGTGTTATTATCCTATTTCCGAGCAATAATAATAATATTTATGAGAGATCATCACTAACGACCCTCCACCTACCTGCAAATCGTAAACGTTCAAACAAATATCAGTCTTGATGGTTGCGGGTGGCATTTTTTTTACGGATTATTCATCATAAAAATATCATTTTCTTTTTATTGGTCACTTCTTCTTCATTCACCAGTTATGATGATGAATGGGTAATGCGATATCTTCACACTGAAAAAAGAGTATTTCGAGATCTATAGAGATAACGTAAAAGACTGTACATTCAATTTGATGAAAGCGTTATAAGGTATTTATTGAAATAATGATTCAACCACCAATTTGGAATTGAGAAACTTGGAATCTGTTTGAGAGCCTCACTAGCGCTCTCTTCTTCATGCGGGAAAGGAATTGCACAACTCGTCCGAACCACATAACCAAGACACTAAAAAATGAGCCTTTTTCGAGCAGAAGAGCCTCTGTTTGATCCTCCCAAACCGGCAGCTGCTTCTTCATGGTCGGCTTCTCATTCGGAAAGTGATTTTCATCATCAGATCAACACTCATCCATCTTCGTATCCATTCTTGTACGAAAACGAAAACGAAAAATTAAAAACATGTTTACTGAATTTTCTTTCCGTGCATCAATATGAACTGGCAAGAGCCTTGATGATTGAATATTTTAATAATATTTCACAATCAGATGCGTTATTCTTATTGAATCACTGTATTGACAATTTGAAACATCCGAAGAATTATGTCACTTCTCGTTTCAAGTGGTTTTGCTATTGTGTGTACACTGAATTATTACAATCCAAAAGCTGCACAATCACTGATCATAAGAAGTACAGCACAGAAATTTTATCATTTGAAACTTTACTCGATTGTTGTGTAAATACTTTTAAATTATCAGAAAAATTTTCAGCAGATATCGTTAGTCAAATGAAGAATATCTATGCTTTTAGGTTTCTATCGAGAAGAAAACAAATGAAGGATCAAAATTATATCTCCACTCTCTCCTTGCATTATTCTACCAACCCTGTGACACAACAAATCGAGGATTCAATACTTGATCTATTAAGTGAAATGTATGACAAATGCCCTCATTTAGCATCATATCTGGAAAAGGATGTATTGGAGTGTGTGAACAACAGATACATTTTGATAGAAAAAATCAATCAACTACTTAATAACGAAGAGTTTGAAAAAGCTGCTTACCTGCTACGATTTATGCCAAGTAATTGGTGTGAAGACGTCACCATTTCAAAAATGCTAAAAACAATTCTTACAACTTTAATAGCCAAAAAGAATTTACAACTGAGCTCTCGTTCTGAATTAATGCTTGTTGATCTCATATATGAATCACTAATTTTTAGCGACACAACATTGAACTCTTCATCCTTGGAGTGTAAAATGCTCAAATATTTCTGTCAGATCGAAGAAGAAATTCTTTCAGGACAAGAAGGTGCTGTTTCCAAACCTGTAAATAATCAAACATTCTGGATAAATTATATTGAGTTCGTGCGAGTGACAAATAGCCACGTTTTTGAGAGTAGACTGACCAAGGCATTAGATTTAATTAGAAGCAAACAGTTTGACGACTTGGCTGCCTTGCTGAATCATGATAATTTCAGTAGATTACGCCCATTAGTGTTACTATTAAGCTGGGACGAGCTGAAGTGTGACGTG
The DNA here is from genome assembly GCF_008403515.1 of Naegleria fowleri. Lineage (NCBI taxonomy): Eukaryota > Heterolobosea > Eutetramitea > Acrasida > Naegleriidae > Naegleria > Naegleria fowleri. Next base: position 449,391 of record NW_025407939.1, on the reverse strand, counting down.
CACAATTTAAAATTGGTCATCGACAAGCTTTGGACAACACAACCTGTTACCGGATCCTTTACTCACGATCCATGGATTGAGTTTACATGCAATGAGCTCGCATATTTCATTGACTTTTCCACAAATGCCTCTGAGCTTATTCTAGAGGCAAATAGGTCTATGAGCAGTAGTGAAAAGAAGCAAGCGAAAGAGTTGGTCAAGATTTCCAAATTCAAGAAAATGACTGACATTGATTTCAAAGGTTCGGACAAGAAGGATATAGCAAATTTAGTAATTGAGTATATTCCCAAGCATAGCGTTTTGTACTTACTGATGCCTTGGATTCCTGCCATTCGAGAGAATGATCTTATTGAGCTGGTAAGAAATCGTCCAACTCTATCCGATTCAGAGGAATCAGAGAAAGTTATTGATGTAATACTTATCAGAGCATATTTTGCTGTCCGTGAGACTCTCTTGTTGGTGAGAAACAAAACGCCTTCTGTTGTGAACTCCCTGAAAAGCCTCGAAAACTCTATTTTGAATATCCCCAAACTGGAATATCGATTGAGTGTGTTGGAAACAGTATTTCAAATCCTGTTTACCAAGAATTCAGATACGCTGAAGCAGGCTACATCAATTTATACAAGCGAACAAAGACATATTGTGTCACCAACCATTTTGGGTAGTTTATTAACATTTTTAAAACAAAGAGTTGTAGAGATTACGAACGAAAAGTTTGATACAAGTCTAGAATATCGATTGCAAAGGTTTCAAAATATTTTGGATGAAGGCCTCTGGAGATTTAACCTTGTCAAATTATTTGTGACAGATATAGAAAAAGCCTCTAACGTTTCTCAGTCTCATTTTGTGCAGCTATGGACCGCCTCTCCTTCAGTATTATTTATTGTAGCTATGAAGAAAAATCTTTTTGGACAAGCTAAGGATATTATTTCAAGGTTTGGCTTAGGTCTGGAGTATCAAACTAAAGTGACCAATGCAGAGCTTATGCATGCCATCCATACTGAACATGATAAGGAGATACATGTGCAACAAATAATTGAACAGCTGCCAAATTTTGTGATACTCTTCGATCTACTGTTTGCTCTACGAACAGAAAGCAAAGAGTGCTATCAATCCTTGATCAAGAAATTAAGAATTTTGGAAAGAAGAAGAACACCTTTGCTTGACATGTTAAACGAATATTTGGAATTTCCTTATCAAGGACCAATTTACAGAGTATTCAGCAAGATATTTAATTATAATAACGAAAAGAACTTAGAAAAACTCAAGCAAAATATTGAACTTGAAAGAACCAAGTCTTATTCACTTAAAGCACTTTGCTTAGCAGAAAACAAAAGAACATTAGAGAATATTGACATTGCAAACCTAATAGAAAATTTGAAAAATAGAAATGAAAGATACAGTTATATCTCTTACGTACTGGCAAAAATATTAGAGAGCCATAAGATTTTGTCCGCCACAGATGACAACGACCCATTGGGTACATTTTCCTTGCTCAGAAAGGGATTATCTCGTGTACTATCAGAATTAGTGTTTGAAAACGAAGATTGTAAGTATTTGAATAGAATTGACTCGATTCTATTATCTATCAGATGTCACCGCCCAAAAATTGTCAGAAGAAAATAGAATACATTTGTTAGGATTTATTCTAGAGTCAGCTAACATGAACAAACAGAAACAAACCATTAGCATTTCATTGAACTTAGCAAAGTTTATTTCATCGAAATCTGAAATTGTAGGAAGCTTGTCCGCTCTATATTTCACTGATTTTTCAACTGCAAATCAAGATGTTCTGGAATTAATTTCTGGTAACTGCAAACGTTATGATATTTTAAATCGTTGGATAGAGAAGAAGATTGAACCTATCAAAGATGCTTTTATTTTCTCTAAACAGGTTGATATTCGAAAGGCGTTGAAGAAGTTCAATGCGACTGCCATTGGCCCAGAGAATGATGACTCTCTCTATCTTACTGTAAGTTAACAAATTTTGTGATTTATACCTTTATCAACATTTTGTTTAGATTATTCAAAATTTAATTGAGATTGATGACTATGATCATGCACTTCAATTGGCCGAAAAAGGATTGGCCAATTTTACTCCTGACTTTTTGTTAAAATTGTATATTGAGTGTCAAAATGATCATAGAACATGTCACTCATTGATTTCAAAGATCAAAGACAAAGAACTGGCTTTTTCCTTGATTGAGGTATACATGGAAGAATGGGATATTGATGTCTGCATGTAAGTTCCTAGTTTTTATTTTCAGATCATTTCAAGTACAATAATCATGGCACGTCAACCACAGTGAATTGATAAAAATGTGTACAAGCTACTTTATTAATGATAAGACCAAGCTAAAACTCTATGAAAAGTCAAGCAGAATTCTTGAAAGGCTTTACATATTTAAACAAGTCATGTCTTCAGAGCTGAAAGAAAATTATGAATCATGGGTTGAAATGAAGGAAGTATGTGATAACAATCCCTACAGATTTATTTCAGATCTAATTACTGAATGCGAATTTGACTTGGCGAGACGTGCTGCAAAAAATCTATTAGAGGGGGTTTCCCAAAACTCCAGCAACTCGGGCGGTGAAACCTATGAATCCGTGACAATTCACATTGAACAAGAATATTGTCTGTACATGCTTCAAGTTAACACCATCACGGACAAGATAAGGACAAAGGTAATGCAAGCATTATCGAGACTGAGCCCAGAAAATGCTCTATCGGTTTGCAAACACGTGCTCTTGAGATTGGATATTTATGAAAACAAGATGTTTGTTTGTGAATTTATTCTCAGTTCTTTCAAGGAGTTGCTTACACCAGAGCAAATACACTCATATGAAGCAACTTTGATAGGAATGAAGGTTATAAGGTTGCTTGATGACGAAAACAAGAAGAAATTAGGACACTTGTTGCTTAAACCCACACTGATCATTGAAAATTTAATTATTCTCAATGAAATTGGAAGAGTGGCCAAGATACTATCCGAAATTCCAGAGCTCAGAGAGGATCGTTTACTTGTAGAATATGGCTTGAAAGCTCTCTCTTTGAAAAACTTTGATCTTGTTTTCCAAGAAGAGGCCAAGAAAAAGACATCACGCACGTTTAGTAGTGACAATGAAGAACATAATGCTGCCATCAGAAAATATTTCACCTTTCCACAAGCTCCAAGCATTTTACTTGCAAAATCAATTCTTGACATTTGTAAAGATTACAAGCTGGCTGGAGACTCAATTTTGTCACTTTGTGATGAAATTAGCAAATCTCAGCACCTATCAAGAACTAATAGAATTTCATTGGTTGGTCAGATCGTTAGATATGCAAAAATATGTTTCAGCAAAGATGCAGAATCTCATGAAAGGTTAGGTTTATGTGATACCATTCTCTCTCATGTTGAGATTTTGAAGCAAATTATTTACCAGAATTGCAATATTGGAAGTATCTCTTTGAGTGATTTGAGTCAGCAAAATAGGGCTAGACAAATTCGTGATACTCTTATTCAATTGGATCATTTGAACCTTGCACTTAACGTGGCAACTCGATGTCAAATTGAAAGTGATCCAGTTTGGACTCAGTGGGGCATTACATTGCTGACACTTGGCAAGTACAAACAAGCAAGAGAAAAGTTAAAATATTGTCAAAGTAAGTAGCAATGTTTTATTGAGTGTTGTGAAATTACATTTCTCTCAAAAGCATTAACACCTCAACAAAAGCAGCAGCTCTTAAACAGAATACTTGCAATTCTGGAAGGTACTCCTTCGGTAGTAGCCATTGATCAAAAGATGAGTGACAAGCTGAAAGAAGCTGCTATGGAATCACTAGCCACATCCAACTCTCCTTCAAAGAAAAAGAAGAATGATGAACCAACCAATCAAGATAAACATGATCCACAATCTTCTCTTCATACTCATCTTGACGAAGAAAGAATGAGAGAAGCTCAATATTATATCAAACATTTTGGCTCAAGTGATGTTTATCTTTCATTTCTAGTAAGAAATGGCAAAATTGACGCTGCAGTGCTGTATTTATTTAAAAAACAAATGCCACAAGGGCTATTTGTGGATGTCATTGTTCAATACTGTGTCAAACATGGATTGATGTCATTTTTGCAAAATGTTATTCGACAGTATGACAATACTTTGAACAAGTGTTATCCTTACTTGACTGCCACCTGCAAGTTTCTAAACCAAAATCAATCTCTTAATTTATTATACGATTTTCAAGTATTCATGGATGATAACATTAGAGCTGGATTAACTAAAATTAGACTCTTTCTAAAGAGCGAAGATCAAACCACTCAATTGGCCCATTTAGATGGTGCAAAAAAACATTTCATTCAAGGTTTACAAAATATTTCATCACACGATTCTAATGACATACAACAAAAACAAGTATTGAAGCCAGATGAAATTTCTAGATACATCAAAACAATTAATCTTCAGATGGAAGTCACAAAGAAATTTGGAAATATTGTGAGTCCAACCACAAATACAAGATTAAGTTTGTTCGACTCGGCCAAAGGAAAGTGTGAAATTACCGAATATCTCATGACTCAATCCTTTGATCTTTCATTTAGGATTGCCTCTGAGTATCATTTGCCAATTGTAAAGTTATATATTCGAATACTGTGTGGACTAGTGCGAAAGAAGCAAATTCCAATGATTGAAAATCTCCTTAAACAAATAAGGGGAACTCCGATAAGCGATGAAGATTGGGATGTTATCATTAACAATATCATCAAGTTGTGCATCAAAGAAATGAACGACGAAAAGAATGCTGAAAAATTCATTGCTAAATTGAGAAACGATTCCAAGAAAGTTAGAGCTTGCCTTCTCTGCAATAGATTTAAGGCAGCCTATCTGATTGCTGTCAAGTGCAACAATTTGGACGATGTGAAATTGATCTATGATTATTGCAGTCAAGTTGCCGATTCAAAAGCAACTTCAACCATTGCTGAGCATTGTCTGAAGTATTTGAAAGATCATGGCATTGTCATAACCCCTTCCACACCCACCAACAATGAATCCACTCAAACTATTAAAAAATAATAAATAATATACTTCTTTACTTCTTTCTGATAAATGTGCTAATTAATCTAGTGAGGGCTCCAAGAGTGCCAGTCCAGGGTCCATACAATAAATCTACCAAATGAGCAACAACCATATGAGCATATTTCTCAGTTGGGTATCGAATAAGCTTTGGTGGAGGTATGTTAATTGGGAATCTGTTGGTGACAAAAGACTTTTGAACCGTAAAAGCACGCAATCCTTCAGGACCGTTAAATCTTCCAAAACCAGAAACCTTAACTCCTCCGAAAGGTAAATCTTGAATGAGGTAGCTCAAACCATAATCATTAATCATGGTCAAACCAGCATACAAACGACGACCCATTGCCTCAGCACGCTTAGGATTACCAGAAAAGACATAGGATCCGAGACCATAACAAGTTCCATTAGCCATTTGAATGACTTCATCATCATCCTTCCATTTAACAATTACAACCACTGGACCAAATACTTCATCTTGAACCACACTCATATCATTTTTGACATTCACAAGTACAGTTGGTTCTAAGAATTGACCCTTCAATTTTGGATTTCGTTTTCCACCGTGCAACAATTTTGCTCCTCCCTTGACAGCTTCTTCAATCACTTTTTCAATCTTTTCAATGGATGTAGTCATGGTCATTGCACCAATATCGTTGACTTCATCATCCGAAAGAGCACAATCTTTTGGACATGTTGGTCTTTGTCTTAGTCCCTTAACAACTTCAAGGGTTTTTGCAACAAATCGGTCATGAATCTTTTCATGAACATACAATCTCTCAGCAGCAACACAATTTTGACCACAATTGTATAATGAAGCTCTCACAGCAACATCAACTGCAATATCAATGTCTGCATCATCACATACAATGAGTGGATCTTTTCCTCCCAATTCTAATGTCACTGGTGTAAGATTTTCGGCAGCAGCCAACATGACTCTCTTTCCAATTTCTGGTGAACCAATAAAGAAGACATGACTCACATTCTTTGACTTGGCAAGAGCATTACCAGCTTCACCAAATCCAACAATAAATTGAACAATATCAGGTGAGAATCCAGCTTTCACTAATGCATCTTGAACAAGTTCTTCATACAATTCAACACTCGACCAAGTGGCCCATTCGCTCACCTTAATCACAACACTGTTTCCAGCAAAAAGTGCAGCAATAACAGCATTGATTGCATTTTGGAAAGGATAATTCCATGGAACGATCATACCAATAACTCCGAGAGGAAGATAATGAACTTGACCAACCTTATAAATCATCATGAGTGGAACATGTCTTGTTTCTGGTTCAAGAAATTGTTGACCTCTTGTGGTTAACCATCTAATCTTCTCGCAAGTCATCACAACTTCTCCTAAATGAGCTTCAAAAAGAGTTTTTCCAGTGTCTTTACAACTCTTTGCAACAATTTCATGTTTGTGCTTTAGGATATTGTCTAACAAGTGTAATAGAACTCTCTTTCTATCATCAAAGGAAGTCTTTGACCATGTTTCAAAGGCCTTCTTTGCAATTCCGATTCTCTCTTCTACATCTTGAGCATTCATGGCTGGAACCCTCTCGCATAATGGTTCCATAGTTCCGGGATTGGTACATTCAATCATTTGTCTTCCTTGTGGATTCTTTCTGGTTTTTTCAACCCATTCCTTGAGAGGAGTGGAAGCACGAAGCCGAGTATCAAAAGGCTTAACATTCTTCCACATGTAGCTTCTTCCAAAAATTAACTTGTACACAAAACTAATCACATAATAACCAATAATTGTGTAGAGAGCATATTGACCGAAGGTGAGGACATCCATACGAAGAAGGTTGGATATCATTCCACCCGAAGATGATGATGATGATGATGAACAAGTGCTTTGAAATTGAGACATTTTTTCACAACAAATCGCGACTAGTGTTCGAACTGCGACCAATAAACTTCTGTTGTTGACCTCGCAAGTCTCTGTCAAAGTTGTTTTGTCTATCTCATCGATCGACATGGGTTGTAGAGCTAGCGATGCTTTGATGAAGCTTTATTGATGACTTGGCAATATTGTTCATAGCAAAGGTCCTGAAATTTTCTGCTTTCAGCGAGATGGAAAATGAGGCTGTTGATGAAAAGTTCCTTCGATAAAAACTGTTTGTTCTCAAAGTGTTCAGCAGCGCTTTCTGCCAGGCTGTTGGCATATTCATCAGGTATTATTTGACCAGATTCTTCTCTCGCCACCAAAGACTCATCAACAAACGATGCACCGTACTTTGAGTGATCATGGTGGTTATTAGTTGATGATGACCCATTGCCATTACCAATTCCGAGCATACTTTTCAGAATAATCGAGGCCTCTCCATCACCTGGTGAAGTTGATGTATCCACAAAAGGTGACGTGCTTCTTTGTAACGAACCCGACGATCCTTGGCCATTGTCTCCCAAGTTCTGATTATATTTCGGTGGAGCTTTGTTTTCCTTGGTCTTTCCATAAGCTTCCTCCTTGAAAGAAACAATTAAATCATTAAATTCGATACATTGCAGAGGTTTGTAGAACCATATTCCGCGTATCATGTTTTTCGTCTTATAAAATACAAAGGGATGATGCACTTCTAGCTCTAAATCTTTGGTGATATCTTGATGAAAATCAGTAGCACTCTTTCTATTCATTACAACAATGCGATATTTCGGTGATTTGGGTTCGTTTCTTTCTACGATGAACATTGCCCCTTCCACGTCAAGTTTTTCCCATTCCGATTTGTTGTACTTGTATAACACTACATGATCATATACTGTGTGAATTGTCATAATATATTTGTCTTTTCTTTTTAAAACCTCCATGTTCATTTGTTGTCGAGAACTAAGTCTACTCGGAACAGGTGATGTCCATCCGTGGCCATTTGGAAGAGGAAGATACGTATTTGTTTGCAAAGCTGATAATTTGTTATTTACGTTGCTGTTGGTGTTGTTGTTCGTCTTGCTACTACCAAACTGATAGAAGGCTTGCGTATCTTCGTCAGACATTTTTTATGATGATTTGTATTCCGAGAATAGATTCTCAACACCCATCAATATTTCTACAAATATTCATTTGCGTAAGGTAAGAATTTTGTTGCTGATTGGTTCATTATCATATCCCCTGTTCAAAGCAAAGAGTGCTTCAGGGAGCGTTCCTCTGTCTGATGTTCACCGCCCAATTTCAACGGATAACTTTTTTGCACGGTATAAGGAAACGAGGTTTCGCCCCTAAAAAAAATTGTGTGCATCACGTCCAGTTGAAACTGTCCAAATTGTTGAGGCTTTTTTCCTTACTTACGATTTTGCAGAGGTAAGATTGAAAGTATTTGAAAAGTATTAGAACTATTATTTTCCATTTCATGTATTTAATAATATTCTTTTTGAAGTCTAGCCTGAGCACCAACCGGACATATAGTTGAGAATCGCCTTGGAACACTCCTTTGGAGTTGAAATTCCAGCATCAAAATTTGAAGGAACTTTCAAAATATGTCAACTATCACACTATCAAAAAAACAACATCAAAATCAACATCACAAACTCACAGTAGATGGCTGATCTCATTGGATTTTTGTTTCAAATCATCAATTCATCTACACAAGGCCAGTCGTCCAAATCTTTATCTAAATCTCAACTTTGTCGGATCGGTGCTGATCTTTATCTCTCCACAAAGAACAAAATATTATTGCATCATATCCTCTCACCAATAATTCATCCAGGAATTGAGAATACAAAGACATCAAAATCTCTCAGAGCACTTACCAACAAGAACTTCTACTCTTCATCACTTGCATTTATACAACAAAATTTGACGAATGGAGTGACTTCTCTTCCGCAAGTATCTGAGTTTTTGGCAGCTTCAACTCCGAAAAGAACATCGGCTAAAAAGCTTTCATCCAAATGGATTCTTCTGTTAAAAATTGTTTCTGGACTGATGATGGCAGGACTCTCAACCACAATCATGTACAAAATCTACCAACAAGTCAAGCTTACCAGAGAATTTATTGAGAGTGCCGAAGATCAATATCACGAAATTTCTAAAAACTCAAAATCAGATATTTCAAAAATGAAGAGTAATATTGTCTGGACTCCGAAAAGCGTCAACATTGAATCCTTGTCAATGATGAAACAGTTTCAAAAAATAATCAACATTCTTGTCCTTTTTGGTTCCGAGTTTGGATTTAGTAAGCAAGTGGCCACAAAACTTTGCGAACAGGTGGTGGAAAAGCTCAACCAGTTACAGAGCTCGAGTATACTTTATGTACCTCGATTATTAGACATGAAATATTTTAAGACTATTGATTGGAATAATGAAACTTGTGTAATTTCTGTTTGTTCAACTTATGGAGAAGGAGTTCCCCCAAATAGCGCTGTCTCTTTTTTTGAACATTTACAAACAATGAATCAGCATGAAATTGCCACAGACAACAAATTATTCTACTCAGTTTTGGCTTTGGGGGACAAAAGCTACACTCATTTTTGTAGAGCAGGAAAAAATTTAGATTATTTGTTCGAAAACAAATTCTTAAATGGTACTCGATTGTTGGAACGAGTTGATGTAGACAGAGATGACTGGAGAGTAATTAACAAATGGATATCAAATTTATTGACACGACTACAGGAGGAAAGCCTCAATTTTCACAGTATGGACAGTGATAATTTTGTGGATTACTTGCAACAAGATTCTGCACAATTAACGATGGAAGCTGCAAAATCAAATACAAGCTTCGATCGAACTAATCCATTCTATGCCTCAATAATTGAAAAACGACCTCTTTGTTATGACATATCCGATGAAAATGACATTCGAGAATGCATTCATTTCTGCTTGGATCTTTCCTCTTCAATAATTCCCGCGCCAACCACAAGTGAAAAGTCACAAAGCGCTCAGCAATTATTGCAATATTCGCCTGGAGATTCGTTAGGTGTGCTCCCAGAAAATGACCATTACCTTGTTGACATTCTCACTAAGTATCTAGGATTATTTTTCATGAGTGAACATTCCGTTTCCAACATTCCTCTTGTAAAAACTCCAAGTAATTACTATCCACCAAATGAAAAATCGAGTAATGTTGAGCATGACTTATCAGGCATGCCTGAATATATTACTCTCAAAGACGCTTTAACCCGATTCTACGATTTGAAAACTGTTGATGTTGCATTTATCAAGCTTCTTTTGGAAAAACAAAATTTTCAACCTGACTTTCAATATGTTAAGACAAAGTTAGAAAGGATATTACAAGATGAGACTACATGTGCCACATATTTACAAGATAGATGGCTGCAAGACGTGTTGGAAGAATGTCTTGTGCCTCTACTTTTAGAACGAGAGAAAAAACAATGGACAAAATTGAACGACATTTCCATTCAAGATGTTTTGGATCATTTGAAATTATTACTTCCAAGATATTATTCTATTAGCTCATCTTCGAGACTTACTAAGAATGAAAACGCATCAATCACTGTTTCAATTGTAACGTATAAGACTACAAACAATAAGACACGACATGGTGTTGCCACTCATTTCCTCAAACGAGCAATTCAGATACCAATATTTATTTCAGCAAACAGGGGTTTCAAGCTGCCGCAAGATTCCACTGTACCCATCATCATGGTTGGACCTGGTACTGGTATTGCACCATTCAAGGGGTTCATTGAGGAGAGACTCTTCACAAAAGCCACAGGAAGAAATTTACTCTTCTTTGGATGCAGAGATAGAAATAAGGATTTCTTATATCGTACAGAATTAGAGACGTGGAGTAAACAAGGCGATATAGAGCTATATACTGCCTTTTCACGGGAAAATCCCTCTAAAAAGGTTTATGTTCAAGATTTGTTAATGGAACATTCATTGACAATTTATGAATTGATTACAAGAGATAATGCATATTTTTATATTTGTGGAGACGGATCTTCCATGTGCCCTTCGGTTGTGGCCACCTTGAGGAATATATTCTTGAAGCACGATCCTCAATGCAAGTCCATAGAAGATGCTTTCCATCAAGTAGAGAAATTGGAATCTGAGCGACGATTGTGCAAAGATGTTTGGTAAAAGAAGTATTCATTCTAGTGGCGGGTACAATAAAAATGTTGTCGAGCAGTGGCTCGTTTTGGGTATAAAAGAAGCAACATCAGAATCTATTAAGGCAAATCGCATCCGTATGAGGCATTTCAATTTGGTGAAATTGCGGTTGTCGAGGTGATTTTGTGGCGCCATTAAGGTTCTTGCTTTATATAATCTCTAGGGGGCACACAAGTCTAAAAAAAAATGGGTGGCATCTGTTCTTCTTTTTCTGCTCTTCCGAATATCAGCGATTCCTCATCACCAACAACAGAAATATCAAGAAAATCCGCAGGGTCTTCCATATCGTTGCGAACCTTCTTTTCAAATTCAAAAGGAAGCGACTCGAGCGTAATCATCAATGTTTCTCCCATCAAAACCAACAGCCAACCGTTCAAAACGAAAAACAAGCATGAAGAGGAGAGAGAAAATTCTCAAACTCTTCGGTTATCAAAGGAATCAATAATAATCAGTCTGAAGAAGAGGGTGAGAGGAAGAAACCCGAAAATTGCTCAATTGAAAAAACAATTTGAAAATATTATGAAGTTTTTCGATTTGCCAGTTCAAGAAAATGTTTTTGAGAATGTAAATGCAATCATCAATTATTTCGATCAAAATAAGTCCAAAGAAGAAGTTTCCATGAAACTATCCAAGATTGTATTCGATTCCTATAACAGAGATAAACGAGGATGGTTAGACACCTCGGATTTGAAAAAGTTTTGCAAAGATTTACTCTACATGTGTGGCCACACCAATATAACGGATAGTAAGTGTTGATAATAGTTATTAAGCTGCTGGATTATCTCTTGATATTAATAATAGAGGATGTCAATGATATTGTGGAAAGATTGCAGAATTTAATACGAGCCCAGAATTATCAAAAGCTTAGCTTTGAGCTATTTTGGAGTTCAAACATTATGAAAGGAGCTATTTTAAACGCTGATGGCCAACTGGATGAATCTAACGTTGTGTTTAATCCTCATTTGTCGACAGAGCAACTAATGTTCATTGGGAACCTTAAATCTCGCGAACTTAAAAAGGAGTTTGACTGGTTTTTTACTTTCTTTGACTTCAAACCCACTGGGAATCTGTTAAGAGACATTAATCTCTTTATGACTGTACTCACCAACACCGACACAGATGCTCCTTCTCCCTTTTTTGATACAAAAGAAATAACAACTGTACAGAGAAAACTGCAATCAAGACTATTAAGATATATATTTGAGTACTACGATAAGGATGGATCAGGTGTGATAGAAAGGGATGAACTGGTGGACTTTATCCAAGATGTTCAGGAAGCTCTCTACAAGAACAGCGACATTCCTGAAGATGAGGACAATATCTCAGAACTTGTCGATGAAATGTTACATGATTGTGATGTGGATGGTGATGGTAATATCAGTTATCATGAAATACTTCCTCACTTACCCAGCGTTTTTGTGAGAATGCGAAATCAAATTTCGTAGATTCGTACATTCACACAAAAAATGTCTTCATTCCTCAACTCGGTGCTTTACACAAATATTGCCAAAGCGGTTCAAGTGTTGATAGCACCTAGAAACACAGATGAAAATTTTAATAGAGCAGAAGAATCATTTCAATCACACGAGCAAATATTGGAGAATCAAAATTTGTTTGGCCAAGATGAAAAACAGCAGCTCTTCTTTCCCGATGGTCGGCCAAGAGTTCCTAAGAGTCTTGAATCAACAAGAAATAACGATCGTGTAAAATATATACAATCGTTACTCACCCAAGGCGAAACAAACAATTCATCGAACCTTCCCTTCAATCTCGTTCTTCCTCTTATTTTTCAAAATCTAATTGAAACATCTCATCAAACTACACAAGTTGAATATTACAGCAAGGAAGAGTTTCAACAACTGTCGCTTGAAGAAAGAAAAAGAAGACAACGTTTGTTAGAAATTTCAGAAAATTAATATTGGGAAAAGAGATTCACTCTGCAGAGATCCAATCAATGGATCGCAATTTGTTAAGAAATACTTGTACTGTCTGAGTATCTTCCTCTTGGATCGATTGAGTGTTTGTTCTGGCATGGTTGTGATGTGGACCATTATTTTTGCTTTACAGAAAGCCACCAAACTTGCATGTTATCCTTCTTCACCCTCAGAAGCACCACCACAAATTTCATCTGTGAAAGACTTCTACCCGTGAAATGATAACAATCATTGATGGTATTAGCCACATTTCCATAAATGAGGACAACCCTGCCAGAATTGTGTCTCATTTCGAACAAATTGTTGAGAATAAATTGTCACATCAAAATTGGTTGCATCTAGAAGTAATAATAATCTCTCGAACTCACAGAGCCAATGTGCTCCACTAAATCTGGTATAGCTAAGAAATTATCAAATATCTTGTGATTGAACCAAGCAACATAGTTGTAAATGATTCTGTCATTAGGAAACTCTCTATTTGCTTTCTGTTGCCACTCTCTAAGGTAATTGATAAAAGGTTGCATTATGGAAGCATCATTCGGATATACCATTGCTATTCCATTAATGTACTAAAGATATTGATATCCCATAAGAACTTACCAACTGCACTGCCAAAATGAGGGAAATCTCTTTGCAGATGATACTTTCTGCCAACTGCTCCATCCCCATCGCTAGAAAAGAATCTCGCCAGTTTTATAAACTTTGCTTCGAGATAGTGAAATCGCATTAGTAGTAGGAAGAGCAATGCTATAACAAAAGTTAGTACAGCAAACCAATAAATGGTGCATCTATTCAGAACTATGGTCGTGTCCTCTCGTTTCTTCATTCGTTTATACTGAATCCAAATGTAACTCAATGTTAGAATCAATGATGTTACTAGAGCAACGTTAGAAAGCACATGAATTCTCTTTTCATTAAAGTCATTGTATGCATGAGCAAAAAAGAGCTTAATCCACATGAATCTCTTGTCTTTGAAACGCCTTATCTTTTCTTCATCCGTGGACATATAGTAGTCCCTGTTTAACGTGTCAATCATTTCGCGAATAGAATCGATCCAACCCTTTGGAACAACTGCATCATCTTCCAAAATAATCGTGTATTCCATATGAGGGTAATATTTTTGACAATATTCCAATGTTGTGATATAATCAAGAGCTTGTTTTTGATGATATGGAAGCTGACTTGCAGCTAGGTTCGAAAATGAACTATGAAGGAAATATTTGTCATTGCTAATATCTGATTTTCTAAAAAAATTAAATACATTTCGTAAATGCGAAATGGATTCTACATGTGGCGAGAATTGTTGTTCATTTCCTGTTGCATCGAACACATTAATAGCAATATTCGAAGTAGGAACTAAATCGCTCATGGATGTGTTTGCCAAAATAGATTGTAATAGAACGTGTAGATAATCCACTCCTCTATTTACCGTCGGAATTGCAATGCAAAATCGAGAAGATGTCCTTGAATTAGAAAGACCAGCATCTTGTGTTTTAGAAAAACTTTTTTCCAGAACGGTAATCAATTCTTTTGGTAGCTCTTTGAGATATAGTGATGCCTCTTCCACTCGTTTCAACTCTGATTCCTGTCCTGTCCAATCTCCTTCATGAAACAAGAAAGAAGGTAATATGTGTCTTAAAAAAGCAAATGCATATTTTGATTTATCTTCCTTAGTTACCATCATGAGCAGAAATAAACAGGCAATGCTGCATAATGACACAATTAGAGTCAATAAAGCAACACTCCTCACTGTATCCCGCAAAGAATAATTTCCTAACAAAAATCTCAAAATTGATGACTTATCATTCAAACTAGGCTGTTCCGAGGAATGTACTGTGTTTTTATAAATATTTCTCTTCTCCGGTGGGGCATCGTGATAATTTGTTGCCTCTTCCAAACAATTCATTGATAAATCAGTGCCATTTCCGACATTATGATCCTCTCGATGTTGCAACTCGGAGTTTGGAACACTTTTTGCAAGAAAAGACATTTTTTTGAATCACCGACGGCAAACAAAATAATTCTCTCTTTTTCCTTCTACGAACGAGACTTTTAATTCTCTTTTGAGAGGTGTTGCCGCTCGTCAGTCATTATATTGGGTTTTTCATGTGCTATCTTCACTCTATCGTGCAGAAGACCGTCATGATATTCTCATCATTTGTTGGAGCTGAATTCAACTCTCCTTTGTTCTAGATGGAGAGATTCAGCAAGAAGGACATCTTTTTCAAGGTTTGTGTTGTTATTATGGTTCGTCATTAAAAATGTTTCCGAAATCATTTTACCAATTTTCTGGGTCTTGATCGAGGTTTCATTATTGTAGGTGTTTTCTGATGAGGAAATGGTAAGTCCATCTATTATGATTTGGATATCTCTTTAGAGATGCTAATCAGGACTTTGTGTTCTAATTGAAACATTTCGCCCTCTTCTATTGGGTTTTGTAAACCAAACGTACTGAGAGTCCTTACCTGTTTGCTCTTCAGTCCTGACCGAGATCAAACGTTGCAATATTGTTGTACAAAAAGATGTAGCTCTTGTCGTCACGACAATTCAATGACTTGACTCTGTGCATTAAAAAGTGAAAATTCGAGGAAAACAAGAAAAAACCATGAAATCAAGCAAAAACAAGGGAAATTAATTCCAAATCGTGTTTTTTCGTGTTTGTTTCATTTTTGTCCTTTCATTCAACAGAGAAAAATTCAAAACTCGAAGAATTTGAAAAAATCAAAGCTTGTGGAATTTTAATGCACAGGCCCAAGTACTCTCGAGAACCATATGATAGAATGTTTACGCATATATGCGCGACAATCTAAAACGATAGACGTTGGGTTATGGGTGTACCTGGACTCTTTTCCTTGATACAACCAAAATGCATAAATATATCCTGTTGAATCTGATAACGCATAGTATTTCAGCCCATACTTGTGAGGTTTTAAGGGAATGTATTGCTTGAACCGAACTTTTCCCTTGAATGCTGCAATTATTTCATCAACCGAAACTTCTCTAACGCACAACCAATATTTTCTACTGTTAGAATTGATTTTGTCCTCAATTATTTGTGGTTCACTACTGAGAAACGTATGAATTTCTTGGAACCTTCTTCTACTCATAAATCTCTGGATTAGCTTGCATGCATATAGTGCATGATCCATACCTGATCCTGTCCAATAGTTTGCATAATTTGGAATTGGAGCAATACTCATTAATTGACATACTTGTAAAAACCCTCGTATTTCTTCTTTTTTGAAATGATTGGGTGTTTGATTCATTTGGTTTCGTCGATAAAAACTATCGAAGTCTTCGAATTTTGGCTCAGGTAAAGTGAAAGGGGTTTCATCTTCGATCAGAGGTGGAATTTCATTTTCAGAAAACACATATTGCACATATTTCCTTTTTGTTGTTTTTTTAGCAAGGTAATGCTTTGTTTTTGCTTCCTGCCATTCCTTGTGCTTGCTGAGTTTTGTCTCAAATGTTTCACAGTATTCTTTTTTCCAGTTTGTTCTGCACCAAACATGTTCAATTATAGATTCATCCCATATAAGATTGGCAGATTTTAGAAGAGTGAAGTTTTCAGGTATGTTAGTCGGTCCTGATCTTTGAGGTGCTTTAATTTCCACCTTTGAAAATTTGCCATTCAAATCCCATCCATTTTGGAAATGATTACTGTCTTTTTGTAAATTTTTACATTCAGAGCCACATTCACATTCAGTAGAGCATTTTAGACCGGCTTTCTTGCAAACACATCCTGTGCAACGAGTGCAACCTTTTTTGCATCGTATTTGTCTTCCTGGAGGATGAGGAAGTTTAAATTCGCTTGGTGTAAATTCAGGCGATTCCTCTTCAGTTCTGTCTTCTGTATCATCTGTCTCAAGACAAAATGATAATAAATCATTTGGATCAATATCGGCAACATCGAACGATTCGTTAATAGTCTCTGAATCTTTATCTGTGACTGTAAAAATAACATCATGTCAACAAAATCGTCACTATCATGAGAGTACAATTGGGTCAACAACTGATTTTGCTCAACATCGTTCAGGGTCCAAAAATCAGATTCATGTTCATCATTTGAAGATGATTGTTCGGATGTAAAGATATGGCTTAGCGTATTTTGATGAAACGTCATCATGAAATTCTCGTCCACATTGGAATAGGTCGAAAAATCTACAGAAGGAGAACTGCTTTCGATGAAACAAGTACCCTCGTCCAGAATCATGATCTATTTTTTTTTGTGATTTTTTAGTTGTCGTGGAAAATGAGCATCACCAAATTAGTGGTTGAGATTGGGGGAAAGCTGATGACCTTGAAATAGAACCGCCCCTGAATCTTTGTGTTTTATTCGTATATCTATTTCTGAACTTGTTTTCAATGTTCCCAACAGACCATCAAATCATGACCAATGCAAAATCGAGAGATTATTCAGATAATCAAGTCGAAATGAAGTCTTAACCAAATTATATATAATATCTCACAGGCTGGACAGCAAGTAAATGAGGAAAGATAATATCCTCCTATTCGAAAAAACTTTTGCTTTTTGGCTTGCCAAGCGAGTTTTTTGAATATTCGTTTTCATTCGCTGCCTCGGTCTCTTCCTGCGTAGTGCAAATGCTTGAATCGGCCAAAATCACTCAAGATCAAGAATTGAAATTCAAATGTAACAGATTTTCGGTTGAACAATTTTCAATTCTCCTCATGGGTGACAAAATCTTGAATGCTGACCTCAAACCGATTGCACGCAAGCCAGGACAACAATTATTTGCATTGGATTGTGCAACCATTGCGAATTGTAATGGGGTGTGTCAAATTTGTCACAATTTAAAGTCAAATCTTGATGAAATCATTAATGAAAAAGCATCAATTATTGAAAAAGTCAAAAATGGAGAATTGCCAAAGCCTAAACAAGTGCTTCAAAATCCGTTGTTAATGTATGAATTATTGAATATTGTTTTACCACACGTTTCCATTAATGATCAAGAAAAGAATATCTTCCAACTCTTTCGAAATGCAAATCATGCATATGAATTAAATTGGAAGAAAGAAGAAAAATCTGTTGACGAACAATCTACAAAGAAACCTAAATGTGACCATTTTGTTCCACCTCAATATGCTCGTCCTAATCTTCCTTCCTATAAACCCTTCCAAGAAACATTTTTCATGAAATTCATACTGAATCAATTACGTAATTACAACAGAGATCCACATCACCATGAATATTCTGAAGAGAAAAAACGGTTTTGGTTGGTGACAAAGTATTTTTGTGTAAACAATTCTTCTTGAGAATGGGTGGAGCTCGGAATCAATATGTTCCATGTAACCAATGAATTGATTTCAATGCCAACCATTGTAGAACTTATGCAAAAATACCCAAACTTATATATACTTCTCGATAGAGAAGAGGTTACTCCTACAGAAATAATGGCATTAAGGCCTTGTCTTAAATTAACATGTCCTGCAGTAATTGAAGCTCTGAATGAAATTAATACCAATCAAGCTAAAGAAATCGCCATATATTCCTTTAACAGACCATTATAATGGAATGAATATGACTTGATACCACAGCTCCCAAATATTTCACAAAATCCTTCATTCCAAAAAAAAGATCCCAAAGAACTCGAAATCATTAATGATAATGTTGCCACGTATGCAAGAAAATCAACATTGAGATTAGATACATGTGCTCCTGAACGTATCTTTTTGTGTAGCAAAAGGTGCTTTTAAAAATCATCTCATTGTGAACCATAATTATAGTAAGGAACAAGTTTCTGAAGTAGTTAGAAATTTAGAATGCCAGGAATTTCTATTTCAAGTTGAATTTGAACGAGCCACTCGAAAGATGTCATGTGATGGAAAAGCTTCATCTCATATTCTTAAGCCTTCCGAAATACCATCTCACTCTAAACAAATAGCCATAGAGAGAAATGACCATTCAATTGCACTCTATATTTGTGAAGCCTGAAAATGCAAAATGGAATTTGTATACATGGAAAATGCATCGGGATAAATATGATTTAATTTCCCAAATCGACACAATCACCAACATCATGCCAAAGGTTTGCAATTACATTACGTGCAATGATACTTGTGATGCATTGTTACTTCTTCATTCCAACGGATTTGATAGGCTGTTTTTTGAAGATGCACCTGGTTAAAGAAGAAGGGATCCATCACTGCGAACAGAGTTGCTGAAAATTTTTTAAAATATTTCGATAAAGGTGAACGAATGGATTCCCATTTTGGATGAGTTCAAGTCTTCATTACTTCCATTCCCTCCCCGCAATTTTCATCATTGTGGTGACCGAAATTGATGAGAGCAACTCTCAAAGATAATATTACATCAAAAGAAGAGAGATGTTGTACCTCCAAGAATGGATTGATGAAGGAGATTAATTGTGTCCGACGACGTTTCATCCAATTAATTGGCATGCAACGTTCTTTCTGTATCGTGTGAAATCATCGGCCCAGCGCTGGAAGACTTAAAAAATGTTCCTATTCATTCTTGTCTTGCCATTGTTGATTCATGTGTTGTTGTCTGGTGGTTTGTTCTATTACAGATATCTAGAATTTGAGAAGGAAAGAAAGAAGGTCAATTCCGAAGAATATTTATCCCGAAAGCATGTGGTTATTACAGTAAGTAAATCTCATTCCACGTGTGATGATGATGATGACAATGATCCACAATGGATGGCGATGAATGCGATGCTCATTGATGTCACTTTAAATGTACATTTCAAAAGGGAGCAAGCTCTGGTATTGGTGAACAACTCTGCAAACATTATTGCCAAGTGGGAAGAAAAAACAAAATTGTTATTGCAGCCCGTAATGTCGATAAACTTAATGAATTGAAAGAGAGTTTGTTAAAAGAATACTCAAATAGAGGACATGACATTCTTTGCCTAAAAATTGATGTTTCAGTTGAGAGTGATTGCAAAGAATTAATTGAAAAGAGTTTAAGTTTTTTGGATGACAGAATTGACACTATTTATTTGAATGCTGGAAGATCTAGTCTTCAAATACTTTCTGAAGCTAAAGATCTTGAGGGTCATAGAGCTTTGATGAACACTAATTTCTATGGATGCATTGCCCCTACTTTTTATTTATTACCTCATTTGAGAGAACGACAAAATAGCAATTGCCATATTTGTGTAGTTTCATCGTTGGCGGGCTTGACAGGAGTTTGGTATGTTATTGTACTTCATGAAGTCTCCATTGCTTAACCCATTTATGCATGCTATTGAATTCTAAATTGTCAACCACAGTCGTAGAACTGCATACTCAGCCTCCAAGTTTGCATTGCATGGATTTTATGAAGCTTTAAAGTTAGAATTAATGAAAGAAGGAATTTATGGAAAGAAAGTTACCCTCTCACTAGTCTGTCCTGGATTTGTAAAGACTGCCATTCATTTCAATGCACTTGGAACCAAAGAATCCACTAATGTGAAGAGAGATTTGAATGAATTCATGTCTGTTGAAGAATGTGTTGAAAGGATGGTCACAAACACAGAAGGAGCAAATTCACAATTCCTCTTTATTGTCCCATACACTGAAAGACTTCTCATCCAATACATTAGACCATGGATCCCATCCCTCATTCTTGATAAAATTGTCTTGAAAAAAGGAGACTCTGTTCAGCTTGATCAATAAATTGAAGACAATATTAGCCACAATGATGTGATGATCATTTAGGTTTCCTAACAACAAGCGTTCTTTTTGTAAAGTGCTGCTCTTTGAGTAAAAACGAATACTAGTGGAGCAATTTCAAAATAATAGTTTCATTAATTTTATGAAGTGTCCATTTCCTCATAAATCCCCAATAATTCCAATGAATGGTGATGCGAACGATATCATCGAAATCGTCACTTCTTTCTTTTCGACGATTTGCTTTTGCTTGTGGTGTGTGATTGTGACTCGCTTGATTCTTCAGAAGTAGCAGCAGCTCCACCACCACCACTGGGAGAACTTTCTGTCTTGCTACTACTGCTTTTATACGTTCCATATAAATTATCACCAATATTCACTTCATAGGGTGGTGTTCTATTGAAAGTTAAAAAAAACAAAACACTTTTTAGTATGAAATTTTGTGAACAAACTTACTTGGCCCGTGGTCTTCCTCTTTTTGCTTTGTGAGTTGGTGATTGT
The DNA here is from genome assembly GCF_008403515.1 of Naegleria fowleri. Lineage (NCBI taxonomy): Eukaryota > Heterolobosea > Eutetramitea > Acrasida > Naegleriidae > Naegleria > Naegleria fowleri. Next base: position 428,208 of record NW_025407939.1, on the reverse strand, counting down.
GGTCTTCCTCTTCCTTTCTCATCAATGAACATGGTTCCTAACAGCATTTGAGTTGTTGAGCTACTACTTTGTTCCAATTGATTGGGTGTTAAATTTTCATTCTTCATCGATGAAGATGAAGCTGATGAAATGGTCAATTTTGAAAGGGCTGTCTTTTTCTTTTTCACCTTTCCAGCTGTAGTGGAAGGTGGTTGAATGTGTGGTGTCAATGTCGATATTGTTGGTGGAACAAGAGTGGTCGATGTCGAAGAAGAAATGGAGACTCCTGTTGTTGTCATTGGTGTGGATCCTGATAGTGGAGTAGTAGTAGCTGCTGTCGTCGTCGATGTTGTTGTTGTTGTTGAGGATGACGACATGCCCACCACAAATGGACTCACTTGTGTGGTCGACGATTGCTGTGTATACTGATTAAAACTAGTTGCATTTGGAAAAGGTCCAATGGCACTCAAAGGAAATCCAACCACCACAGTAGGTGTGGTTGGTGTTGGTTGATTGGGAGGAGTCTTACTCAATTGAGAAGAAGATCTTTCAGTTGAAGGAGTGGTTGTACTATTTGAAAGGATCATGGTTGCATTCGAAGAGGAGGTCATTATGTGTGCTTGTTGTTGTTTGTGGTGTTGAGAAGTCACGAGGGCAGTATTAATACTTGGAGGAAGTGACAGGGCTGATGTTGTTGTTGTTGTTGAGGTGGTTGTTGCTGAGGCTGTTGCTGCTGCTGCTGTTGAATAAATATTGGTACCACCTGACATGATCTGCTGCTGTGTGAGTACTAGTGGTTGTGATTGTGGTTGTGGTTGTGGTGGTACTGGTATTTGTGGTTGTTGAATAGGTTGTTGAATGTGAGAAGTTGTACTGGTGGCGGTGGTGGTCAAAGAAAGTTCTTGTTGTAATTGTTCTTTTGAGTACTGCTGTCCGAATGGTGGTTGAACAATCATCATTTCTTGACCATACTGTTGTTGTTGTTGTTGTTGCAATAAGGACCACGATGACGACGACGACAAAGAGGATTCTCTCCTTAGAAAAGTTTGCATTTCTTCCCAAACCATTTGTTGAAGTTGAGGAGTGATTTGAGAGGTGAGTTGAGATAAATCATCTTCCATGTAAATGAAAACATGTTGTTGTTGAATAGGTTGTGATGGAACATGCATGATGGAATGCTGTACATTTGAAAAGTGTCGATGAGCAAGCTGTGCGAGAGATGAAGGTGGTAGTTGTTGTTGAAGTGTCATCATGCTGCTTGGAGGATGATATTGTTGTTGTTGTGATTGTTCTTGTTGATCCATTCTCTCTTCTTCTTCTTCTTCCATTTCTCCCAATAATGAAGGAATGTTTCTTCTTGTTGGAAACATTGAGATGATGCAGTGACCTATAAGTTCAACAATGGTTGTTATTATTATTGTTATTATTATTGTTATTATTATTGTTGGATGTTGGTTCAATGTCTTCTTGAGAGAGTTTGTTTTTTCGTGTGTGTATAAATTATACAATTCCAATTCGATATTAACACACACACACACTCTCTCTTATTGTCGTAGTGAGGATATGAATGGTTGGCGCAAATAATTGTTGGCGAAGTGTGTAAAGATCGTATATTCCCTCTATCTCAATGACAAGTCGATGTTTATGCGCGTGTCGATCGATCGGATGAGAGTGTGTGGAGATTTTAATTGTTTCAATACGAAAGTGATGATGATGATGATGGTGTTGTGTGAAAAAGTCAATTTCTCGAGAAATGATGTTCTTCAAAGATTGCTGAAATGCATGAAATAATTGAGTGCCTTCTTGATGGTTATGGTTAATGTGATGTGACGCTGGTGATGATGGTATTGCACTGGTGGTGTGAGAAGAAGACCCAACGACACGTACGTAGCAGACTAGGATGGAGCAATATTGCTGGCAACAATGGGACGACAATGGGATGCCTCGCGATATTGTTGCTTATTTTTCGCGCCAAAAGTATTAAAAAATATTTAACGGACACAACGATTGGTTGGCTGGTGGTGGTGGTCGACGTTCAACAACGACGTATCGATCTTGTTTGCCTCCTCTTCCTCCTCCTATAACACTCTCAACAACAATTGAGCAGCTTTGCAGTCTTTTTGAGTTGTTCACACACAAACGCGTCAACATGCACAAAGTTATATGACGAGACTTGTCTTCCTCAATCACAATTGACGTGTTTTCAATCACAACACTGAGATTGGAGAGAAACAATGTGTGTGTGAAGGGGATGAAAGAATCAAGTAGGAATGAGTCTTGCAGTCTGTCTCTCTCTGTTTGTCAAAATTATGCGTCTTTTCTTTTTTCGTTAAAATAAATATATTGGATAATACAAAATAGGACAAGTCCAAGATAAAAGAGTAATCGAGATTGACAATGAATGTAAGAAGGAGGTGGATGATGCACTACTAGTGATTTGATTTGGACTTCACAACGAAGAGACGTGAATCTCTTACCGAGTCGGTCCTATGAGGAAAGTTGTTGTTGTTGAATGGAGGCAACAAGAACTGTTTGTTGGCTTTAAAGAATGAGAGAGAACGCAACAACACTCGGGTGGTGAGGTGATTAAAAATGATTTTTTTTTCTTTGGCTCCAGCAGACACAAGAGGTTTTGGCAAGTGACAGATTTTAAGAGGAGGAAGAACGGTACATGTGCAAAACATGCGATCGAATCCATGTAGGGATTAGGTTGTTAACCGACAACACATGAAGTAAACCATTGTTGTTTATGCTCATTCGTGGTTGTGGTGGCTTGTTTGTGTGTACTGAATACAAATAAGGATAATGTTGGGCTATTGTGTCCGTGACAGGAGAGGAGAGAATTTCGCATGCGGAGAGGACGAAGAACGAAACATCGACCCCTTTCAATACAAATTAATTGAATGAGGTAATTAATACAAACACCTAAAATACATTTACTGCATGCAAGATGTAGATGTACTGAACTATGAAAAGTAGTCTTTGTGGTTTTACCTAGCTTGGCAATCCTACAAATGAGGACAATGAAAATGTCACAAGTCAAGGAAATGGTTTCACAATGAACTGTCCGTGTTGTTTCAAATACGCCATGAAATGGTGAAACCCATTGTTCATTCTTAAGATGATGATGCATAATGTTTGGAAATTGTCCAAGATTGGTTTCTTTGAATTCGATAAAAATGTACATTGAATTGACATCAATTTTCAAAAGGTGTAATTGAATGCATTCGGAATGAGGTGCATGCATTTCAATATTTTAGGATGATGATGTAATGCAGATGCACACATCGTGTGGATTGTTTCGCAGGGTTTGTTCTAAGGATCACCAACATGTTGTTTCAATCCGATCGAATAAACTCTCTCTCTTCGGGTGCATCTTGCGTGATTCATGCAGAATCAAATTCAAGCATCTTTCCTTTTAGTGGTTGTAAGAGTACATTTTAGGTATCTCCTAAAATGATGTGGAACCATTCTTTTTGGAATCTCCTCATTCCTCATCTGAGGAGTTTGTTGTTGAGGATGTGTGTGTTGGTATGAGATGAAGGTGTCAGAACTGAAGGGAACAATGTTGAGGATGAGTTGTCCATGTGTTCATGCTCATATTGTGGTATTACAAATGGATGAGAAGATGAGCCTGGACACATGGACAACACATCCAATGATGGATAGATGAATGTCCCTTCTGACCGATGCGCGCAGCTGTATTGTTCTCACTGTGGACATTTACATGCGAAGAGATGGATGTGTGCATGTGTCATCACTCGGTAGAAACCGAGTTGATTAATCAACATGTTTACAAGAGAGTGTGTATGGAAGGAGGGCGAAGAGTCAGGTCATGTGTTAGATACATCCGTATGTGAGTTGTAGGTTGGACATGTTCAGTCAATCACGTGATGAATATTTTTTAAATAGTTAATATTTTAATATTGGGTTGACTTTTGCCACAACTATTTTACAACAGAAAGGAACCCATTCAATGGAACAACACAGACGATCAAACAAAAACTCTCATAATAATAAAAAACAACTTAACGACTTCAATGCTGGAATTGAGATTTTCCAAGCCTAAAAAAAACAAAACTTTGACATGCAACTCATCATTACCACCAACAAGGGAATTTGTTCGAGTTTCAAAGAACTGAACGAAGAATTGATCCTTTCAAGCCATCGAGTGAAAACAACAAAACGAAAAAATCAAAGCTACAAAAAAGTATGCAGTATTGAAACTCGTGGGCAATTCCACAAAACGAAACGAGTCGTGGATCAAGATGTGGTGGATTTCATGAGGAGTCAATTTGTCAAACATTATTCCACTATTGACATGACATTAAGTGAAAAAACAAAATCTTCATTTCATACTATTTTGCATGTATATGCCCATGATGGAACCTTTGGACTTCGTTACGATCGTGTCATTGATGCGAATCATCCAAGAGCATGCCTTCGAGCACATCACCTTGTTCAAATCTTGGAACCCTATCTGCAAAGTCATCCCGAATGCACTTGTATTAAATTGCATGTCTGTTTCTCAGGTGTGGATTACAATGGAACTGTCAAATCCTATGCAGAGCAATTAAGGGATGAAATTGAACAAATAATCATGAACGATATTATTCCTCAACAAATCATGACAGTGGAAGGAGTGGATGGTTGGTCCATACTTGGTTTCAATATTTCAAACAGTGGGGAATATTAGTCCCATTATGTTCTTCCAAGAATTCCAGAGATTCGAAACATTGTCAGTTCAAACAACTGCAAATTCAACTATGACCCTTTAATTGTTAAATATGATTCAGGTCAATTAAAGAGAAGGTTCGTAGCCTCAAAGAATTAAATCAAAACAACGAGTACTCAGTGGTATTGTGTGGGAGGTTTTGTAAAAATGTGGCGCCAATGTAACTTTCTCGTTTCACTCTCCATCTCTTGGCATCATGATCGCGATTCATACAAATATCGTCGTGACGAAATTAAGAGTAACACATAGTGGTTCAACTCGAGCCAAAATTTGCCAGCGAGTTTGTTGGTGTGTTGTTGGTCGCATGTGTCATTTTTATTTTGTAAAGACTCTTTCTATGAACTCGTCGTCGTTTGATGAAAGCTTTAAACGTGAAACTTGATCCTATCCAAAAAAAAATTTATTGGGGTATATGTACACCTAATCCAATTGGGATTCTAACTAAGGACCCAAGGGGGATCGAGAGCGTAGGCAATCAGACTTTTGCCTTCCATTTTGGGCCTAACTATAAAAGTAGCAAACCAAAAAAATGTTTATTGCAGGGTGGTTTGACGAAGTTGCAGATGCTTCACAACAGCTTTTGAAACAATATCTTCAAGAGTTTCTTTGAAATACGGAATGATACCACGACTACCTTTTGGAATCCAATTTTTGACTGTAGCTAATTCAGGAATTATGAGATTGTAATGTAAATGGTTGAACCAATTACATGATTGATGTTGATTTCGTGCTCCGGCCAGGAATCCTGCATAATATTTAACAAGAATCCAAAAACGTTTTGCAATATCAGAATACTGGTGATGACGCGGATCTCTACTATAATTTCGTAATTGGTCGAATATAAATTGCATGAAAAATGTATCCTCAAAAGGTTTTTTCATTTCTGGCAAACGAGGTTTACAAGTAGGTTCTGTTCTGAGATCTAATTTAACTTTCTTTTATGGTGATTCCATCACCTACTCAACATTCACTGACTCAAAATTCCAGGTTGAATCATAATGTTCTTGGGCTTGTCGAAATAATGACACTAATTCAGATTCGGTCTCAGTTAACTCTTTTGAATGAACCACTAACTTGCTAATTATTTCATACATGAGTAAAGGATACGCAAGTAAACTTTTAGGTGCGGGACGAACTCCATCAGCAATTTGTTGGAAAATAACATCTTTCTTTGAAATAATTTGATCAAGGTGGTTCATTGTAGATTGGCAATTATTGCAAATCCCGGTTGCTTTTGTGCCGAGTTGATTGCATTCAACAGATTTCAATTTGGTCCCTGTTTTAATTGCAATCGGCTTATAGTTTGCATTGAATATACAATCACCAAAAAGCAGCTCTGAGTATTTATCGGTCCGTTGTGGAACTGCATTTTTTTGCTAATTGCACTTTTTAAGTTAGGCCCAATATGGAAGGAGAATCTTTGATTGCGTTGCTGGTAGCTACGCTCTCGATCCCCCGCCTTAGTCTTCAATCTCCTATCCAAAAAAAAATGGCGCAAACTACGAGCTCGTTGGCTCATCATCACCACGGAGGAAAACTTCTCCAATCCACAGTTGAAGCGCTCACCTCCGACAATAATTCTTCTTCAACATCATCATCACTATTATCTAGTTTGTGGATGAAATTTATTCAAATGGCAAAGTCGTTGAACATTGGGCACTTTTATTTGTTTTTGGGAAGTTTAGGATTAGGAACCGTTTGGTATACGAGTATTAATTATTTTATACAGAGAAGTTTTGTGAGCAAATTATATATTAGTAGCAACGATGAGGCCTTTCATTGGTTTATGTTTTGGTTGGCTGAAAACAAGTATAGCCAAGAAGCCAACCACTTTGCAATTCTATCTTCAAAAACTCATGTGGATTTTTCAAGCTTCAAACACAATCCATCGGAAAAGGATAAACATTCAATTCCAATCAAATTCATCCCATCGCCGGGAGTGCATTTTCTAAAGTACAAGGGAAAGAGCATTAAAATTGAGTACGAAAGAACACTTACACCATCTTCCAACTCTGGTTCAAATAATGCATCTCACAATGAGCAGCTTATTGTCAGTTGTCTAAGCACTTCTCCAACATTTTTGAAAAACTTTATTACAGATTGTCAACAGAAATATTTAGAGTCCAAGCATGGAAAAACATTGATTTATCTACCTGATGCTTATTGCGATTTTTGGGAGCCAAGAATTTCAAAACTGAAAAGACCCCCAAATACTGTTAAATTGCAATCCAACATTTTTGAGAAGTTATCGATTGATGCTAGAAACTTTCTTTCTCTGGAAAAATGGTATAATGATCATGGAATTCCTTTTAGAAGAGGTTACTTGCTGTATGGGCCTCCTGGAACTGGTATGTAAAAGGTTTATTTTGAATGCATTCGCATATTGACATAATTTTAGGAAAAACCAGTACTGTTACAGCTTTGGCAGGGGCTCTTGATAAGAATATTTGCTGTATTAACATTAGTAACAAAAATCTCAATGATGACAACTTGAACAGCCTTCTATTGAACACCCCCTACAATTCTATTATTTTATTGGAGGATATTGATGCATGTTTCGCAACAGTGGAATCAAAGAAGAGAACTGTACATCCATCACAGCTAAAGGCTGAACCTGAAGAAACTTCTGAAGTTGCATCTCAAGGAACATCAGGATCTAACGTGACATTGGGAGGTTTGTTAAATTGTATTGATGGAGTTGTTGCGCAAGAAGGAAGAATTTTGTTCATGACTACCAACCATATCCATCGCTTACCAGATGCATTAATCAGGCCAGGTAGAATAGATGTCAAGTATCTGATTGATTATGCTGACGAAACTCAAACTAGAGAATTGTTTCTCAATTTTTATCCTCGTGAGTTTGAACTAGCTGACAAGTTTTGTCAACAGCTCTTTTCTAGGGCCGACAAGGAGCATCAACGACGATTCACTTGCGCAGAATTACAGGGCCACTTTATGTCATACAAGCATGACCCAGCTTCTGCTGTTTCCAACACGCCAGATCTCATCAACTTTGATCTTAGAAGAGGCTTGAATGTGATACCTCATCAGAGCCAAGAAAATGGATCACATTTCGGATCACAAGCTGTACACGAAAAGGAGATTTTTTGATTTTTGAAAAAAAATTCGCGAAAAAAATACACCGATTCCTACCAAAGCTAAAACTCGCTTGTTCTCTTTCACGATACTGTGTTGTTCTCTTCTTTTCTCTATCATTGTGTCATCTGAAGAATGGAAAGACTCTTCCCAAAATTTGCAAATCCCACTAAACTGCAAAAGACATTGTTGCTCTCTCTTCCGCAGAGAACATCATCTTTGAAAAATTCGCTAGAGGTCTTTTCCAAACACAACGTAAATCTCACCAAAATCGAATCTCGACCCAATAGGCTTAATAAGAAGGTTATTGATTTTGTTCTCGATGTTGATGAAAACACAAACAAGGAAATTGTTGATTTGGCAATTAAGGAAATGCTAAGTTCGAAAGTTTGCGAAAATGTAAAATATTTGGGATTTGAAAATAATATTCCGTGGTTTCCAACCAAGATTTCAGATATTGATTTCTTCACAAGAGAATGCTTGGAAGCTGGAGGAGAACTACAATCAGACCATCCAGGATTTCATGACGTTGAATACCGCGAAAGAAGAAAGAAGATTTCTGATATTGCTTTGAATTACAAACATGGAACACCAATTCCAAGAATTGAATACTCTGAATCTGAAAATCAAACCTGGAAATTAATTTACAACAAATTAACCAGCCTTTATCCTAAATACGCATGTGAGCAATACAACACCTTGTTCCCATTATTTGAACAAAATTGTGGATTTTCGCCAGAAAGAATTCCTCAATTGCAAGATGTAAGCGACTTTTTGTCCTCGACCACAGGTATGTTCATTCTTTAATTTAACAAGACGATCTTATTATTGACTTTGTTGCTAGGGTTCAAAATTAGACCAGTTTCAGGATTGCTCACAGCACGTGATTTTTTGAATGCTTTAGCCTTTAGAGTGTTCCATAGCACTCAATACATTCGTCATCACTCTAAACCATATTACACTCCTGAGCCAGATGTCGTGCATGAATTACTTGGGCATGTTGTTTTGTTGTGCGATCCTGATTTCGCTGAATTCTCTCAACAGATTGGGTTAGCCTCCCTTGGTGCAAGTGACGCTGAAATTGATCGCCTTGTTAGACTCTATTGGTACACTGTAGAGTTTGGGGTTGTTAAGGAAGATTCACAGATGAAGGCATACGGTGCTGGTTTACTAAGCAGTTTTGGAGAGCTGGAATATAGTTGTACAGGCAGATCATCGGAAACAGATCAGATACCACAGTATCTGCCTTTTGTACCTGAAGAAGCAGCCATAAGACCATATCCAATCACTCACTATCAACCAGTCTATTATGTTGTTCAGAGTCTTGAATCATGCAAAGATCTGATCCGACGATTCGTGAACAATTCTACTGACAGACCTTTCCAACTGAAATATAATCCTTACACACAGACAGTCGATGTATTGGACAGCCAAGAAAAATTGATCAGTCTTACCAAGTCAATACAGAATAATCTTGATTTGCTAAAGTCTTCACTTGCAAAAATGGGAAATCTCAAAATGAGCTTGGAAAAGGAAATTAACAATTCAAACTAATTGGCGAATCTTATTAAAGATTACTTTCAATCACACATTTTTGAAATCAACTGAATACGGTGACTCCCAATCTGTGAAAAATGGTTCAGTCCTCGTTTTTGTGAAAAGAAAAAATGATGAAACAAACCTCAAGTGGTAGTTCAACCATTTATCATCACGCACAGAATATTCCGAAAGAAACACCATTGTCATTGAAACAATTGAAAAACTATTTCGTACTCAAGCAATTTAAACATTGTATTTCCTTTATCCAACAACATTTCGGAAGTGATTGGCAAAGTATTTCTGGCAATTCATCATTTTCTTTATCTCAAAAACAGAATATTTTCTCAATACTTATTCAGTGTTATTATGAAACAAAAGAATATTCAGCAATTCATCGGCTATTTGAAAAATCAAGAAATAACATTCCTTCCCAATGTCTCAAATTATATATTGAATTTTGTTTAAAATTGAAATTATTTGAAAAGGCCAACGAGATGATCTTTGATGATAATCAACTCTCGGAACAAGAAAGAAGAAATTTGGAAAATCAGTTACATAAAGAGAGATTGGAACAAGAAGCACTCATGGAAACAGCTAAACAAACAAAGGCCTATTCATCATTACTTTCATCCATGTACATCACAAAACCTTCACATGAGGAGTATGAAACGAGCACATTCGCTTCTCAAAATAAGTTTGAACATTCTGAATCATCGTACAGTCATGGCTCCAATAATTTCCAAATAGCTCACCAGGAGCACAAAGTAGAGCAACACAAACCTTCCAACAGGATATCCTCTCTAGCCTCCCTTACAAGATATATTTTAGACTTTATTAGCAATTACAAGGTTGAATTGGCTTTGCATGTTGTTTCGTTCGTTGTGCTTTATGTTTTACTGAAATAATTATCAATTTGATTGTAAATATATAAATTAGTTTTTAATGATATGAAATCTAGCATTTCTTGGTTGTAAATTATTTCGTTTGTGGTCTGTTTCCGCATGGTTTTATCATCCTCTCAATAAATTGATATTTCTCTCGATGAATCGATTCGTTTTCAATCATAGCAAAATATGATGCCATTGGATAATGTGAAACATAAGAAGAATATGTATCTCGTTGTTGATTTACAGCCCATTCAAATTTTGTGGTGTCAGCATGTCCAACTCCAACAAATTTGTTTTTTAATAATTCAAATTGGTTTGCTTGATCCGATGATGACTGAAATTTTAGATGCAATCATTGATTTCGAGTGTATTCAAATAAATTGTTAATATTAAAGTTTTGAATAAAACATCTCCGAATTATCATGATTAATTATGACTCACATCATCGGAGTACTTACCATTTTTTTTAAAAATGTTATTTAAAAATTAATAAAACAGCCGTAGGTCAAACCAATGTAAAATTCATCTCACTTTTAAATTCAATATCCAATAATGATCAACAATGTAATCTTTTATTCGTACTGATACTTGTATCTGATTTAGTTTTTTTCAACTGGTCAATTCATGCGTCGTCAGCAAAAAAATGTCGTCATCAGCAGCAACGTCCAATCTCACATCAACGGATCCTTCATCAGCAACAGTGATGAACACTCCATCCTCCATAACAACCATGTACTTAAATGATATGAACAAATGTCGAGAAATTTGGAAGAACTTTGAATTGGATCGGAAGAGAGATTTATTTGATTCTCAGGGAATTAATATATCAAAAGCGAGAGAACAATCAGCAGCTAATAGAAAGAACCTTGCTCAAATTACAAAGGATTTTAAGAAACTGAGCAATGAAGAAAAGGTTAGCTCGTTCCAGAAAGTATTAAAGGCATATCAGGAAGAAATTGATTCTTTGACCAATAGAAGTGTGAGCGCAGAAAAATTGTTTTTGGATCTATACCAACCACTCCGAGAAGCTCCTGATCCTTATTTTATTATCTGTAAATATCAACAGTTGATTCAACAGCAAAGTCAGCAACAAAGTAACCAAGAAGAATATGAAAAGACAATATCGGAATTGAAAAATCAATTAAATGACTATGAAAACGAATTTATGCATCTAAAAAATCAAGAGGTTACAATTCGGAAATTGGAAGAAGAAGTTCTCAAGTACAAAAACCAAAGCGAATTGTTAAAAGAACACGACTTTATCATTCAAAAACATAAGGATCGTGAAATTATTATTCTCAATGAATTGAAAGAAATCAAAACAGAAAATGAGAGACTGAATAACCTATATATTGACACTCAAAATTTAAATTATGAGCTGAAAACCAGGTTGGAAGAAATTGAGGCTTCACGTCAATATCAAATAGATTTACACCAAGAGCGAGTACTACAGCTCGAGAATCAAATTTTAGAGTTAAAAAGCCAAACCAAAACATCAATCACTGAACATTTGGAAGGGTCCATAGATGAACAAATTGCCATTAATGAAATGAAAACAGAATACCTCAAGAAAATATCAGAGCTAAAGGAAGATGTGAAAGAAAAAAATCACAAAATTCAACAACTACATCAACAATTGCAACAACAGCAACAAGTCATATTAAACATACAGAATGAGATGGCTCAACTACCAACACGAGAAACTCTCCAAAAACTCCAAGAAAGAATTAATACACTCCAACAACTAGAGTTTGGTTATGACTCCAACTCGCAAGAAAAGTCTGTAGAGCAGTTATTGAAGGAGAAGGTGATTAAATTAGAAAATGATCTCACGAAATCTAACCAGAATAATAGAGAGAAAGATGAAAAAATTGAAGCTCTCAACTCACAACTCAATGAACTTTCTGTCAAGGCTTCAGAACAATTGAAGACGATTGAAAAACTCGAAGCCAACGTTGATCAGCTCATGAAATCCTCGACTCTACCATCCAATACAGAAGAAGTGAGCATATCAGAACCTCAATCTCTCATTTCTATTCTAACAGAGCAACGAAATAGATTCAGAGATAAGTACAACACATTGGAAGAAGAGAACTTGAAACTCAAACAACACATTGAACATTTAGAAAATGAGCAATCCAAATTACGCAAAGAAAATTTAAAGCTTTATGAGAAGACAAAATATTTGCAATTCTACAACCAGAATGCTCTCTCTTCGACCAACAAACCTTCTTCATCGCAAGATTACGAGCCAATCCAAAACAAGTATGAACAGCTCTATGAACAAGAATTAGATCCATTTAAGAGATTTCACAGAAAAGAAAGAGAAGAACGTTTGAACAATATGACAGCTGCTGAAAAAGTAATTTATAGATGTAGCAGCTTAATGCTGTCCCACAAACTTGGTCGAATGTTCTTGTTCTTTTACTTGCTTGCTCTGCACACCTTAGTCTTCTTTACTTTATCCAAATTATCAGGTCTGACGATCCGAAGAAAATAAATGCGCAAGTGAGATCTTATTGTCAATCATAATTCACAACCATCGATAATTGTCCTTGTTCCAAGGCATCTTTCTCAGCACTTTTGCCATTCCACAATTATCGACTGCGGAAGATAAGGCGGCTGCAGCAGGAAATGAAGCAGTACGATACAGAAAGACCCTCTTCTTACTGATGGCATATCCAAACAGTGAACACAGAGTAAGTACACCTGACATGAAGCGAGCTTGTCTTTCAAGAGACCACACATGACCACCCTCTCTTCTCTCAACTAGTAATGGAACCAAAGGGTTGTTTGGTTTATGTGTGTTTTCAGGGAGTCTGTTGTTAATTTCATTGAGCCCACCCTCGATGCTTTTGCAGTGAAATCCCTGAGTAGAGAGAAGGGAGCAAGCATGCTTAGATACCTCCCCCTCTGTTTGACACACAACGTACACAGGTTTGTGCTTGTGCAAAAGTCTGAAATTAGTGTCCAATGTTGAGTAGGGCAAGTTGACACAAGACTTCAATTGTTGGCGAATGCTCGAAATCTTGTTGCGATCGAACATCAACAATTTGTGGTGTGTCCTCACCATGTTGGTTACCTCTTGATATTACTACCTCTTGGAGGTAATCATCAATAGAGAACTGTTCTTCTCTTGGGGTGGCTTTCATGATGTTGTTTTTTCGGAAGTGAATTAATTTTCTGATCACATTCCATATCAGTACTGTTTGTGTGATTTAGATCACTCTTAAATTCGAGTAGTATGATCAATCACATCTATTTGCACAGCATCAGAGGACACTCACAAACTTGATTCCTCAAAAAGTGCACTTATCACGCATCAGATCGATGAGGGGTAGTTGTTAACAATTATTGTCGTGTTCCTCCCTATCACCTTCGAGAAAAAGCTCTTTCAACTTGTTCGCCAATTCCCTTAACTCTTCTGGAATAGATTCATCACAAGAACTCTTCAAATATTTATCAAGGATGACTTGCTCTCTGAGTTCCTTCAAACTCGAGTGTTCCATATTCTCTTTCAATGTCTTGGTTTGCAACATTTCAATAAGAAAACAAAAGATGGCTCTCAAATACTTGTATTCAGGTTCTGTTTTGTAATAATCCATTCTTGTGGGTTCATTCTTGTATTTTAACACCACATGTGAATGAAAATATTCTTTAAGAATTCTATTGAGATAGGGAATGAGTTCAGATAAAATTCTTGAACCTAAAAAGTCATCAAATTTGACTCCAAGTAGTTGAATGAGTTCAATGGTTCTCTGTTTCAGAACGATGGATGTTCTCTTTTGTAACAAGTGAGTCATGAGCATGGGCCACAGGATGTGAATGGATGATAAAATCTTATTTCCTGTAGAATGTTCGTCCTCTTCACGAATATTCGAATGTTCAAACATGGAAATTGCATGTTCAATGATCGTAAGGAAGGAAACACTATTGAGTAAGGAATTTTGTGAACTATTCATGAAATGTTGTAGTTTGAAGAGAATGGATTTGATAGTGGTAATTTCCTTTTCAGACAATTCCTTCTTTTCAGACAACTCTAAAGATTCTCTTTCTTGTTTCAAAATATTGAGTGTCTTGATAATATTTCCTAGAATTGAAAATAATGTTGGAAGTATTGTCTTTTTCAAGTTGGAAGACTCTACGAGTTGTTGTTGATCTATGGCTGCAAATACACTCTGAATGCAATCATCCACAATATTGACCATATTCAAATGAGTTAAACATTGTTCATAAGATGTTTCTCGCGTTGCAGGTAGGGATGTGAACCTCTTTCCAATCACATTGTATTCAAAGAGTGTATTTAACACTTGAGGAATGTGTGGATAAAGGGATAGATATTTCAATCGATATCTTATGTCATCAATCATGTAATCAAAATTAGTGGCCAATAAATACATGACACAATCTCTTGGGGATAATAAATCCTTATTGTTTGGATAAAAGTGTTTGGAGATTTCATAAATTGCCTTGAAACAACTTTGGCGAATGTGAATCGATGAATAGCCAAGTTGGTTCAGAATTGGGTATAAAATTTTAAGAAGAAACATGTCTCTTTCATCCTGATGATTTGGATTCACAAATTTAGCCACTGCACTGATGCATTCTAGAATTAAGCAATTCGTTTCTACTGAATCCGTTGACGTCTCTATGAGCTTTTCACTCATCGTATCAACAACGGTGTGAAGCATAGTTCTTGAAAAATCTTGAATGAATTCTTCGTGAGAAGATGCTTCTTGTAAGAGCCCTTCAAGTATCTGAATGAGCACTAAGATACTCTCATTTCTGTAAGAGAGACTTTCTGACGACTTGTTTCGTATTGAAAAGGCAATTGAAAGCAAATGTTCGATATATCTCTTTGAGAAAAGACCTAATTCTCCTCCTAACAAACGACAAATGGAATATATCACTTGTATCATTCGGTCATCCACAAAATTTAAGAAAATCTTTTTAGGAAAATGATTGTCTTCAGTAATGGGGCTGTAATGATCCATTTGTAACGAAAGCATGAGAGTCAGTGTGATTTCTGAAATTACTTCATCAGATGATATGAAATTCGCTCCTTTTTGTGATTTCAAAATGTACTCCATGTAGTTGTGAAATAATTTGAAGGTTACAATCTTTTCTTTTTCATTGGTGCTCCTACATAATGAAGGAATGCTCTTGACTAAAGTTAAAAATCGATTCTCTATTGAATCTGAATGCTCAATAAATTCAATATTATCTCTTCCTCCCACAAGTAAGCACTCCACAAGGACATCTACGGAATCAGACAGCGTGTGAGAGCATTCTTTTAAAATATTTGCACAATTTTCTAACATGCACTGTTGTATTTCCGTGACTTGATCGAACGTAACCGTTGAAGAATATTGTGCATAAATTTCAGTGCTGAAAATTTTTCTTAGGAATGGTTCAAACTTTTCAAATTTTGCTTTCACTTCTTTCTTTTTGTCATTATTAGCAAAAATCATTTGGGAAAGTTTTTCAATTGTGAGTAATGTTTCACCACTATTATCAGATTTTGTTACCTGTGACTCTGGTATAAATCCATTCAGAACGTCAGAACAATTCATGCATGTGACTGTTCCAAACAAGTCAAATGCAGCACATTGTACTGCTCTTGCAATATATGGTGGAGAAATGATGAGTTTTGATACTTGACTAATTAATCCTGGGAAAATACTCTCAATGATAATTTTAAAATTGTCATCTGGTAAATGATCTTGAGTTTTTCTGCATAGGGTCAATAGGTCACAAATAGTTCTGAGAGATGTCTCAACCAGAAGTCGGTTTCTTTCTTTCAATGCAACGTCCAACAATTTGCTTGCAAAGATACTAATGCTTTGAACGGTAAATAATTTAGAAGTATGAGAGTATGACACCCATTTGCAATTCACCAAGTCTCTAAATGCATTCATTAGTGACAGTTTGAGTTCTTCAGATGAAGCGACGGAAGAGCTATTTACAAAAATCTCTGATGTTGAATTATTGATATCATCCGAATAAATAATATGAATAATAAATAATGACTGGAATAGAGCAATAAATTTTTCTCCCTGTTCCATTGCTTTTAGCTTTCTAAAACAAGAGGACAAAGCGTCTAGAGTATTTTCTAGCACCACAGAAGGAAGCCCATTCGATGTTGCCTTCTTTTTCCGATAAATAAAATCTTTTTCCAATATCAACAGGAGTGGAAAGGTAATATAATCTAGAAACATATCAATATCTTGATTACAATTGCTAATAAATTTTGTAATATTTGTCAAGGTCGCGTTTAATTTTGCTGTTGTGGTTTCCGAGAGAGGATGAGTAACTTGTTGCAACAGTGTAGCTAATTCCGAGCATTTTGGTTTTAACTCTTCCCTAAAGAACTTTAGGGCATTAGTATCCACAGATGAAATCCTGCTGGAAATATTTCTGATTTGAGGCTCCGATGTATTATTATTCTCTGCATAAGATGATGGAGAGGATTGCGGAATCATTTTTTCTGGAAGAAACTTTTCTCTTTCGCTCTTCCTTTACCTTGCGTGTGGAAAGTGTGGTTGAAGACATCCAATTTTCTTTTTTGCTCCTCGATCAGGTTCAAGGTCCTCATCAGCTGGTTCTCTGGCTTGCATTTAGTGCTTGTTAAATCAACTGCTGATATTGGAAGGAAAGTGACTTCTCTCGTGAGTTTCGAAAGTGCTTTTCTCAATAGTTTTTTCTGTTGTTGAGATTCATCCTCCATAAATATTGGATTGTGAACGATGCTTATCATCGTATTTTCGCTCTGCTGAATCTTGGAAATGAAACTTTGATGCTTCAAGTGTTCTAAATCACGACGAGCTCTTTCTAGCTCAAGTTTCTCAGTTTGATCTCCCATAATAGATGGTAATCGTTTGGAAAAAGATGGTGTACGCGAGAGTTGACGTTGTAAGGTGTGTTTTGGGTGTCCGGATTCTGAAGGTGTCAAGCGCAATTTCTCTTCCAACTCTTTGCAAAATGTATCAAGAGTAATAATATCATTTCTCATCTTGTCGATAGTGTCCATATAAAGTTGTTCCTCATGGATTGCTTCCTCATATTTTAACTTGAAGTGTTCCAAATCTCTCAGCTGTTCTTTTAGATCCCTGTTCTCATTTTCAATATTTTGAATAGCAATTTTCAAACCTTCAATAGTGTCTCGTTCCTCCAATAGCTTTTGGAGCTTTTCTTGCAAATCAACAATGACTCTCGTCATTTCTTTTTTCTCTCGTTCTGAACGCTCTAATAACGGTTTTACAACATCACATGCCTCTAACTCCTTTTTGAGAGTTGAAACCCGTTTGGACAGAATAGAGTCTATTATCTCTATAAATGATTGAGATATAAGCAATAAATGGCTGTCATCTTGTACTTACTATCGTACGTTTCTGACTGTTCAGTGTTCTCAATATCAATCAATGAAGAAAAGACTTTATGACTAAAGTATCGTATGGTCTCTACTGGTAAAAATAGTGTCACTCTTATGAAACAATTCGCTTACAGACAATACATCCTCATGAGAGATTCCTAAAATGGAGATGAGCAATTGAGATAACTGCCTGAATGAAATATCCGAAAACTGGTGATATGAAACATAGGCCACATCTACTTTAGAATTAAGTAATAATTTTTCAATTTTTGATAGTTGTTTCTCCTTAGAATCCGAAGAATATGAATGAATGTGAAAAATTTGCAAAAATCTCGAAAGCACCGTTTCATAGGCTAGTGTTACAAATAGTAAGGCATGCTTGATATCTAAAATAATTTTAAAATTGTTTGTTGCCATCAATACATTAGCCTTCATGGTTAAACTGAATAATTTTCTGACATTTTGAGCAAAAATATGAAATTCAGATTGGCATTCCGTCATACAATCTGAAATTTTCCTGTAGTTGTTATCTGAACTCTCACTTTCTAAAACTATATTATTTATCACGTTCTTAATATATTGTATCATCTCCATTAGCGCATCCAATACACGAATGCATGGGTGCAAAATGACCGAAATATTTCTAAAAACTATGTAAATGAATGACATGTTTTACCAAAAACATACCCTGAAAACTTTGAAGATAATTCAAAAACATCATGCAATAAATTAGCTATTGAATAGGAGAGAGAAACCGCAATTTCAACAAAACTGTTTTCTGTTAGAGTTGCTTTTTGTATAGTATGTAGTAGACGATCAATAGCATATTGTATCTCAAACAAATATTTTACATTTGTAGATATTTCTTTTATACAATCAATACTACCGATTCTATAAATGTATAATTCTAGAATATAAATACACGACGAAAGGAAAAAGTGAGCCCTAACATGGTAATCCGTCGATGTCAAGTCAGGGCATGAGCAGCCCTCAAACATATGTCGAATAGCGCAAGCTAGTTTTTTTGAGGAAGAATCAATGGAATAGAATGTTTTCACCCATGATGCATGATCCTCCCAAAGTTTTTCTGGAAGAAATGACTGAGTGAACTTAATTATATATTGAGTACCATTGACTCTACACTTACATATAAAATGTCCTTTTGTTTAGTCAACAATTCAATATCTATTTTCATCAGCTCTTTTTTAATCTTCCAAGATCGAAAGTTACGTTCATCGTTGTTTAATCCCGAAATCAATTGTTCACTCGCTTGGTGACGTGAGATGTCAGAGTTCTTTCTGTCCAATTTAAAACATTCAATCATCTCTTCTCTTTCTTTAATCGTTTGTTGTAAGTTGATTAGACATTGTTCTAAATCGTGACAATATGCCTCTCTTTCAAAAAGCTCTGTCTGTATCATCTCTATTTCCTCCCTATTTACCCTCTCGAGATCAACATATAAATGTCTATAACATTCTAAATTCCGTAATTGTGTTGCCATTAGATTCAACGCCTTTGAAAATGTCATTTACGCTAATAATTGGAAAGCATTACCTACATTTGAATAGTCAGTGTTTTTCGTGATCAGTTCTTGAATTTTTTGCTTGTAATGAGTTTCGACATCCAAATATTCCAAACCTAAATCGTGTTTTTCGAGTTCACTTTCCTTGAGCATAATTTCGTCTAATTGTTCTTGAAGTTGTTTTACATGCTCCTCTGCAATTTCCTTATCTAATTGTAATTCTTCTACCTGAAGTTGCAGGTGTGCAATTTTATCTTCGTATCGATTTTTAACAATTGTCAATTCTTGTTCGATCTTATTTTTTTCCTCCTTCAGCGCATCAAATTTACTTTTATGCTCCAATAAAATAGCTACACAATTGCCTTGTAACAGTAATTTGATAACTTCAACTTACTATCAACATGTGGGTTTTCAAAATGTTTTTTTTCTCTTTCCAATCTTTTTTGATGAAGCTCCTCTAATTTCTTTTCTTTTATAGAGAGTCTATCAAGAAGATCCTTAATCGGAATTGAAGAATGTGATGAATCGTTGACCAGGTTGGAATTTTCATGTGCATGATTGGTTCTACGAGTTTCTTTTCTACATTTCAAACTCTGAGCCAACACAATTTTAAAATATCTGATCTATTCAAAAGACATACCTGCAAATGCTCACTTCGGTCCGATTGTTGTTGATGATCTTGAGAGAGTGTCGTTTGTATTCTCTCGTTTTTGCTAAGAGAAGATATTTCTGAGCTTTTAGTCATCACGACCAGTGGCTGCTCATCTGCCTCAATATGTGCTGAATGCCGTCGAGATGTTGTATTGATGGATTTAGGCTCATCATCAACACCTCCCATCGACGCATGAAGCGAACGATTCATTTTTTGTATTCCGAATTCGGATACATACCAACATTGCAATCCTATATGAATAGAGAGATAATTAGTAGTGAAATATTATTGGTTGAATTGTATTATTGATTACATCAGTTAAATACATAAGTATTATTATTTCGAATGAATTTAATATTTCGAGGACCTTTAAAACATCCAAGTTTTAGACACCACCACAACAATCATTAAAACATACCATTGTACCCCACAATGTAGTTGCTTCCATCTCTCGGAGTTGTTTGTTGCATTGCTATCAGGACAATGTCATAAATCCACTTTAAATTAGAATTTGGTCAAAATTAAGGCTATTGAGCACGTTGGCCAATACTTACCAAAATGCCAAATCCACCAAATGTAAATAATTTAAATAATCCATAACCAACGTGACCAAGATAGAATCGATCAATTCCACAAATTCCAAAGAAAACACTGAGTGCCATAGCTATGGAGAAGTAATAACCGTTTCTGCATCAAGAATGTTGTCATAATGTTAACGTATAATAATGTGAAAGTTTAACTCTCTCAATCACGTACGTATAAAAGCATGAAATTTCCTTGTAAAAGGTTCTATCTCCGCTACATGTCACACCATCACGAGCAGTGCAAGACACTTTTACAGTATTATTTGGTTGGCAACCTTCGAATTCATAAGTCTTGTTTGAAATTGGTGGAATGACACAAGAAAATTGCGTTCCATACAGATCATCACAAGGAGGAATTACATCTCCCTCTCTATTTCCAACACTTGTGCTACTTAGTATTCGGAATGAGTTCATGTTCGAATTTGGTGAATATTTACTGTCTTCATAATATACAGGAACAATGTTCGATGCGGTCAATTCATCTCTTACAAAAGATGCCACGATTTTGTCAAACATGATGGTCGTGTGTATGGCTACAAGAAGTAAAATCGTTGAAAATAGCAAGTTGACATTGTTGACTGCTCTCGTTTTCGTCATATTGGTTCGCAAAGGTGATTGTCGTTTTGTAAAAGCAAACATTTTTTTGATTTGTTTTATTTCTGATGATGTAATCCAAAAACCCAACATTTGTTGATGGTGTGTTTACATAATTTAGTGGACAATGATGCCAATATCGGTTTTAGCAGAACGAATGGCAGCCAAAACATCTTCCTTTGTGACTTGAGGTTTGCTTGCCAATTCTGCGAAAATCTTGCTGCTTTGTGGGTGTTTTGCCTTGGTTAAAACTTCGCTAATAGTAGTATAGAAAGACTTTGGTGCTTCAACGCCCAATAAAACCATTTCTTCCAAATAGTTAACAGCTCTCAATGGGTTAGTATCAAAGAGACAACATCCAATCAACATTGAAAATGTTTCAACATCAGGTACAATATTTTCAGCTCTCATTTCTTCAAACATGTATTTGGCCTTATCGGATTGAGCATTTTCAACACATTTCCAAATAATTTCATTGTAGTGATCGACCGTGATTGGCATTCCCATATATTTGAGAGAAGCAAACTTTTGGATAGCAACATCAGCTTGTTGAGCTCTCACTAACAACAAATAAAAATATCCGATTCGAAAATGTTATATTATAACAGGAATGATACATACCTGATGGATTTGCTTCGAATCGGACGTATCTGACTTGTTGGGCGGAAGTGGCCGATAAAAATTTGTTATTCTTCACAGCAAAACGAGAGAAGCGAGAGAGCATTTTTTTGCGATATTTTTGAGATGTTTACAACAAAGAAGAAGCCCCGTTCTCTTCCAAGACGCTTTGCTGCTGTTGTTGTGTGTACTCACCACAATGGGTCTCAATAGAATGAAGACTGCTTGTCAGTGGTAAATGTTAGCTTTTTGCTTGGAAATATGCATCAGAAACCACTACTCTTTGTTATCACCAAATAGATATTTACCTCATAAAGAATATTGAAAATCAGGTCCTGATTAAGCCAAATTTTAGGAACAATTCCGAAAACACACAAGCCATCAAAAAAAACGCTTCCATCACCATGAACAAGAAGAGTATTGAAGATATTAACCTATCTGGAAAGAGAGTGCTCGTACGAGTTGACTACAACGTTCCTATCAAGAATGGTATCATCAAAGACAACACCAGAATCAAAGAAACCATTCCTACTTTGAAATACATTCTCGATCACGGAGCAACACAAATTGTTTTAATGAGTCATCTCGGCAGACCTGACGGTAAGGTTGTTCCCGAAGCATCATTGGAGCCTGTTGCAAAAGAATTGGAAAAGTTATTGGGTGATTCAGTTAGATTTGCAAAGGATTGTGTTGGTCCAGACTCTGAGAAGGCTGTTCTTGAAGAGAAGGCAAAGATCGTATTACTTGAAAATCTCAGATACCACCCAGAAGAAGAGGTGCTAAAGGGAACCTCGGATGAAGCAGTTGAAAAGTTTAGAGCTCAGTTGGCCAAGTACGGAGACGTTTATGTGAATGATGCTTTTGGTACGGCTCACCGTCCACACTCCAGCATGGTTGGATTGAAGAGATTGGGAACTTGTGTTTCTGGATTTCTATTGAAGAAAGAGCTTGATTATTTCCGAAAGGCTTTGGTTGAACCACAACGCCCATTTGTTGCAATTCTTGGTGGTGCAAAGGTCAAGGATAAGATCAAGTTGATTGAAAACATGTTGGACAAAGTTGATGAGATGATTATTGTCGGAGGAATGGCTTTCACTTTTAAGAAAGTGTGTTTTGGTGTCTCAATAGGAAAGTCTTTATTTGACGAGGAGGGATCAAAAATCGTGGAAGGTTTGCTCGAGAAGGCAAAGAAGAATGGTGTCAAACTTCACTTCCCAATTGACCACGTTTGTGCCAATGCCGTAAACGATACTGCTGAGAAGACTGTTTACACCGATGAGCAAGGTATTCCTGATGATTTGATGGGATTGGATATTGGCCCACAATCTGTTGAATTGTTCAAACAAGTTATTCTTCGTGCAAAGACCTTGGTTTGGAATGGCCCAGCAGGTGTTTTCGAGATTAAGCAATTTGCAACAGGTTCAGTTGGTTTGTTGGATGCTGTTGCAACTGCAACTGAAAAAGGTTTAGTTTCAATTATTGGAGGTGGTGACACTGTAAGCTTGGTTTGTAATTATGGAGCTCAAAATAAGGTGTCTCACATTAGTACAGGAGGAGGTGCTTCCTTGGAATTGTTGGAAGGCCGTAAACTTCCAGGAGTTGAGGCTCTTGATGACAAGTAAACTCACAAGGCAGAAGCCATGACGCACTTTTGTTGGTCAGTGTACTTTCTCAAATCATTTTAAAAACTGTTTGTTAAACAAATAAAAAAATGAAAAAAGAAGAGAGAGAAGCTTGCTGGAAAGCCAAAGAACTTCTCTTTGAGTGTTTAGATCAAAACAAAGAGGATATTTCGAAATGTGAAATCGAATTTATGAAATTGCAAAATCTTTGTCCGGAGTCATGGGTCAACCGTTTCATCGGAAAAAGAAAATTTGATAGAGAAAAAGAAGACATCATCAAAAAATGGGGCGACCGCTACGTAGAAGAACGAAGACGAAAAGTAGAAGCATTTCGTCGTGGACCAGAACAGAAAAATAAACAAGACGAAGAATTCTAGACGAATTTCTGATGACAACCCTTGCGATACATTTGGCTGCATATTATTTCCACAATTTAAGCAAAAGGGGTCGGTCAGATCGGAGAAGAATGTCCTATTGCATTAGGTTTTTGACAAATTGACCGAGCTCTTCGTCCGTGTAAACCTAATGCAATAGGACATTCTTCTCCGATGTCTGACCACACACACCACATTATTTAAGAGCCACTCACTACTCGAGTGGCATTGGGCTCTTCCCTGGTTTCCACACTCTTCAAGTGTCTAACGAAGCTTGCAAGATCAGTGTTGGTTCAAAGGTATGATTTTAATTTAGGCGCCAAAATTTCTAACCCGCCAAACAAATACAAAAAAAAATTGTTGACTTTACCTTCCTTTAAAGAAATTGAAAAACTCTGTAGTAATTCCATCAAAATGTCGGATTTAACGACTCTTCCAAAAGGACCTCCTTCCAAGAGATCATCACTCAGCTCGGTTGGCTCAAGTGATGGCACTAACGATTTTTCATTAGGGCTCAATTTAGGTAAAAAGAAAACAAAAAAATCAAACATGATATTTGGGGGAGGAAGCTTTAATGATGTATTTGCAAATGATAATGAAGATAGTGACAACTCGGAAACGAATGAAGACCTCACCTCTATTGGAGGTCTAAATTTATTAGGAAATAAGAACAAAGCAGGATCCACCAAGTCGTCGAGAAGAAATTCAACAAAATCTTCCAAAAGTAACGGATCCAGTGAGTCCACAACGTCACTCACCAAGTTAAACTTTGATATATTTGGAAAAAAGAATTCCAACACCAATACCGATGAAACAATTTCTTCCTCTGGGGTGAGTAACTCTATTGAGATTGAATAATACATGATTAAGCTTTTTAGTTTTCAGATTTTGATGATGATGAAGTTGGAGAGATGCTTGGATTGGATGATATGTTACCAAACACAAGTAAAAAAAAGAAAGACAAAAAGAAACATTCACCCAAAAATTCCACTTCAGAAACCTATTCTTTTGACACCACACGAACAAAAAGACCAAGCTCCAGTAAAAGACCGAGCGGATTTTCTCCTCCTGAGCCTACCACAGAGTCAAAGCATGATAAAAAGAAAAGATCTTCCAAATCAAGTGACGATTTCGATTTTGAAGAGGACAAAATGTTGGAAGAACAAGAAAAAGAAATAATGAAAATCAAAGAAAAAGAAGAAAGAGAGAAAAAAGAAAGAGAAGAACGGGAAAGAAAAGAAAGAGAGGAAAGAGAAAGATTTGCAAGAGAAGAGAAAGAAAGGCTGGAGCGAGAGGAACAAGAACGTAAGGCAAAAGAGGAACAATTACGGCTTGAAAGGGAAAAGAGAGAACAAGAAGAACGTGACCGAAAGGAACGAGAATTAAGGGAAAAGAGGGAAAGAGAAGAGCGTGAACGGTTGGAAAGAGAAGAAAAGAAAGAAAGGAACAAGAAAAACAAGAACGGGAACGACAAGAAAAAGAAAGAAGGGAAAAGGAGGAAAAAGAAAAGAAAGAGAGAGAAGAGCGTGAGAAGCGAGAACAAGAGGCAAGAATTGTAAAAGAGCAAGAGGCAAAGGAAAGAGAACGTAAAGAAAAAGAACGACAACAAAAACAGCAATATGCTTTCGAAATGCAAGAAGAGGTCATAGAAAGCGACTTTGAGGACTCCATCAAGGAGATTGAGCAACCACGAGCAGAAGAAACTGACGTGGAAAACTTTACAGATTTTGAAGACACTTCAAATAATACAGCGGAACATCACAATGTTGAGGAAACTGTGGAAGAAGAGGAGGTACCGGTATTTGACGAGGATTTTGATTTTTCAGCAGATCCTGTGGAAGAAATGAAAAAGTCATTGACATACCTAGATCCAGAGGATCCACCAAGACCTTCGAGATCATCAAATACTTCCTCTAATAACACTATGACATCAGCTAGTGTGAAGCTTCCAGCATCACCAATTAAGGACACTGATAGCTCCATGCAATCTCCAAAACGAGATATTTCAGGAGCTACAAAACAAAATCAAGAATATGTTGTCATGCAACGGAGTTTAGTGAAAGAAGATTTAGAAAATATTTCAGGCATCTTCAAGCAAGAATTCAAGCAAGAATTCTCTGAAGAGAGAGCAAAATATCTTTCTCAAATCGAAGAATATCAAAAAACTATTGAAAGACAAGAGGTTCAAATCAAAGAGTTTCAAAAAAAGCTTCTTGATCAGGAACTCAAAGAAAAAACATTATTGAATGAGCTTCGACAAGAGCAAGAAGAAATCATTCACAGAATGAAAATTAATTTTGACCAAGAGAAACAAGCAACCGTGAATAATGTTCGAATAGAATATGAATCTACCATACAAAAATCCCAACTTAAAATCGAACAACTAAAGGAGGAAGTAAAACAACGTGATTTACGGTGGCAAGAGGAAAATGAAGAGTTTTTAAGGAGACTCGCAAGAGAGAAAGAACGAACGGATCTTACTATTGCCACCGAGATGGAAAATATGAAAAGACGAACTCAAATGGAGATTGACCAACTTCACAAGTTACATGAAATTGAAAAAGCTGCTTTGATTCAACGCCAAAAAGATGAAATTGAGGAACATAAACGTATTTTGAAAGAAGAGCTTCAATCGAAGATGAAACACGTTGAGGTAGAGTCCTCTTTGAACGATTTAATCAAGAAAGTGGAAGTTAATGCTCATTCTGTAGAAACGCTTCACAACAGGCTCTATGAAGATCAAATGAAGCTGCTTAAACAAAAAGAAGATCACTTGCTGGTAAGAGAACGATTAATTGCCGAGAGCGAAAAACATATCCAAAAGCAAAAGGAGGAAACCAATGCAGAACGGACACGTATTCAAACATTGTTTGTAGAAATGGAAACAAAGATGCAAGGAATTCAGAAAAATTATGAAGAGGAACGCCTTTTGACAATGAAGAAAGACAGAGAGCTTGAAGAAAAGAAACGAATCTTTGAAAAAGAATATGAAGCAAAGATGAAGGAAATTTATGGAATGAGAGAGGCTCTCGATGAGGAAAAGAGCAAATTCATTGTGGAAAGACAACAATTCATGGTTGAAACTCAAGAAGAAAGATCCAGGCTTTCAAGAGCTCAAAAAGAAAATTTGGCAGAACGCGAATCAGCAAGAATTGAACATTCAGCACGAATGAAAGATTTATTTGAAAAGGAAGCAAATTTATCTGCGGAGAAGAAAAATTTAGAAGAAGAACGAAGACTCATCAAAGAAATGAAAGATCTCATTGAAAGGGAACGTAAAGATATCGAGGAGTTAAAAACAACTCTTGTGAAGGAAAAAGAAGCCCTTTACCACCAACATGAGGCTGTTTCTCAAAAGATGATACAGGTACAGACTGATGCTGAGCATATATCAGCAAAATATCACGAAATTATGAAGGAAAAAGCCGAAATAGAGAAGATGAGAAACGAAGCGGAAGCTCTCAACAGAAATTATTTATTGGAAAAGAAGAACCTTAAACAATTAGAAAAGCAATTACAAGACCAAAGAAAAATGCTTGAAATCGAACGACTGGAGATTACCAAAACTAGAAAGCAACTAGGTGTCGAAAAGGCTGAGATTGCAGCTCGATCAGAAAGAATTAGAAAGACCGAAATGACTCTCAATGAACAATTGAAATTTATGAATTTGACTTCATGTGTGGAAAAGGATGTCATGGACGAAGAAGAAGAGATTTCTCCACCAAGGAACCGAAGACATTCAAGAGAACGAGACTATTCTGACAAATCAGATCAGCTGTCGTATGCAGACAATGTGAGCCATCATAGCAACGATAGTCCTGCTGCAAATGAGAGAAGGTATTCTACTCCAATACTCGAAAAAAGAAGAGAAGACACCACAAGACCTTCCACATATTCCGGAGGATGGATTTCTTCAGCCTACTATGACGTCGATGACATGAGAAATGAATGGAAAATTAAGGAACAACAAAAGTTTTTAGACCAGATCAGTTTGCAAAAGAAGGTTTTTCTTGGTAGCAACCCAGTCGAAATGAATTCGATGGAATCATCCACCTCTATTCCAGTCTCTTCAAGTTGCAGCAATCCTTTTCAAGGCTCTTCACTCAATTCACACTTTACTCCCTTACAGCCAATGGACAACACAATCACCACACTTTCCAGCCAAACCAACTCTCCTCTTTCCACACAAAGGCAAGAATCTGGTTTGTAATTTGAACTCTGCTCTCAAAGAACTCTCAAGTTATTTTTGGAGGCTAGTTTTCATAATTTTTGTAAAATTATTAAAAAAAATAAGTTCATTCACGTTTTACCCTTCACCATGCAAATCAACATCAAGACCTTGTCAGGCGGTATCAACAAGTTGGATGTGGAAGAAACAGACAAGATCACCTATCTGAAACAACTCATTCAGGAAAAGGTCGGTATTGCTGTACCCCAACAAAGACTCGTCATGAACGGAAAGATTTTGCCTGATGACAAGACTGTGAAAGATGTTGGACTTAAGGCCGGAGATACTGTTCAATTGATTTTGCAATTGAAGGGAGGATGTTTTTAAATTGATGCTGAATGTTATTCACTGAATAATTTATTTTCTGAGCTTTGATGATCATCAGTGTACGTCATCACAATAAATCCAAAAAATTGTATACAAGTGATGATGATCATCGTTCACGAGACTGTCGCGACAACAAATGATTTATTAGAATGGCAAATTATTTGTTTTATTTTGTCTTCTCTGTCCATTCCAAATAATTTCCGTGGTCAACTTTTTAATATGAGTCGTATGAGTCCAGCGCTCCGTTACTTCAAGGTTCATGTAATCACGATCATATCAATTCAACAATGATTACTGCATCTCTTGTATCGAATGAACTTCAAACGCAACAACAAAAAAATGGCTCAAGTCAATATTTTGGCTTACACAGCACTTCGATGGTTCTTTGAGTAAGTGTTCATCATGCCGTCATGTGTATGATTCCAATCAAAACACACATGGTCACGACCATTCGGAACAATCATGCATGATCAAAAAACATAGATTTTGCATTAGCTTGTTCTATGCAAATGTAAGCGTAAAAGGAACAGAAAACATTCCAAAGAAGGTTCCAGTTATTTTGTATGTATACTTGTTGTTTGATGAACTATCAACTTACATGACCAACAGCACTGTCAATCATTACAATGGTCTTGTGGATGGTGTGATCATTTATTCACAAGTGAGCAAAAGAATTGTAAGAAGGTAAGACTGTCGAATGATATATAAACACAATGATGATGATCTGACAGCTGTTATTAGTGTCGCAAAAGCAGAACTTTTTAAACTACCTTTATTAGGAACTTTCCTTAAATTATTAGGAACAATTCCAGTGGTTCGTCAACAAGATATCACTAAAGATGAGGAGGAACAAAGAAGACAAGCCAATCAAGCAGCAATTAATGCAATGGCTGAAGTATTAAAATCAAATGATTGTCTTGTAATATTTCCTGAGGGAACCAGTCACAACAATTCAACTTTGACAAAGATTAAAACAGGTTTTGCTAGAGCAGCATTACAAGCTCTAGATTCTGATGAACATATTTCAAAGGTGATTGTAGTACCTGTAGGATTGAATTATGATTCCAAGAATGAGTTCAGATCGGATGTTTTTGTTCAATTTGGAAAACAAATTATTATTGATAGAACGCACTTGACAGAATTCAAAAAAGATAGTACCAAGTTATTGGACAGTTTAGCTGATGTTGTACGAAAAGGAATGCAACATGTGACTGTTGTTGCAAATGATCCTGAAACAATCTCTGCTGCACATATTGCAAGATCATTGGTGAGAAAAAGATCCAATCCTTTGTCACAAGAGGAATACATCTTTCTTACTCAAAAATTTATTGATGTATTTGAAACACAACAAGATGCCAAACAAGTATTTACTACTTTGAAACAATTAAGCTCACATATGAGATTATTGAATATGAAATATTCAGAACTTTCAATGAGATACTTTTTTATTCGAAAACTTTTGACACTTCTTCTCACATTACCAATTACACTTCCTGGATCAATTTTCCATTTACCAGTGGGGCTTGTGAGCAGTTATTTTGGAAAGAAGATATCACATGGATATAGAGATCAAGAAGCTCATTACATTTTAATGATGATGATTTTCCTTTTACCATTGTATTATATTTTCACAGCAATCATTCTCACCATCCTTTTTAGCTTTAAATTTGCTCTTATTTGTGCTCTCTTATTGGCTGTGAGTGGAGTGATTGCCGTTCATTTAAGACCTGTTGGTTATACCATTCATTTGTTCAAATCATTTGCCAAGTTATTACTTGTGAACAGAGAAGAATTATTAAGAATTCAAAAACAGTTGAGAGCAGATCTTCCTCCACTCATTGCCAAGCACATGAAAGAGGTTCTTTCTAGAGGCATTTTGGATGAAGAAATTGAGAGTCGATGTCAAAGCTATCTCAAGATGCAATAAATTCGATCAGCTGTATATATGCATTCAACCAAATTGGTTCCAATCATTTCAGGTAACAATAAATCCGGATCAGCTGTGTCTTCCACGAGTGATTTCGTTTCAGAAAGGTTGCAGTCTCTCTAGGTGGTTTTTCCCATCTTTTTTTTTTAAATTCAATTTTATCAAAAAAAAATGAGCAGCGGAGCAGAAAAGGTCTCATCATCCTCCACACAAAATACATCATCTTCGGAAAATACTTCATCACTCCAACAACAGGAAAAGATGAAGGAGTTGGTTTTAAAATTTCTACAACAAAATGGATTTCAACGATCGGTGAAGGCTTTGGAAGAAGAATTGAACGGTCTTCCTTCTGGACAGAGTTTAGTCACAACAGATATTTCGGAATTTGCTTCTACGTACGATCTAGGATCTGCCAGTAAGTGTTATTTATTATAGTATTATAAATTATTAACCTAATAACTTAGATGGTGAAAGTGAAGTGATCAACAGTTTTATCAGCGATAGACAAGGCGGAAAGGGTTATTTGCAAGCTTATCAATCTCTTACCGACTGGGTTTTTTCATCACTTGAAATTTATAAGGTTCGTATTTGTTTTTTAAGTTGTGAAAAATACATTAATCTTTTAAATAGAATGAACTTGTTCAAGTATTATATCCTGTGTTTGTTCACTGCTATTTGGAGCTTGTAAACAAGGGACATATTGAGGAAGCAAGAAAATTTTTAAACAAGTACAAGAATCAACATTCACATTTCCACTATGATGAAATTTTGACTCTTCAAAGTCTTCAATCTCCAGAAATAATGGCACAAAATGAGTTTTCTAAAAGATTATTGTCTCATAAGTTTATCATCAGACTTAGTGAAGCCAGTTTCCATTTATTAATGAAGTTCTTGCAGGATTCATCCGAGCTAAAATTATTATCTATTTTAAATCAGTATGTCAACTTTAAGACATACAAAGGTCAACCAAGTTTACAGGCACCTGCCATGATAGACGGAATTTTATTAATGGATCACGATATCAAAGCTCAGCAGCAAAAGAAAAAACGAAAGGCCACTTCTGACGAGGTGGAGGGATCTGAGGACGAGGATCTGACTGAAGATGACGAGGATGAGTTAGAAGCAATATTTGGAAAAAACAAAAAAATCAATTGGGAGGTTGAAAATAGAGAAAAAGAAGAAGCATTAGCCTCTGTTGTCACCGTTCCTGAAACCCCAATCGCTCCTCAACCAAGTAGAAGAGGAAGAAAGAAAAAAGGATCAACAACAGCTGCACAAACAGAAATTAAGAAACTAATAGACATTGCTAAGGAGCAAGTCCCTATATGTCCTTCAGTGTGTTTCTATACATTTTTCAATTGTAGCTCCAATTTGAATACTGTTGAAATTGGTACAAACTTTGAACACAAACCATCGAATTACTTTATTGAGGATGGAGATTTTGCTCCCCAATATAACCTAAGGAATGGACCAGTAATTGCTGCTGGATTTTCTGATTCCACAATTAGATGTTGGAACTGGCGTATTCTTAATGGCACTATTCCTAACACAAAGTCGTATGCGAGAAGCTCTGAAAACATCAATTCAGATGAAAACGAAAATAGAGAATGTCAATATGAAACTCTTGTTGGTCACTCCGGACCAGTGTACTCCTTATCTTTCAATTCAGACCAACAATGGCTACTTTCAGGTAGTGAGGATTGCACAGCTCGTTTATGGAGTGTTAACAATTCTGAATGTGTGGTTGTTTACAAAGGCCATCAATATGCAGTTTGGAATGTCTCTTTCAGCCCAACAGATTATATGTTTGCAACAGCATCTCATGATAGAACTGCAAGACTATGGGTTACAGACCGAGTTACCCCCGTAAGAGTTTTAGCAGGACATTTGTCTGATGTAGAATGTGTAAAATTCCATCCAAATTGTAATTATGTTGCTACCGGTTCAAGTGACAAAACTGTTCGTCTTTGGGATGTTCAAAATGGAGAATGCATGAGAATGTTTATTGGACATCATGGTTCTATCAACACACTTGCTTTTTCTCATGATGGAAGGTATTGTGCGTCTGCAGGAGATGACCAACAGGTGATTGTGTGGGATATCGGCTCTGGTAAAATAGCCTACAAGTTTATTGGACACACTGGTTCAATTTGGTCTCTAGATTTTAACAGAAACGATACATTCCTTGCATCTGCCTCTTTAGATTGCACTGTGCGAGTGTGGTCCATGTTTGACACTATTGACACTGGATCTTCTGCAGAATCGGCTGCGCAAATCCTGAAAGAAAAGAAATTAGAGCTGAACAAGCACAAAATAATTTCAAAAGAGCCTTACAAAACCTATTATACCAAACAATCACCAGTGTATTCCCTCAGGTTCACACAACAAGATTTTGTTGTAGCGAGTGGTGTTTTCAACTTCTAGTTACGCCCTAAAGATTTAAAGGTCATTAAAATCTAGAATGTTAAGGAATAAATGAATTTATTACAATTTACGGTGTAATGGTTGGTCATGAATACAGTGTGTAAAAGGAAGAAAGAGCTGGTGGAAATCTGTTATTATGGTAAATATTATTTTGCAATCTGTCGAGCAAAATGGAGAAAAAGCGAAAGAGAAAATTGGAGAAATAAAGGTAAAAGGCAATGTGAAATGTCAAAACCATTGATGAGACTTTTGGGAGTACTGAGGGTGTAAAGTGAAGATGTCATTCCGGATATTGTCATCATCATCATTGACTGTAGTACGGTCATGTGAGATTATGATTCGAATGACCAATTATTGGTTTTTACAGCCATTACCTGGAGTTCCCGATGATGGTTTGACATCTTCTTTTGTTCTAGAAAGTTTCTTTCCTTCCAAAACATCTTGAGCCGAAGCTACAATTCCATCAAACTGACCCACAGCGACTCCATGTCGAGCCAATTCGAGGGCCTTCTCAGCACCCTTCTCCTTATTAAACTGTATTACTGCCGAGCTGAAAACTAAAGCATTGGCTTTGATCACATCAATGGAGGCAATACCTCCGCTCACCTTTTCAAAGAATTCTCTGATTTGTTTTTCTTCGGCAACAAAAGGTAATTCAAAAACGACTATTGTTCGTTTCAAAATTTTTTCTCCTTCCTTTTCTTGTAGAATTTCTTCGAGTTTTTGTTTTATAAGATTTCTTGATGTGGACATGAGTTGGTTGCAATATGAGACAATAACACTTGTTGAAAGAATAATAATTGATGATAATGATGACGGAATGAATTCCTTGATGGTGAGATGTCTGATGATATATGATACCAATATAAATATATTCTTAAATTCAGTGCGACGGTGTGGAGTATGATGATGACAATGATGTTGTGTGAAAAGCAGACTTTCACTTCCGTAAAGTGACCACGTACGTGATGATTCAAAGTATAAATTTTGGTGGAGATGGACAATATATTTGTTTCCTGAAAAAACTACGTGGGTGTTGCTGTTGTTGCTCTGATGATGACGGTTCCCAGTACCGAGAAAATGACAGCGCACTCGATGATGACTTAGTATTTTTTTGATTTAGACAACTGACATTCCGCTCACCATTCGCTTTGCATCATCTTGTTACATTCCTCTACCAATGATTCGTATTCACCACCATCATGATGATGGCAATCAACAAATTCAAAGACAAAACGATCATGGTCGGTAAGACTTTTCAGAGTTCTTTTAGGCATCGGATCACCCGATTCCATTGTATCCTCCCATTGAAAGCCTTCCTCCTCTTGTAATGAAAGCCTGAAATGATGACTTTCTTCTTCCTCTTCTTTGAGCTTTATCAATGATGGCTCTTGTTTTATAACTCCCATACGACTATTGCTTCTGGAAAAGAGAATTTCATCCTCTGGTTCCGTTGAATCCTCTAACCCTTGCTTCTGAATGGTTGTTTTTCGTTTTTTCAAAGCAGAGAGTGATGAAGGAATACCCATGAGAGGACTTTTTGGGTCTGAGCAAGGAGGCTGCATGGATTGAGAAGTGCTTGAGGCTGTTGTTGCACTTTTGCAAGACATGAAAGAATAGTAAGGAAAGAGAATGCAAACGAAAGTTTTTTTTAAGCAGAACATCCAATATGTAAGCCTCACACCTCAAAAAAAGTTGAACAAAGCGCAACTTTAAAAAACTAGCCGTTACAAATATTGAATATTTAAAAATGTTCAATCTTCATTATCGTGGACTCTCTGGCAGTCCTTCCTCTCGACTCTCGGAATCACAACAACAGCTTTCACCACTTTCAATGTCGTTTGGAGAGGATGAGAATTTGTTCGAGTTTTGTGATTCTCCGCTTTTGGATTTCAAAAGTAAAAGCAACACTCTGTTTGATACCACTGATTCATCATCATCAACAAGCTCCTCTCATTCTAAAGAATCAATGAAGAAAGCATCCTCCGAAAATCCAAAGCCTGCAAACCTTCAAACAAAAAAGAAAAAATCAGTAAAAAAGAAATTGAAAGTGGAATTTAAAGATCTCGAAAGCTCATCATCCGAAACAGATGATGAGGAAAAGAAGATCAAAGCACCACTCCCGAAAAAGAAAAAAGTCGAGACAAGTACAGCTGTACCCGAAAAGAAAAAGAGTTTATCGAGACAATTGAAAGAAATGATCCAAGAGGTGAAACAAAGAGTGAGGCTTGAGCAACAAGAGACGACCGATGATTTTCAAGTCAGTGAGGACGAACAAGATTATGTACTTCCATCGTTCAGTCAAGAATTAATCAGTAGTGAGGATGAAATGGAGAAGAAAAAGAGAAAAAAGCCTCATAGAAAGAAACAAATGGCCCAGTCATTGATGATATTCTCTGACATTCACTTTGTGGTTTCATCATCTCTTGTAGAGAACGATAAAGAGGCTGTGGATCGAATTATCAAAAAAGAGAATGGTACAATTATGCGACAGTTATCCTCAGAGCTGATGGATACTTATGTGAACAAGAAAATTATATTAATTAGTGAAAAGTCATCAACCAAACCTACTTTCTTAATTGCACTGTTACTTGATATTCCTATTCTAAAGCCACAATGGATATTTGACTGCTCCAATCAAAATAGACTCCTACTTGAAGATCAAGAAATTAAGAAATATCTTGTAGATAGAGGTTCATACCGATTAAGATCTAATCCCTCCATTCAGCATGTTGAAAAACAAACTTTTAACCAATCGCTTTTGTGCTGTAAGACTGAAAACAGAATTTTCTATGGCTGTAAGGTAAAGATTATTGACAACTCTGAGGATCAGTCTCTCACAACAGGTTGGAGTGGAATTTTAAAAGTAGGAGGCGCTCAAGTGGAAGAGTATTTGGAAAATCAAACAAACGAAGGATCTAATTTTATATTTGTGAAGGATGGTAATGAAGTTCCACAAGAAATAATGGAAATGGCAACGCAAAGAAAGTTGCCCATTCTTGACAGAGAGAGTATTTTGAAAATTGTGATAACTTTGGAAAGAGAATTTTCTCCAGAGC